>NW_027211811.1:1278750-1598437 GCF_036971445.1 Narcine bancroftii | reverse complement strand
CTCAGATTCCCTGCCTCTGATACCACGACTCTGATTCCTCGCCTGATTCCCCGCCTCTGATTTCCCACCTCTCTTTCCGTGCCTCTTTCCCCGCCTCTCTTTCCTTGCCTCTTTCCCTGCCTCTCTTTCTCCACATCTCTTTCCCCACCTCTGATTCCCCGCCTCAGATCCCCCACATCTGATACTCCGCCTCTCTTTCCCTGCGTCTATTTCCACGTCTCTTTCTCTGCCTCTCCTTCCCCACATCTCTTTTCCGCCCTCTGATTCCCCGCTTCTGATTCCCCACCTCCGTTTCTCCGACTCTGATTCCCTGCCTCTGTTTCCCCGCCTCCGATTCCCTGCTTCAGAGTCTCTGGCTCTTTCCCGGCTTCTCTTTTCCCACATCTCATTTCCCCCCTCTGATTCACCCCCTTTGAAACTCAGCCTTTGATTCACCACCTCAGATTCCCCACCTCTAATTCCCCGCCTCTGATTCCCCGCCTCTGTTTTCCTGCCTCTGATTCCCCGCCTCTGGTTCCCCGCCTCTGGTTCCCCGCCTCTGGTTCCCCGCCTCTGGTTCCCCGCCTCTGATTTCCCGCCTCTCTTTCCGTGCCTCTTTCCCGGCCTCTCTTTCCCCACACCTCTTTTCCTGCCTCTGATACCCCGCCTCGTATTCCCCGCATCTGATACCCCTCCTCTCTTTCACTGCGTCTATTTCCACGCTTCTTTCTCTGCCTCTCTTTCCCTACATCTCTTTTCCGCCCTCTGATTCACCCCCTTTTAATTTCAGCCTCTGATTCCCCGCCTCTGATTCCCCGCCTCTGATTCCCCGCCTCTGATTCCCCGCCTCTGATTCCCCGCCTCGGATTCCCCGCCTCGGATTCCCCGCCTCGGATTCCCCGCCTCGGATTCCCCGCCTCGGATTCCCCGCCTCGGATTCCCCGCCTCGGATTCCCCACATCTGATACCCCGCCTCTCTTTCCCTGCGTCTATTTGCGCCCCTCTTTCCCTGCCTCTCTTTCCCCACATCTCTTTTCCGCCCTCTGATTCCCCGCCTCTGATTCTCCGCCTCTGATTCCCCGCCTCTGATTCCCCGCCCCTGATTCCCCGCCTCTCTTTCCCTGCCACTATTTTTGTGCCTCCTTCTCTGCCTCTCTTTTCCCACATCTCTTTCTCCGCCCTCTGATTCCCCGCTTCTGATTCCCCACCTCCGTTTCTCCGACTCTGATTCCCTGCCTCTGTTTCCCTGCCTCCGATTCCCTGCTTCAGAGTCTCTGGCTCTTTCCCGGCTTCTCTTTCCCCACATCTCATTTCCCCCCTCTGATTCACCCCCTTTGAAACTCAGCCTCTGATTCCCCGCCTCTGATTCCCCGCCTGTGATTCCCCGCCTCTGATTCCCCGCCTCTGATTCCCCGCCTCTGGTTCCCCGCCTCTGATTCCCCGCCTCTGATTTCCCGCCTCTGATTCCCCGCCTCTGATTCCCCGCCCCTGATTCCCCGCCTCTGATTCCCCGCCTCTGATTCCCCGCCTCTGATTCCCCGCCTCTGATTTCCCGCCTCTGATTTCCCGCCTCTCTTTCCGTGCCTCTCTTTCCCCACATCTCTTTTCCCGCCTCTGATTCCCCGCCTCTGATTCCCCGCCTCTGATTCCCCGCCCCTGATTCCCCGCCTCTGATTCCCCGCCTCTGATTCCCCGCCTCTGATTCCCCGCCTCTGATTCCCCGCCTCTGATTCCCCGCCTCTGATTCCCCGCCTCTGATTCCCCACCTCTGATTTCCCGCCTCTCTTTCCGTGCCTCTCTTTCCCCACATCTCTTTTCCTGCCTCTGCTTCCCCGCCTCTGGTTCCCCGCCTATGATTCTCCGCCTCTGATTCCCCGCCTCTCTTTCCCTGCCACTATTTTCTTGCCTCTTTCTCTGCCTCTCTTTTCCCACATCTCATTTCCGCCCACTGATTCCCCGCCTCTGATTCCTCGCCTCTGATTATCCACCTCTGATTCTCCGCCTCTGATTCCCTGCCTCTGATTCCCCGACTCTGATTCCCCGACTCTGATTCCCCGACTCTGATTCCCCGACTCTGATTCCCCGACTCCGATTCCCTGCTTCAGAGTCTCTGACTCTTTCCCCGCCTCCCTTTCGCCGCCTCTCTTTTCCCACATCTCTATTCCCCCCTCTGAGTCCACGCCTCTGATTCCCCGCCTCTGATTCCCCACCTCAAATTCCCCGCCTCTGATTCCCCGCCTCTGATTCCACGCCGCCTTTTCTCCGCCTCTGATACACCTCCTCTGAGTCCAAGCCTCTGATTCTCCGCCTCTGATTCCTCGCCTCTGATACCCCACTTCTGATTTCCCGCCTCTCTTTCCGTGCCTCTTTCCCGGCCTCTCTTTCCCCACATCTCTTTTCCACCCTCTGATTCCCCGCCTCTGATTCCCCGCCTCTGATTCCCCGCCTCTGATTCCCCGCCTCTGATTCCCCGCCTCTGATTCCCCGCCTCTGATTCCCCGCCTCTGATTCCCCGCCTCTGATTCCCCTCCTCTGATTCCTCGCCTCTGATTCCCCGCCTCTGATTCCCCGCCTCTGATTCCCCGACTCTGATTCCCTGACTCCGATTCCCTGCTTCAGTCCCTGGCTCTTTCCCCGCCTCTCCATTCCCACATCTCTCTTCCCCCCTCTGAATCCCCGCCTCTGATTCCCTGCCTCTGATTCCCCGCCTCGGATTCCCCGCCTCGGATTCCCCGCCTCGGATTCCCCACGTCTGATACCCCGCCTCTCTTTCTCTGCGTCTATTTCCGCGCCTCTTTCCCTGCCTCTCTTTCCCCACATCTCTTTACCGCCCTCTGATTCCCCGCCTCTGATTCTCCGCCTCTGATTCCCCGCCTCTGATTCCCCTCCTCAGATTCCCCGCCTCTGATACCATGACTCTGATTCCCCGCCTCTGATTCCCCGCCTCTGATTCCCCACCTCTGATTCCCCGCCCCTGATTCCCCGCCTCTTTTTTCCTGGCACTATTTTTGTGCCTCCTACTCTGCCTCTCTTTTCCCACATCTCTTTCCCCGCCTCTGATTCCCCGCCTCTGATTCCCCGCCTCTGATTCCCCGCCTCTGATTCCCCACCCCTGATTCCCCGCCTCTCTTGCCCTGCCACTATTTTTGTGCCTCCTTCTCTGCCTCTCTTTTCCAACATCTCTTTCCCAGCCTATGATTCCCCGCCTCAGATTCCCTGCCTCTGATTCTCCGCCTCTGATTCCCTGCCTCTGATTCCCCACCTTGAATTCCCCACATCTGATACTCCGCCTCTCTTTCCCTGCGTCTATTTCCGCGCCTCTTTCCCTGCCTCTCTTTCCCCACATCTCTTTTCCACCCTCTGATTCCCCGCCTCCGTTTCTCCGACTCTCTTTCCCTGCCTCCGATTCCCTGCTTCAGAGTCCCTGGCTCTTTCCATGCCTCTTTTCCCCACATTTCTTTTCCCCCTTCTGATTCTCCCCCTTTCAATTTCAGCCTCTGATTTCCCACCTCAGAATCCCCACCTCAAATTCCCCGCCTCTGATTCCCTGCCTCTGATTCCCCGCCTCTGCCTCCCCGCCTCTGCTTCCCCGCCTCTGCTTCCCCGCCTCTGCTTCCCCGCCTCTGCTTTCCCACCTCTGCTTCCCCGCCTCTGATTCCCCGCCTCTGATTCCCCGCCTCTGATTCCCCGCCTCTCTTTCCCTGCCACTATTTTCGTGCCTCCTTCTCTGCCTCTCTTTTCCCACATCTCTTTCCCCGCCTCTGATTCCCTGCCTCCGATTCCCCGCCTCAGATTCTCCACCTCTGATTCCCCGCCTCTCATTTCCCGCCTCTCTTTCCTTGCCTCTTTCCCTGCCTCTCTTTCTCCACATCTCTTTCCCCACCTCTGATTCCCCGCCTCGGATCCCCCACATCTGATACCCCGCCTCTCTTTCCCTGCGTCTATTTCCACGCCTCTTTCTCTGCCTCTCTTTCCCCACATCTCTTTTCCGCCCTCTGATTCCCCGCCTCTGATACCCCGCCTCTGATACCCCGCCTCTGATTCCCCGCCTCTGATTCCCCGCTTCTGATTCCCCGCCTCTGATTCCCCGCCTCTGATTCCCCGCCTCTGATTCCCCGCCTCTGAATCCCCTCCTCTGATTCCCCTACTCTGATTCCCCGCCTCTGATTCTCCTCCTCTGATTCTCCTCCTCTGATTCCCCGCCTCTGATTCCACGCCTCTGATTCCCCGCCTCTGATTCCCCGCCTCTGATTCCTTGCCTCGGATTGCACACATCTGATACCCCGCCTCTCTTTCTCTGCCTCTCTTTCCCCACATCTCTTTTCCGTCCTCTGATTCCCCGCTTCTGATTCCCCGCTTCTGATTCCCCGCCTCCATTTCTCCGACTCTGATTCCCTTCCTCTGTTTCCCTGCCACCGATTCCCTGCCTCCGATTCCCTGCTTCAGAGTCCCTGGCTCTTTCCCTGGCTCTTTCCCTGCCCTTCTTTCCCCACATCTCTTTTCCCCCCTCTGATTCACCCTCTTTTAATTTCAGCCTCTGATTCCCCGCCTCTGGTTCCCCGCCTGTGATTCCCCGCCTGTGATTCCCCGCCTCTCTTTCCCTGCCACTATTTTCGTGCCTCTTTCTCTGCCTCTCTTTTCCCACATCTCTATTCCCCCCTCTGATTCCCCGCCTCTGATTCCCCGCCTCTGATTCCCCGCCTCTGATTCCCCGCCTCTGATTCCCCGCCTCTGATTCCCCGCCTCTGATTCCCCGCCTATATTTCTCCGACTCTGATTCCCTTCCTCTGTTTCCCTGCCTCCGATTCCCTGCTTCAGAGTCCCTGGCTCTTTCCCTGGCTCTTTCCCTGCCCTTCTTTCCCCACATCTCTTTTCCCCCCTCTGATTCACCCCCTTTTAATTTCAGCCTCTGATTCCCCGCCTGTGGTTCCCCGCCTCTGATTCCCCGGTTCTCTTTCCCTGCCACTATTTTCGTGCCTCTTTCTCTGCCTCTCTTTCCCCACATCTCTTTTCCACCCTCTGATTCCCCGCTTCTGATTCCCCGCCTCCGTTTCTCCGACTCTGTTTCCCTGCCTCCGATTCCCTGCTTCAGAGTCCCTGGCTCTTTCCATGCCTCTCTTTCCCCACATTTCTTTTCCCCCTTCTGATTCTCCCCCTTTCAATCTCAGCCTCTGATTTCCCACCTCAGAATCCCCACCTCAAATTCCCCGCCTCTGATTCCCTGCCTCTGATTCCCCGCCTCTGCTTCCCCGCCTCTGCTTCCCCGCCTCTGCTTCCCCGCCTCTGATTCCCCGCCTCTGATTCCCCGCCTCTGATTCCCCGCCTCTGATTCCCCGCCTCTGATTCCCCGCCTCTGATTCCCCGCCTCTGATTCCCCGCCTCTGATTCCCCGCCTCTGATTCCCCGCCTCTGATTCCCCGCCTCTGATTCCCCGCCTCTGATTCCCTGCCTCTCTTTCCCTGCCACTATTTTCGTGCCTCCTTCTCTGCCTCTCTTTTCCCACATCTCTTTTCCGCCCTCTGATTCCCCACCTCTGATTCCACGCCGCCTTTTCTCCGCCTCTGATACACCTCCTCTGAGTCCAAGCCACTGATTCCCCGCCTCTGATTCCCCGCCTCTGATTCCCCGCCTCTGATTTCCCGCCTCTCTTTCCGTGCCTCTTTCCCGGACTCTCTTTCCCCACATCTCTTTTCCTGCCTCTGATTCCCCGCCTCGGATTCCCCGCATCTGATACCCCTCCTCTCTTTCACTGCGTCTATTTCCACGCCTCTTTCTCTGCCTCTCTTTCCCCACATCTCTTTTCTGCCCTCTGATTCCCCACCTCTGATTCCACGCCTCCGTTCCTCTGCCTCTGATACCCCGCCTCTGATTCCCCGCCTCTGATTCCCCGCCTCTGATTCCCCGCCTCTGATTCCCCGCCTCTGATTCCCCGCCTCTGATTCCCCGCCTCTGATTCCCCACCTCTGATTCCCCGACTCTGATTCCCCGCCCCTGATTCCCCGCCTCTCTTTCCCTGCCACTATTTTTGTGCCTCCTTCTCTGCGTCTCTTTTCCCACATGTCTTTCCCAGCCTCTGATTCCCCGCCTCAGATTCCCCGCCTCTGAAACCACGACTCTGATTCCCCGCCTCTGATTCCTCGCCTCTGATTTCCCGCCTCTCTTTCCGTGCCTCTTTCCCGGCCTCTCTTTCCCCACATCTCTTTTCCTGCCTCTGATTCCCCTCCTCGGATTCCACGCCTCTGATTCCCCGCCTCAGATTCTCCACCTCTGATTCCCCGCCTCTCATTTCCCGCCTCTCTTTCCTTGCCTCTTTCCCTGCCTCTCTTTCTCCACATCTCTTTCCCCACCTCTGATTCCCCGCCTCGGATCCCCCACATCTGATACCCCGCCTCTCTTTCCCTGCCTCTGATTCCCCGCCTCTGCTTCCCCGCCTCTGCTTCCCCGCCTCTGCTTCCCCGCCTCTGATTCCCCGCCTCTGATACCCCGCCTCTGATTCCCCGCCTCTGATTCCCCGCCTCTGAATCCCCTCCTCTGATTCCCCGACTCTGATTCCCCGCCTCTGATTCTCCTCCTCTGATTCTCCTCCTCTGATTCCCCGCTTCTGATTCCCCGCCTCTGTTTCCCCGCCTCTGATTCCCCGCCTCTGATTCCTTGCCTCGGATTGCACACATCTGATACCCCGCCTCTCTTTCTCTGTCTCTCTTTCCCCACATCTCTTTTCCGTCCTCTGATTCCCCGCTTCTGATTCCCCGTTTCTGATTCCCCGCCTCCATTTCTCCGACTCTGATTCCCTTCCTCTGTTTCCCTGCCACCGATTCCCTGCCTCCGATTCCCTGCTTCAGAGTCCCTGGCTCTTTCCCTGGCTCTTTCCCTGCCCTTCTTTCCCCACATCTCTTTTCCCCCCTCTGATTCACACTCTTTTAATTTCAGCCTCTGATTCCCCGCCTCTGGTTCCCCGCCTGTGATTCCCCGCCTCTGATTCCCCGCCTCTCTTTCCCTGCCACTATTTTCGTGCCTCTTTCTCTGCCTCTCTTTTCCCACATCTCATTTCCGCCCACTGATTCCCCGCCTCTGATTCCCCGCCTCTGATTCCCCGCCTCTGATTCCCCGCCTCTGATTCCCCGCCTCTGATTCCCCGCCTCTGATTCCCCGCCTCGATTCCCCGCCTCTGATTCCCTGCCTCTGATTCCCCGCCTCCATTTCTCCGACTCCGATTCCCTGCTTCAGAGTCTCTGACTCTTTCCCCGTCTCCCTTTCGCCGCCTCTCTTTTCCCACATCTCTATTCCCCCCTCTGATTCCCCGCCTCTGATTCCCCGCCTCTGATTCCCCGCCTCTGATTCCCCGCCTCTGATTCCCCGCCTCTGATTCCCCGCCTCTGATTCCCCGCCTCTGATTCCCCGCCTCTGATTCCCTGCCTCTCTTTCCCTGCCACTATTTTCGTGCCTCATTCTCTGCCTCTCTTTTCCCACATCTCTTTCCCCGCCTCTGATTCCCCGCCTCAGATTCCCCACCTCAGATAATACGACTCTGATTCCCCGCCTCTCATTTCCCACCTCTCTTTCCGTGCCTCTTTCCCCGCCTCTCTTACCTTGCCTCTTTCCCTGCCTCTCTTTCTCCACATCTCTTTCCCCACCTCTGATTCCCCGCCTCGGATCCCCCACATCTGATACCCCGCCTCTCTTTCCCTGCGTCTATTTCCACGCCTCTTTCTCTGCCTCTCTTTCCCCACATCTCTTTTCCCCCCTCTGATTCACCCCCTTTTAATTTCAGCCTCTGATTCCCCGCCTCTGATTCCCCGCCTCTGATTCCCCGCCTCTGATTCCCCGCCTCTGATTCCCCGCCTCTCTTTCCCTGCCACTATTTTCGTGCCTCTTTCTCTGCCTCTCTTTTCCCACATCTCATTTCCGCCCACTGATTCCCCGCCTCTGATTCCCCGCCTCTGATTCCCCGCCTCTGATTCTCTGCCTCTGATTCCCCGCCTCTGATTCCCCGCCTCTGATTCCCCGCCTCTGATTCCCCGCCTCTGATTCCCCACCTCTGATTCCCCGACTCCGATTCCCTGCTTCAGAGTCTCTGACTCTTTCCCCGCCTCCCTTTCGCCGCCTCTCTTTTCCCACATCTCTATTCCCCCCTCTGATTCCACGCCTCTGATTCCCCGACTCAGATTCCCCACCTCAGATTCCCTGCCTCAGATTCCCTGCCTCTGATTCCCCCCCTCTGATTCCCTGCCTCTGAATCCCCACCTCTGATTCCCCGCCTCTATTTCCTTGCCTCTTTCCCTGCCTCTCTTTCCCCACATCTCTTTCCCCGCCTTGAAATCCCCACATCTGATACCCCGCCTCTCTTTCCCTGCGTCTATTTCCGCGCCTCTTTCCCTGCCTCTCTTTCCCCACATCTATTTTCCGCCCTCTGATTCCCCGCTTCTGATTCCCCGCCTCCGTTCTCCGACGCTGTTTACCTGCCTCCGATTACCTGCTTCAGAGTCCCTGGCTCCTTCCATGCCTCTCTTTCCCTACATATCTTTTCCCCCTTCTGATTCTCCCCCTTTGAATCTCAGCCTCGGATTCCCCACCTCAGATTCCCCACCTCAGATTCCCTGCCTCAGAATCCCCACCTCAGATTCCCCGCCTCTGATTCCCCGCCTCTGATTCCCCGCCTCTGCTTCCCCGCCTCTGATTCTCCGCCTCTGATTCCCCGCCTATATTTCTCCGACTCTGATTCCCTTCCTCTGTTTCCCTGCCTCCGATTCCCTGCTTCAGAGTCCCTGGCTCTTTCCCTGGCTCTTTCCCTGCCTCTCTTTTCCCACATCTCTTTCCCCGCCTCAGATTCCCCGCCTCAGATTCCCCGCCTCTGATTCCCCGCCTCTGATTCCACGCCTCTGATTCCACGCATCTGATTCCCCGCCTCTCATTCCCCGCCCCTGATTCCCCGCCTCTCCTTCCCTGCCACTATTTTTGTGCCTCTTTCCCTGCCTCTCTTTTCCCACATCTCTTTCCCCGCCTCTGATTCCCCGCCTCAGATTCCCAGCCTCTGAAACCACGACTCTGATTCCCCGCCTCTGATTCCCCGCCTCTGATTCCCCGCCTCTGATTCCCTGCCTCTGATTCCCTGCCTCTGATTCCCCGACTCTGATTCCCCGCCTCTGATTCCCCACCTCTGATTCCCCGACTCTGATTCCCCGACACTGATTCCCCGACTCTGATTCCCCGACTCTGATTCCCCGACTCAGATTCCCTGTTTCAGAGTCTCTGACTCTTTCCCCGCCTCCCTTTCGCCGCCTCTCTTTTCCCACATCTCTATTCCCCCCTCTGATTCCACGCCTCTGATTCCCCGCCTCAGATTCGCCGCCTCAGATTCCCTGCCTCTGATTCCCCGCTTCTGATTCCCCGCCTCCGTTTCTCCGACTCTGTTTCCCTGCCTCCGATTCCCTGCTTCAGAGTCCCTGGCTCTTTCCATGCCTCTCTTTCCCCACATTTCTTTTCCCCCTTCTGATTCTCCCCCTTTCAATCTCAGCCTCTGATTTCCCACCTCAGAATCCCCACCTCAAATTCCCCGCCTCTGATTCCCCGCCTCTGCTTCCCCGCCTCTGCTTCCCCGCGTCTGCTTCCCCGCGTCTGCTTCCCCGCCTCTGCTTCCCCGCCTCTGCTTCCCCGCCTCTGCTTCCCCGCCTCTGATTCCCCGCCTCTGATTCCCCGCCTCTGATTCCCCGCCTCTGATTTCCCGCCTCTGATTCCCCGCCTCTGATTCCCCGCCTCTGATTCCCCACCTCTGATTCCCTGCCTCTCTTTCCCTGCAACTATTTTCGTGCCTCCTTCTCTGCCTCTCTTTTCCCACATCTCTTTCCCCGCCTCTGATTCCCTGCCTCCGATTCCCCGCCTCAGATAATACGACTCTGATTCCCCGCCTCTGATTCCCCGCCTGTGATTCACCGCCTCTGATTTCCTGCCTCTCTTTCCGTGCCTCTTTCCCGGCCTCTCTTTCCCCACATCTCTTTTCCTGCCTCTGATGCCCCGCCTCGGATTCCACGCCTCTGATTCCCCGCCTCAGATTTTCCACCTCAGATTCCCCACATCTGATACCCCGCCTCTCTTTCCCTGCGTCTATTTCCGCGCCTCATTCCCTGCCTCTCTTTCCCCACATCTCTTTCCCCGCCTCTGATTCCCCGCCTCGGATTCCCCACATCTGATACCCCGCCTCTCTTTCCCTGCGTCTATTTCCGCGCCTCTTTCCCCGCCTCTCTTTTCCCACATCTCTTTCCCCGCCTCTGATTCCCCGCCTCTGATTCCCCGCCTCTGATACCATGACTCTGATTCCCCGCCTCTGATTCCCCGCCTCTGAAACCACGACTCTGATTCCCCGCCTCTGATTCCTCGCCTCTGATTTCCCGCCTCTCTTTCCGTGCCTCTTTCCCGGCCTCTCTTTCCCCACATCTCTTTTCCTGCCTCTGATTCCCCGCCTCGGATTCCACGCCTCTGATTCCCCGCCTCAGATTCTCCACCTCAAATTCCCCGCTTCTGATACCACGACTCTGATTCCCCGCCTCTGATTCCCCGCCTCTCATTTCCCACCTCTCTTTCCGTGCCTCTTTCCCCGCCTCTCTTTCCTTGCCTCTTTCCCTGCCTCTCTTTCTCCACATCTCTTTCCCCACCTCTGATTCCCCGCCTCGGATCCCCCACATCTGATACCCTGCCTCTCTTTCCCTGCGTCTATTTCCACGCCTCTTTCTCTGCCTCTCTTTCCCCACATCTCTTTTCCGCCCTCTGATTCCCCGCCTCTGATTCCCCGCCTCTGATTCCCCGCCTCTGATTCCCCGCCTCTGATTCCCCGCCTCTGATTCCCCGCCTCTGATTCCCCGCCTCTGATACCCCGCCTCTCTTTCCCTGCGTCTATTTCCGCGCCTCTTTCCCTGCCTCTCTTTCCCCACATCTCTTTTCCACCCTCTGATTCCCCGCTTCTGATTCCCCGCCTCTGATTCCCCGCCTCTGATTCTCCGCCTCTGATTCCCCGCCTCTCTTTCCCTGCCACTATTTTTGTGCCTCCTTCTCTGCCTCTCTTTTCCCACATCTCTTTCCCCGCCTCTGATTCCCCTCCTCAGATTCCCCGCCTCTGATACCACGACTCTGATTCCCCGCCTGTGATTCCCCGCCTCTGATTCCCCGCCTCTGATTCCCCACCTCTGATTCCCCGCCCCTGATTCCCCGCCTCTCTTTCCCTGCCACTATTTTTGTGCCTCCTTCTCTGCCTCTCTTTTCCCACATCTCTTTCCCCGCCTCTGATTCCCCTCCTCAGATTCCCCGCCTCTGATACCACGACTCTGATTCCCCGCCTGTGATTCCCCGCCTCTGATTCCCCGCCTCTGATTCCCCACCTCTGATTCCCCGCCCCTGATTCCCCGCCTCTCTTTCCCTGCCACTATTTTTGTGCCTCCTTCTCTGCCTCTCTTTTCCCACATCTCTTTCCCCGCCTCTGATTCCCCTCCTCAGATTCCCCGCCTCTGATTGCCCGCCTCTGATTCCCCGCCTCTGATTCCCCGCCTCTGATTCCCCGCCTCTGATTCCCCGCCTCTCTTTCCCTGCCACTATTTTTGTGCCTCCTTCTCTGCCTCTCTTTTCCCACATCTCTTTCCCAGCCTATGATTCCCCGCCTCAGATCCCCCACATCTGATACCCTGCCTCTCTTTCCCTGCGTCTATTTCCGCGCCTCTTTCCCTGCCTCTCTTTCCCCACATCTCTTTACCGCCCTCTGATTCCCCGCCTCTGATTCTCCGCCTCTGATTCCCCGCCTCTGATTCCCCTCCTCAGATTCCCCGCCTCTGATACCATGACTCTGATTCCCCGCCTCTGATTCCCCGCCCCTGATTCCCCGCCTCTTTTTTCCTGGCACTATTTTTGTGCCTCCTACTCTGCCTCTCTTTTCCCACATCTCTTTCCCCGCCTCTGATTCCCCGCCTCTGATTCCCCGCCTCTGATTCCCCGCCTCTGATTCCCCACCCCTGATTCCCCGCCTCTCTTGCCCTGCCACTATTTTTGTGCCTCCTTCTCTGCCTCTCTTTTCCAACATCTCTTTCCCAGCCTATGATTCCCCGCCTCAGATTCCCTGCCTCTGATTCTCCGCCTCTGATTCCCTGCCTCTGATTCCCCACCTTGAATTCCCCACATCTGATACTCCGCCTCTCTTTCCCTGCGTCTATTTCCGCGCCTCTTTCCCTGCCTCTCTTTCCCCACATCTCTTTTCCACCCTCTGATTCCCCGCTTCTGATTCCCCGCCTCCGTTTCTCCGACTCTCTTTCCCTGCCTCCGATTCCCTGCTTCAGAGTCCCTGGCTCTTTCCATGCCTCTTTTCCCCACATTTCTTTTCCCCCTTCTGATTCTCCCCCTTTCAATTTCAGCCTCTGATTTCCCACCTCAGAATCCCCACCTCAAATTCCCCGCCTCTGATTCCCTGCCTCTGATTCCCCGCCTCTGCCTCCCCGCCTCTGCTTCCCCGCCTCTGCTTCCCCGCCTCTGCTTCCCCGCCTCTGCTTTCCCACCTCTGCTTCCCCGCCTCTGATTCCCCGCCTCTGATTCCCCGCCTCTGATTCCCCGCCTCTCTTTCCCTGCCACTATTTTCGTGCCTCCTTCTCTGCCTCTCTTTTCCCACATCTCTTTCCCCGCCTCTGATTCCCTGCCTCCGATTCCCCGCCTCAGATTCTCCACCTCTGATTCCCCGCCTCTCATTTCCCGCCTCTCTTTCCTTGCCTCTTTCCCTGCCTCTCTTTCTCCACATCTCTTTCCCCACCTCTGATTCCCCGCCTCGGATCCCCCACATCTGATACCCCGCCTCTCTTTCCCTGCGTCTATTTCCACGCCTCTTTCTCTGCCTCTCTTTCCCCACATCTCTTTTCCGCCCTCTGATTCCCCGCCTCTGATTCCCCGCTTCTGATTCCCCGCCTCTGATTCCCCGCCTCTGATTCCCCACCTCTGATTCCCCGACTCTGATTCCCCGCCTCTGAATCCCCTCCTCTGATTCCCCTACTCTGATTCCCCGCCTCTGATTCCCCGCCTCTGATTCCCCGCCTCTGAATCCCCTCCTCTGATTCCCCTACTCTGATTCCCCGCCTCTGATTCCCCGCCTCTGATTCTCCTCCTCTGATTCTCCTCCTCTGATTCCCCGCCTCTGATTCCACGACTCTGATTCCCCGACTCCGATTCCCCACCTTAGATTCCCCGCCTCTGATTCCACGCCTCTGATTCCCCGCCTCTGATTCCCCGCCTCTGATTCCTTGCCTCGGATTGCACACATCTGATACCCCGCCTCTCTTTCTCTGCCTCTCTTTCCCCACATCTCTTTTCCGTCCTCTGATTCCCCGCTTCTGATTCCCCGCTTCTGATTCCCCGCCTCCATTTCTCCGACTCTGATTCCCTTCCTCTGTTTCCCTGCCACCGATTCCCTGCCTCCGATTCCCTGCTTCAGAGTCCCTGGCTCTTTCCCTGGCTCTTTCCCTGCCCTTCTTTCCCCACATCTCTTTTCCCCCCTCTGATTCACCCTCTTTTAATTTCAGCCTCTGATTCCCCGCCTCTGGTTCCCCGCCTGTGATTCCCCGCCTGTGATTCCCCGCCTCTCTTTCCCTGCCACTATTTTCGTGCCTCTTTCTCTGCCTCTCTTTTCCCACATCTCTATTCCCCCCTCTGATTCCCCGCCTCTGATTCCCCGCCTCTGATTCCCCGCCTCTGATTCCCCGCCTCTGATTCCCCGCCTCTGATTCCCCGCCTCTGATTCCCCGCCTATATTTCTCCGACTCTGATTCCCTTCCTCTGTTTCCCTGCCTCCGATTCCCTGCTTCAGAGTCCCTGGCTCTTTCCCTGGCTCTTTCCCTGCCCTTCTTTCCCCACATCTCTTTTCCCCCCTCTGATTCACCCCCTTTTAATTTCAGCCTCTGATTCCCCGCCTGTGGTTCCCCGCCTCTGATTCCCCGGTTCTCTTTCCCTGCCACTATTTTCGTGCCTCTTTCTCTGCCTCTCTTTCCCCACATCTCTTTTCCACCCTCTGATTCCCCGCTTCTGATTCCCCGCCTCCGTTTCTCCGACTCTGTTTCCCTGCCTCCGATTCCCTGCTTCAGAGTCCCTGGCTCTTTCCATGCCTCTCTTTCCCCACATTTCTTTTCCCCCTTCTGATTCTCCCCCTTTCAATCTCAGCCTCTGATTTCCCACCTCAGAATCCCCACCTCAAATTCCCCGCCTCTGATTCCCTGCCTCTGATTCCCCGCCTCTGCTTCCCCGCCTCTGCTTCCCCGCCTCTGCTTCCCCGCCTCTGCTTCCCCGCCTCTGATTCCCCGCCTCTGATTCCCCGCCTCTGATTCCCCGCCTCTGATTCCCCGCCTCTGATTCCCTGCCTCTCTTTCCCTGCCACTATTTTCGTGCCTCCTTCTCTGCCTCTCTTTTCCCACATCTCTTTTCCGCCCTCTGATTCCCCACCTCTGATTCCACGCCGCCCTTTCTCCGCCTCTGATACACCTCCTCTGAGTCCAAGCCACTGATTCCCCGCCTCTGATTCCCCGCCTCTGATTCCCCGCCTCTGATTCCCCGCCTCTGATTTCCCGCCTCTCTTTCCGTGCCTCTTTCGCGGACTCTCTTTCCCCACATCTCTTTTCCTGCCTCTGATTCCCCGCCTCGGATTCCCCGCATCTGATACCCCTCCTCTCTTTCACTGCGTCTATTTCCACGCCTCTTTCTCTGCCTCTCTTTCCCCACATCTCTTTTCTGCCCTCTGATTCCCCGCCTCTGATTCCCCGCCTCTGATTCCCCGCCTCTGATTCCCCGCCTCTGATTCCCCGCCTCTGATTCCCCGCCTCTGATTCCCCGCCTCTGATTCCCCGCCTCTGATTCCCCACCTCTGATTCCCCGACTCTGATTCCCCGCCCCTGATTCCCCGCCTCTCTTTCCCTGCCACTATTTTTGTGCCTCCTTCTCTGCGTCTCTTTTCCCACATGTCTTTCCCAGCCTCTGATTCCCCGCCTCAGATTCCCCGCCTCTGAAACCACGACTCTGATTCCCCGCCTCTGATTCCTCGCCTCTGATTTCCCGCCTCTCTTTCCGTGCCTCTTTCCCGGCCTCTCTTTCCCCACATCTCTTTTCCTGCCTCTGATTCCCCACCTCGGATTCCACGCCTCTGATTCCCCGCCTCAGATTCTCCACCTCTGATTCCCCGCCTCTCATTTCCCGCCTCTCTTTCCTTGCCTCTTTCCCTGCCTCTCTTTCTCCACATCTCTTTCCCCACCTCTGATTCCCCGCCTCGGATCCCCCACATCTGATACCCCGCCTCTCTTTCCCTGCGTCTATTTCCACGCCTCTTTCTCTGCCTCTCTTTCCCCACATCTCTTTTCCGCCCTCTGATTCCCCGCCTCTATTTCCCCATATCTGATTCCCCGCCTCTGATTCCCCAACTCTGATTCCCCGCCTCTGATTCCCCAGCTCTGATTCCCCGACTCTGATTCCCGGCATCCGATTCCCTGCCTCTGATTCCCCGCCTCTGATTCCCCGCCTCTGAATCCCCTCCTCTGATTCCCCGACTCTGATTCCCCGCCTCTGATTCTCCTCCTCTGATTCTCCTCCTCTGATTCCCCGCTTCTGATTCCCCGCCTCTGATTCCACGACTCTGATTCCCCGACTCCGATTCCCCACCTTAGATACCCCGCCTCTGATTCCACGCCTCTGTTTCCCCGCCTCTGATTCCCCGCCTCTGATTCCTTGCCTCGGATTGCACACATCTGATACCCCGCCTCTCTTTCTCTGCCTCTGATTCCCCGCCTCTGATTCCCCGCCTCTGATTCCCCGCCTCTGATTCCCTGCTTCTCATTCCCCGCTTCTCATTCCCCGCCTCTGATTCTCCTCCTCTGATTCCCCGCCTCTGATTCCCCGACTCTGATTCCCTGCTTCAGTCCCTGGCTCTTTCCCCGCCTCTCCATTCCCACATCTCTATTCCCCCCTCTGAATCCCCGCCTCTGATTCCACGCCTCTGATTCCACGCCTCTGATTCCACGCCTCTGATTCCACGCCTCTGATTCCACGCCTCTGATTCCCCGCCTCTGATTCCCCGCCTCTGATTCCCCGCCTCTGATTCCCCGCCTCTGATTCCCCGCCTCTGATTCCCCGCCTCTGATTCCCCGCCTCTGATTCCCCGCCTCTGATACCCCGCCTCTCTTTCCCTGCGTCTATTTCCGCGCCTCTTTCCCTGCCTCTCTTTCCCCACATCTCTTTTCCACCCTCTGATTCCCCGCTTCTGATTCCCCGCCTCTGATTCCCCGCCTCTGATTCTCCGCCTCTGATTCCCCGCCTCTCTTTCCCTGCCACTATTTTTGTGCCTCCTTCTCTGCCTCTCTTTTCCCACATCTCTTTCCCCGCCTCTGATTCCCCTCCTCAGATTCCCCGCCTCTGATACCACGACTCTGATTCCCCGCCTGTGATTCCCCGCCTCTGATTCCCCGCCTCTGATTCCCCACCTCTGATTCCCCGCCCCTGATTCCCCGCCTCTCTTTCCCTGCCACTATTTTTGTGCCTCCTTCTCTGCCTCTCTTTTCCCACATCTCTTTCCCCGCCTCTGATTCCCCTCCTCAGATTCCCCGCCTCTGATACCACGACTCTGATTCCCCGCCTGTGATTCCCCGCCTCTGATTCCCCGCCTCTGATTCCCCACCTCTGATTCCCCGCCCCTGATTCCCCGCCTCTCTTTCCCTGCCACTATTTTTGTGCCTCCTTCTCTGCCTCTCTTTTCCCACATCTCTTTCCCCGCCTCTGATTCCCCTCCTCAGATTCCCCGCCTCTGATTGCCCGCCTCTGATTCCCCGCCTCTGATTCCCCGCCTCTGATTCCCCGCCTCTGATTCCCCGCCTCTCTTTCCCTGCCACTATTTTTGTGCCTCCTTCTCTGCCTCTCTTTTCCCACATCTCTTTCCCAGCCTATGATTCCCCGCCTCAGACCCCCACATCTGATACCCTGCCTCTCTTTCCCTGCGTCTATTTCCGCGCCTCTTTCTCTGCCTCTCTTTCCCCACATCTCTTTTCCGCCCTCTGATTCTCCGCTTCTGATTCCCCACCTCCGTTTCTCCGACTCTGATTCCCTGCCTCTGTTTCCCTGCCTCTGATTACCTGCTTCAGCGTCTCTGGCTCTTTCCCGGCTTCTATTTCCCCACATCTCTTTTCCCCCCTCTGATTCACCCCCTTTGAATCTCAGCCTTTGATTCACCACCTCAGATTCCTTACCTCTAATTCCCCGCCTCTGATTCCCCGCCTATGATTCCCCGCCTCTGCTTCCCCGCCTCTGATTCCCCGCCTCTGATTCCCCGCCTCTGATTCCCCGCCTCTGATTCCCCGCCTCTGATTCCCCCCCTCTGAATCCCCGCCTCTGATTCCCTGCCTCTGATTCCCCACCTCTATTTCCTTGCCTCTTTCCCTGCCTCTCTTTCCCCACATCTCTTTCCCCGCCTCTGATTCCCCGCCTCGGATTCCCCACATCTGATACCCTGCCTCTCTTTCCCTGCGTCTATTTCCGCGCCTATTTCCCTGCTTCTCTTTCCCCACATCTCTTTTCCGCCCTCTGATTCCCCGCCTCTGATTCCCCGCCTCTGATTCCCTGCCTCTGATTCCCCGCCTCTGATTCCCCGCCTCTGATTCCCCGCCTCTGATTCCCCGCCTCTGATTCCCCGCCTCTGATTCCCCGCCTCTGATTCCCCTCCTCTGATTCCTCGCCTCTGATTCCCCGCCTCTGATTCCCCGCCTCTGATTCCCCGACTCTGATTCCCTGACTCCGATTCCCTGCTTCAGTCCCTGGCTCTTTCCCCGCCTCTCCATTCCCACATCTCTCTTCCCCCCTCTGAATCCCCGCCTCTGATTCCCTGCCTCTGATTCCCCGCCTCGGATTCCCCGCCTCGGATTCCCCGCCTCGGATTCCCCACGTCTGATACCCCGCCTCTCTTTCTCTGCGTCTATTTCCGCGCCTCTTTCCCTGCCTCTCTTTCCCCACATCTCTTTACCGCCCTCTGATTCCCCGCCTCTGATTCTCCGCCTCTGATTCCCCGCCTCTGATTCCCCTCCTCAGATTCCCCGCCTCTAATACCATGACTCTGATTCCCCGCCTCTGATTCCCCGCCTCTGATTCCCCACCTCTGATTCCCCGCCCCTGATTCCCCGCCTCTTTTTTCCTGGCACTATTTTTGTGCCTCCTACTCTGCCTCTCTTTTCCCACATCTCTTTCCCCGCCTCTGATTCCCCGCCTCTGATTCCCCACCCCTGATTCCCCGCCTCTCTTGCCCTGCCACTATTTTTGTGCCTCCTTCTCTGCCTCTCTTTTCCAACATCTCTTTCCCAGCCTATGATTCCCCGCCTCAGATTCCCTGCCTCTGATTCTCCGCCTCTGATTCCCTGCCTCTGATTCCCCACCTTGAATTCCCCACATCTGATACTCCGCCTCTCTTTCCCTGCGTCTATTTCCGCGCCTCTTTCCCTGCCTCTCTTTCCCCACATCTCTTTTCCACCCTCTGATTCCCCGCCTCCGTTTCTCCGACTCTCTTTCCCTGCCTCCGATTCCCTGCTTCAGAGTCCCTGGCTCTTTCCATGCCTCTTTTCCCCACATTTCTTTTCCCCCTTCTGATTCTCCCCCTTTCAATTTCAGCCTCTGATTTCCCACCTCAGAATCCCCACCTCAAATTCCCCGCCTCTGATTCCCTGCCTCTGATTCCCCGCCTCTGCCTCCCCGCCTCTGCTTCCCCGCCTCTGCTTCCCCGCCTCTGCTTCCCCGCCTCTGCTTTCCCACCTCTGCTTCCCCGCCTCTGATTCCCCGCCTCTGATTCCCCGCCTCTGATTCCCCGCCTCTCTTTCCCTGCCACTATTTTCGTGCCTCCTTCTCTGCCTCTCTTTTCCCACATCTCTTTCCCCGCCTCTGATTCCCTGCCTCCGATTCCCCGCCTCAGATTCTCCACCTCTGATTCCCCGCCTCTCATTTCCCGCCTCTCTTTCCTTGCCTCTTTCCCTGCCTCTCTTTCTCCACATCTCTTTCCCCACCTCTGATTCCCCGCCTCGGATCCCCCACATCTGATACCCCGCCTCTCTTTCCCTGCGTCTATTTCCACGCCTCTTTCTCTGCCTCTCTTTCCCCACATCTCTTTTCCGCCCTCTGATTCCCCGCCTCTGATACCCCGCCTCTGATACCCCGCCTCTGATTCCCCGCCTCTGATTCCCCGCTTCTGATTCCCCGCCTCTGATTCCCCGCCTCTGATTCCCCGCCTCTGATTCCCCGCCTCTGAATCCCCTCCTCTGATTCCCCTACTCTGATTCCCCGCCTCTGATTCTCCTCCTCTGATTCTCCTCCTCTGATTCCCCGCCTCTGATTCCACGCCTCTGATTCCCCGCCTCTGATTCCCCGCCTCTGATTCCTTGCCTCGGATTGCACACATCTGATACCCCGCCTCTCTTTCTCTGCCTCTCTTTCCCCACATCTCTTTTCCGTCCTCTGATTCCCCGCTTCTGATTCCCCGCTTCTGATTCCCCGCCTCCATTTCTCCGACTCTGATTCCCTTCCTCTGTTTCCCTGCCACCGATTCCCTGCCTCCGATTCCCTGCTTCAGAGTCCCTGGCTCTTTCCCTGGCTCTTTCCCTGCCCTTCTTTCCCCACATCTCTTTTCCCCCCTCTGATTCACCCTCTTTTAATTTCAGCCTCTGATTCCCCGCCTCTGGTTCCCCGCCTGTGATTCCCCGCCTGTGATTCCCCGCCTCTCTTTCCCTGCCACTATTTTCGTGCCTCTTTCTCTGCCTCTCTTTTCCCACATCTCTATTCCCCCCTCTGATTCCCCGCCTCTGATTCCCCGCCTCTGATTCCCCGCCTCTGATTCCCCGCCTCTGATTCCCCGCCTCTGATTCCCCGCCTCTGATTCCCCGCCTATATTTCTCCGACTCTGATTCCCTTCCTCTGTTTCCCTGCCTCCGATTCCCTGCTTCAGAGTCCCTGGCTCTTTCCCTGGCTCTTTCCCTGCCCTTCTTTCCCCACATCTCTTTTCCCCCCTCTGATTCACCCCCTTTTAATTTCAGCCTCTGATTCCCCGCCTGTGGTTCCCCGCCTCTGATTCCCCGGTTCTCTTTCCCTGCCACTATTTTCGTGCCTCTTTCTCTGCCTCTCTTTCCCCACATCTCTTTTCCACCCTCTGATTCCCCGCTTCTGATTCCCCGCCTCCGTTTCTCCGACTCTGTTTCCCTGCCTCCGATTCCCTGCTTCAGAGTCCCTGGCTCTTTCCATGCCTCTCTTTCCCCACATTTCTTTTCCCCCTTCTGATTCTCCCCCTTTCAATCTCAGCCTCTGATTTCCCACCTCAGAATCCCCACCTCAAATTCCCCGCCTCTGATTCCCTGCCTCTGATTCCCCGCCTCTGCTTCCCCGCCTCTGCTTCCCCGCCTCTGCTTCCCCGCCTCTGATTCCCCGCCTCTGATTCCCCGCCTCTGATTCCCCGCCTCTGATTCCCCGCCTCTGATTCCCCGCCTCTGATTCCCCGCCTCTGATTCCCCGCCTCTGATTCCCCGCCTCTGATTCCCCGCCTCTGATTCCCCGCCTCTGATTCCCCGCCTCTGATTCCCTGCCTCTCTTTCCCTGCCACTATTTTCGTGCCTCCTTCTCTGCCTCTCTTTTCCCACATCTCTTTTCCGCCCTCTGATTCCCCACCTCTGATTCCACGCCGCCTTTTCTCCGCCTCTGATACACCTCCTCTGAGTCCAAGCCACTGATTCCCCGCCTCTGATTCCCCGCCTCTGATTCCCCGCCTCTGATTTCCCGCCTCTCTTTCCGTGCCTCTTTCCCGGACTCTCTTTCCCCACATCTCTTTTCCTGCCTCTGATTCCCCGCCTCGGATTCCCCGCATCTGATACCCCTCCTCTCTTTCACTGCGTCTATTTCCACGCCTCTTTCTCTGCCTCTCTTTCCCCACATCTCTTTTCTGCCCTCTGATTCCCCACCTCTGATTCCACGCCTCCGTTCCTCTGCCTCTGATACCCCGCCTCTGATTCCCCGCCTCTGATTCCCCGCCTCTGATTCCCCGCCTCTGATTCCCCGCCTCTGATTCCCCGCCTCTGATTCCCCGCCTCTGATTCCCCGCCTCTGATTCCCCGCCTCTGATTCCCCACCTCTGATTCCCCGACTCTGATTCCCCGCCCCTGATTCCCCGCCTCTCTTTCCCTGCCACTATTTTTGTGCCTCCTTCTCTGCGTCTCTTTTCCCACATGTCTTTCCCAGCCTCTGATTCCCCGCCTCAGATTCCCCGCCTCTGAAACCACGACTCTGATTCCCCGCCTCTGATTCCTCGCCTCTGATTTCCCGCCTCTCTTTCCGTGCCTCTTTCCCGGCCTCTCTTTCCCCACATCTCTTTTCCTGCCTCTGATTCCCCTCCTCGGATTCCACGCCTCTGATTCCCCGCCTCAGATTCTCCACCTCTGATTCCCCGCCTCTCATTTCCCGCCTCTCTTTCCTTGCCTCTTTCCCTGCCTCTCTTTCTCCACATCTCTTTCCCCACCTCTGATTCCCCGCCTCGGATCCCCCACATCTGATACCCCGCCTCTCTTTCCCTGCCTCTGATTCCCCGCCTCTGCTTCCCCGCCTCTGCTTCCCCGCCTCTGCTTCCCCGCCTCTGATTCCCCGCCTCTGATACCCCGCCTCTGATTCCCCGCCTCTGATTCCCCGCCTCTGAATCCCCTCCTCTGATTCCCCGACTCTGATTCCCCGCCTCTGATTCTCCTCCTCTGATTCTCCTCCTCTGATTCCCCGCTTCTGATTCCCCGCCTCTGTTTCCCCGCCTCTGATTCCCCGCCTCTGATTCCTTGCCTCGGATTGCACACATCTGATACCCCGCCTCTCTTTCTCTGTCTCTCTTTCCCCACATCTCTTTTCCGTCCTCTGATTCCCCGCTTCTGATTCCCCGTTTCTGATTCCCCGCCTCCATTTCTCCGACTCTGATTCCCTTCCTCTGTTTCCCTGCCACCGATTCCCTGCCTCCGATTCCCTGCTTCAGAGTCCCTGGCTCTTTCCCTGGCTCTTTCCCTGCCCTTCTTTCCCCACATCTCTTTTCCCCCCTCTGATTCACACTCTTTTAATTTCAGCCTCTGATTCCCCGCCTCTGGTTCCCCGCCTGTGATTCCCCGCCTCTGATTCCCCGCCTCTCTTTCCCTGCCACTATTTTCGTGCCTCTTTCTCTGCCTCTCTTTTCCCACATCTCATTTCCGCCCACTGATTCCCCGCCTCTGATTCCCCGCCTCTGATTCCCCGCCTCTGATTCCCCGCCTCTGATTCCCCGCCTCTGATTCCCCGCCTCTGATTCCCCGCCTCGATTCCCCGCCTCTGATTCCCTGCCTCTGATTCCCCGCCTCCATTTCTCCGACTCCGATTCCCTGCTTCAGAGTCTCTGACTCTTTCCCCGTCTCCCTTTCGCCGCCTCTCTTTTCCCACATCTCTATTCCCCCCTCTGATTCCCCGCCTCTGATTCCCCGCCTCTGATTCCCCGCCTCTGATTCCCCGCCTCTGATTCCCCGCCTCTGATTCCCCGCCTCTGATTCCCCGCCTCTGATTCCCCGCCTCTGATTCCCCGCCTCTGATTCCCTGCCTCTCTTTCCCTGCCACTATTTTCGTGCCTCATTCTCTGCCTCTCTTTTCCCACATCTCTTTCCCCGCCTCTGATTCCCCGCCTCAGATTCCCCACCTCAGATAATACGACTCTGATTCCCCGCCTCTCATTTCCCACCTCTCTTTCCGTGCCTCTTTCCCCGCCTCTCTTACCTTGCCTCTTTCCCTGCCTCTCTTTCTCCACATCTCTTTCCCCACCTCTGATTCCCCGCCTCGGATCCCCCACATCTGATACCCCGCCTCTCTTTCCCTGCGTCTATTTCCACGCCTCTTTCTCTGCCTCTCTTTCCCCACATCTCTTTTCCCCCCTCTGATTCACCCCCTTTTAATTTCAGCCTCTGATTCCCCGCCTCTGATTCCCCGCCTCTGATTCCCCGCCTCTGATTCCCCGCCTCTGATTCCCCGCCTCTCTTTCCCTGCCACTATTTTCGTGCCTCTTTCTCTGCCTCTCTTTTCCCACATCTCATTTCCGCCCACTGATTCCCCGCCTCTGATTCCCCGCCTCTGATTCCCCGCCTCTGATTCTCTGCCTCTGATTCCCCGCCTCTGATTCCCCGCCTCTGATTCCCCGCCTCTGATTCCCCGCCTCTGATTCCCCACCTCTGATTCCCCGACTCCGATTCCCTGCTTCAGAGTCTCTGACTCTTTCCCCGCCTCCCTTTCGCCGCCTCTCTTTTCCCACATCTCTATTCCCCCCTCTGATTCCACGCCTCTGATTCCCCGACTCAGATTCCCCACCTCAGATTCCCTGCCTCAGATTCCCTGCCTCTGATTCCCCCCCTCTGATTCCCTGCCTCTGAATCCCCACCTCTGATTCCCCGCCTCTATTTCCTTGCCTCTTTCCCTGCCTCTCTTTCCCCACATCTCTTTCCCCGCCTTGAAATCCCCACATCTGATACCCCGCCTCTCTTTCCCTGCGTCTATTTCCGCGCCTCTTTCCCTGCCTCTCTTTCCCCACATCTATTTTCCGCCCTCTGATTCCCCGCTTCTGATTCCCCGCCTCCGTTCTCCGACGCTGTTTACCTGCCTCCGATTACCTGCTTCAGAGTCCCTGGCTCCTTCCATGCCTCTCTTTCCCTACATATCTTTTCCCCCTTCTGATTCTCCCCCTTTGAATCTCAGCCTCGGATTCCCCACCTCAGATTCCCCACCTCAGATTCCCTGCCTCAGAATCCCCACCTCAGATTCCCCGCCTCTGATTCCCCGCCTCTGATTCCCCGCCTCTGCTTCCCCGCCTCTGATTCTCCGCCTCTGATTCCCCGCCTATATTTCTCCGACTCTGATTCCCTTCCTCTGTTTCCCTGCCTCCGATTCCCTGCTTCAGAGTCCCTGGCTCTTTCCCTGGCTCTTTCCCTGCCCTTGTTTCCCCACATCTCTTTTCCCCCCTCTGATTCACCCCCTTTTAATTTCAGCCTCTGATTCCCCGCCTGTGGTTCCCCGCCTCTGATTCCCCGCCTCTCTTTCCCTGCCACTATTTTCGTGCCTCTTTCTCTGCCTCTCTTTTCCCACATCTCATTTCCGCCCACTGATTCCCCGCCTCTGATTCCCCGCCTCTGATTCCCCGCCTCTGATTCCCCGCCTCTGATTCCCCGACTCTGATTCCCCGCCTCTGATTCCCCACCTCTGATTCCCCGACTCTAATTCCCCGACACTGATTCCCCGACTCTGATTCCCCGACTCTGATTCCCCGACTCCGATTCCCTGCTTCAGAGTCTCTGACACTTTCCCCGCCTCCCTTTCGCCGCCTCTCTTTTCCCACATCTCTATTCCCCCCTCTGATTCCACGCCTCTGATTCCCCGCCTCAGATTCCCCACCTCAGATTCCCCGCCTCAGATTCCCTGCCTCTGATTCTCCGCCTCTGATTCCCTGCCTCTGATTCCCCACCTCTATTTCCTTGCGTCTTTCCCTGCCTCTCTTTCCCCACATCTCTTTCCCCGCCTCTGATTCCCCGCCTTGAATTCCCCACATCTGATACTCCGCCTCTCTTTCCCTGCGTCTATTTCCGCGCCTCTTTCCCTGCCTCTCTTTCCCCACATCTCTTTTCCACCCTCTGATTCCCCGCTTCTGATTCCCCGCCTCCGTTTCTCCGACTCTGTTTCCCTGCCTCCGATTCCCTGCTTCAGAGTCCCTGGCTCTTTCCATGCCTCTCTTTCCCCACATTTCTTTTCCCCCTTCTGATTCTCCCCCTTTCAATCTCAGCCTCTGATTTCCCACCTCAGAATCCCCACCTCAAATTCCCCGCCTCTGATTCCCTGCCTCTGATTCCCCACCTCTATTTCCTTGCCTCTTTCCCTGCCTCTCTTTCCCCACATCTCTTTCCCCACATCTCTTTCCACGCCTCTGATTCCCCGCCTTGAATTCCCCACATCTGATACTCCGCCTCTCTTTCCCTGCGTCTATTTCCGCGCCTCTTTCCCTGCCTCTCTTTCCCCACATCTCTTTTCCACCCTCTGATTCCCCGCTTCTGATTCCCCGCCTCCGTTTCTCCGACTCTGTTTCCCTGCCTCCGATTCCCTGCTTCAGAGTCCCTGGCTCTTTCCATGCCTCTCTTTCCCCACATTTCTTTTCCCCCTTCTGATTCTCCCCCTTTCAATCTCAGCCTCTGATTTCCCACCTCAGAATCCCCACCTCAAATTCCCCGCCTCTGATTCCCTGCCTCTGATTCCCCGCCTCTGCTTCCCCGCCTCTGCTTCCCCGCCTCTGATTCCCCGCCTCTGATTCCCCGCCTCTGCTTCCCCGCCTCTGCTTCCCCGCCTCTGATTCCCCGCCTCTGATTGCCCGCCTCTGATTTCCCGCCTCTGATTCCCCGCCTCTGATTCCCCGCCTCTGATTCCCCGCCTCTGATTCCCCGCCTCTGATTCCCCGCCTCTCTTTCCCTGCCACTATTTTCGTGCCTCCTTCTCTGCCTCTCTTTTCCCACATCTCTTTCCCCGCCTCTGATTCCCTGCCTCCGATTCCCCGCCTCAGATAATACGACTCTGATTCCCCGCCTCTGATTCCCCGCCTGTGATTCACCGCCTCTGATTTCCTGCCTCTCTTTCCGTGCCTCTTTCCCGGCCTCTCTTTCCCCACATCTCTTTTCCTGCCTCTGATGCCCCGCCTCGGATTCCACGCCTCTGATTCCCCGCCTCAGATTTTCCACTTCAGATTCCCCACATCTGATACCCCGCCTCTCTTTCCCTGCGTCTATTTCCGCGCCTCTTTCCCTGCCTCTCTTTCCCCACATCTCTTTCCCCGCCTCTGATTCCCCGCCTCGGATTCCCCACATCTGATACCCCGCCTCTCTTTCCCTGCGTCTATTTCCGCGCCTCTTTCCCTGCCTCTCTTTTCCCACATCTCTTTCCCCGCCTCAGATTCCCCGCCTCAGATTCCCCGCCTCTGATTCCCCGCCTCTGATTCCACGCCTCTGATTCCACGCATCTGATTCCCCGCCTCTCATTCCCCGCCCCTGATTCCCCGCCTCTCCTTCCCTGCCACTATTTTTGTGCCTCTTTCCCTGCCTCTCTTTTCCCACATCTCTTTCCCCGCCTCTGATTCCCCGCCTCAGATTCCCAGCCTCTGAAACCACGACTCTGATTCCCCGCCTCTGATTCCCCGCCTCTGATTCCCCGCCTCTGATTCCCTGCCTCTGATTCCCTGCCTCTGATTCCCCGACTCTGATTCCCCGCCTCTGATTCCCCACCTCTGATTCCCCGACTCTGATTCCCCGACACTGATTCCCCGACTCTGATTCCCCGACTCTGATTCCCCGACTCAGATTCCCTGTTTCAGAGTCTCTGACTCTTTCCCCGCCTCCCTTTCGCCGCCTCTCTTTTCCCACATCTCTATTCCCCCCTCTGATTCCACGCCTCTGATTCCCCGCCTCAGATTCGCCGCCTCAGATTCCCTGCCTCTGATTCCCCGCTTCTGATTCCCCGCCTCCGTTTCTCCGACTCTGTTTCCCTGCCTCCGATTCCCTGCTTCAGAGTCCCTGGCTCTTTCCATGCCTCTCTTTCCCCACATTTCTTTTCCCCCTTCTGATTCTCCCCCTTTCAATCTCAGCCTCTGATTTCCCACCTCAGAATCCCCACCTCAAATTCCCCGCCTCTGATTCCCCGCCTCTGCTTCCCCGCCTCTGCTTCCCCGCGTCTGCTTCCCCGCGTCTGCTTCCCCGCCTCTGCTTCCCCGCCTCTGCTTCCCCGCCTCTGCTTCCCCGCCTCTGATTCCCCGCCTCTGATTCCCCGCCTCTGATTCCCCGCCTCTGATTTCCCGCCTCTGATTCCCCGCCTCTGATTCCCCACCTCTGATTCCCTGCCTCTCTTTCCCTGCAACTATTTTCGTGCCTCCTTCTCTGCCTCTCTTTTCCCACATCTCTTTCCCCGCCTCTGATTCCCTGCCTCCGATTCCCCGCCTCAGATAATACGACTCTGATTCCCCGCCTCTGATTCCCCGCCTGTGATTCACCGCCTCTGATTTCCTGCCTCTCTTTCCGTGCCTCTTTCCCGGCCTCTCTTTCCCCACATCTCTTTTCCTGCCTCTGATGCCCCGCCTCGGATTCCACGCCTCTGATTCCCCGCCTCAGATTTTCCACCTCAGATTCCCCACATCTGATACCCCGCCTCTCTTTCCCTGCGTCTATTTCCGCGCCTCATTCCCTGCCTCTCTTTCCCCACATCTCTTTCCCCGCCTCTGATTCCCCGCCTCGGATTCCCCACATCTGATACCCCGCCTCTCTTTCCCTGCGTCTATTTCCGCGCCTCTTTCCCCGCCTCTCTTTTCCCACATCTCTTTCCCCGCCTCTGATTCCCCGCCTCTGATTCCCCGCCTCTGATACCATGACTCTGATTCCCCGCCTCTGATTCCCCGCCTCTGAAACCACGACTCTGATTCCCCGCCTCTGATTCCTCGCCTCTGATTTCCCGCCTCTCTTTCCGTGCCTCTTTCCCGGCCTCTCTTTCCCCACATCTCTTTTCCTGCCTCTGATTCCCCGCCTCGGATTCCACGCCTCTGATTCCCCGCCTCAGATTCTCCACCTCAAATTCCCCGCTTCTGATACCACGACTCTGATTCCCCGCCTCTGATTCCCCGCCTCTCATTTCCCACCTCTCTTTCCGTGCCTCTTTCCCCGCCTCTCTTTCCTTGCCTCTTTCCCTGCCTCTCTTTCTCCACATCTCTTTCCCCACCTCTGATTCCCCGCCTCGGATCCCCCACATCTGATACCCTGCCTCTCTTTCCCTGCGTCTATTTCCACGCCTCTTTCTCTGCCTCTCTTTCCCCACATCTCTTTTCCGCCCTCTGATTCCCCGCCTCTGATTCCCCGCCTCTGATTCCCCGCCTCTGATTCCCCGCCTCTGATTCCCCGCCTCTGATTCCCCGCCTCTGATTCCCCGCCTCTGATACCCCGCCTCTCTTTCCCTGCGTCTATTTCCGCGCCTCTTTCCCTGCCTCTCTTTCCCCACATCTCTTTTCCACCCTCTGATTCCCCGCTTCTGATTCCCCGCCTCTGATTCCCCGCCTCTGATTCTCCGCCTCTGATTCCCCGCCTCTCTTTCCCTGCCACTATTTTTGTGCCTCCTTCTCTGCCTCTCTTTTCCCACATCTCTTTCCCCGCCTCTGATTCCCCTCCTCAGATTCCCCGCCTCTGATACCACGACTCTGATTCCCCGCCTGTGATTCCCCGCCTCTGATTCCCCGCCTCTGATTCCCCACCTCTGATTCCCCGCCCCTGATTCCCCGCCTCTCTTTCCCTGCCACTATTTTTGTGCCTCCTTCTCTGCCTCTCTTTTCCCACATCTCTTTCCCCGCCTCTGATTCCCCTCCTCAGATTCCCCGCCTCTGATACCACGACTCTGATTCCCCGCCTGTGATTCCCCGCCTCTGATTCCCCGCCTCTGATTCCCCACCTCTGATTCCCCGCCCCTGATTCCCCGCCTCTCTTTCCCTGCCACTATTTTTGTGCCTCCTTCTCTGCCTCTCTTTTCCCACATCTCTTTCCCCGCCTCTGATTCCCCTCCTCAGATTCCCCGCCTCTGATTGCCCGCCTCTGATTCCCCGCCTCTGATTCCCCGCCTCTGATTCCCCGCCTCTGATTCCCCGCCTCTCTTTCCCTGCCACTATTTTTGTGCCTCCTTCTCTGCCTCTCTTTTCCCACATCTCTTTCCCAGCCTATGATTCCCCGCCTCAGATCCCCCACATCTGATACCCTGCCTCTCTTTCCCTGCGTCTATTTCCGCGCCTCTTTCCCTGCCTCTCTTTCCCCACATCTCTTTACCGCCCTCTGATTCCCCGCCTCTGATTCTCCGCCTCTGATTCCCCGCCTCTGATTCCCCTCCTCAGATTCCCCGCCTCTGATACCATGACTCTGATTCCCCGCCTCTGATTCCCCGCCCCTGATTCCCCGCCTCTTTTTTCCTGGCACTATTTTTGTGCCTCCTACTCTGCCTCTCTTTTCCCACATCTCTTTCCCCGCCTCTGATTCCCCGCCTCTGATTCCCCGCCTCTGATTCCCCGCCTCTGATTCCCCACCCCTGATTCCCCGCCTCTCTTGCCCTGCCACTATTTTTGTGCCTCCTTCTCTGCCTCTCTTTTCCAACATCTCTTTCCCAGCCTATGATTCCCCGCCTCAGATTCCCTGCCTCTGATTCTCCGCCTCTGATTCCCTGCCTCTGATTCCCCACCTTGAATTCCCCACATCTGATACTCCGCCTCTCTTTCCCTGCGTCTATTTCCGCGCCTCTTTCCCTGCCTCTCTTTCCCCACATCTCTTTTCCACCCTCTGATTCCCCGCTTCTGATTCCCCGCCTCCGTTTCTCCGACTCTCTTTCCCTGCCTCCGATTCCCTGCTTCAGAGTCCCTGGCTCTTTCCATGCCTCTTTTCCCCACATTTCTTTTCCCCCTTCTGATTCTCCCCCTTTCAATTTCAGCCTCTGATTTCCCACCTCAGAATCCCCACCTCAAATTCCCCGCCTCTGATTCCCCGCCTCTGATTTCCCGCCTCTGATTCCCCGCCTCTGATTCCCCGCCCCTGATTCCCCGCCTCTGATTCCCCGCCTCTGATTCCCCGCCTCTGATTCCCCGCCTCTGATTTCCCGCCTCTGATTTCCCGCCTCTCTTTCCGTGCCTCTCTTTCCCCACATCTCTTTTCCCGCCTCTGATTCCCCGCCTCTGATTCCCCGCCTCTGATTCCCCGCCCCTGATTCCCCGCCTCTGATTCCCCGCCTCTGATTCCCCGCCTCTGATTCCCCGCCTCTGATTCCCCGCCTCTGATTCCCCGCCTCTGATTCCCCGCCTCTGATTCCCCACCTCTGATTTCCCGCCTCTCTTTCCGTGCCTCTCTTTCCCCACATCTCTTTTCCTGCCTCTGCTTCCCCGCCTCTGGTTCCCCGCCTATGATTCTCCGCCTCTGATTCCCCGCCTCTCTTTCCCTGCCACTATTTTCTTGCCTCTTTCTCTGCCTCTCTTTTCCCACATCTCATTTCCGCCCACTGATTCCCCGCCTCTGATTCCTCGCCTCTGATTATCCACCTCTGATTCTCCGCCTCTGATTCCCTGCCTCTGATTCCCCGACTCTGATTCCCCGACTCTGATTCCCCGACTCTGATTCCCCGACTCTGATTCCCCGACTCCGATTCCCTGCTTCAGAGTCTCTGACTCTTTCCCCGCCTCCCTTTCGCCGCCTCTCTTTTCCCACATCTCTATTCCCCCCTCTGAGTCCACGCCTCTGATTCCCCGCCTCTGATTCCCCACCTCAAATTCCCCGCCTCTGATTCCCCGCCTCTGATTCCACGCCGCCTTTTCTCCGCCTCTGATACACCTCCTCTGAGTCCAAGCCTCTGATTCTCCGCCTCTGATTCCTCGCCTCTGATACCCCACTTCTGATTTCCCGCCTCTCTTTCCGTGCCTCTTTCCCGGCCTCTCTTTCCCCACATCTCTTTTCCACCCTCTGATTCCCCGCCTCTGATTCCCCGCCTCTGATTCCCCGCCTCTGATTCCCCGCCTCTGATTCCCCGCCTCTGATTCCCCGCCTCTGATTCCCCGCCTCTGATTCCCCGCCTCTGATTCCCCTCCTCTGATTCCTCGCCTCTGATTCCCCGCCTCTGATTCCCCGCCTCTGATTCCCCGACTCTGATTCCCTGACTCCGATTCCCTGCTTCAGTCCCTGGCTCTTTCCCCGCCTCTCCATTCCCACATCTCTCTTCCCCCCTCTGAATCCCCGCCTCTGATTCCCTGCCTCTGATTCCCCGCCTCGGATTCCCCGCCTCGGATTCCCCGCCTCGGATTCCCCACGTCTGATACCCCGCCTCTCTTTCTCTGCGTCTATTTCCGCGCCTCTTTCCCTGCCTCTCTTTCCCCACATCTCTTTACCGCCCTCTGATTCCCCGCCTCTGATTCTCCGCCTCTGATTCCCCGCCTCTGATTCCCCTCCTCAGATTCCCCGCCTCTGATACCATGACTCTGATTCCCCGCCTCTGATTCCCCGCCTCTGATTCCCCACCTCTGATTCCCCGCCCCTGATTCCCCGCCTCTTTTTTCCTGGCACTATTTTTGTGCCTCCTACTCTGCCTCTCTTTTCCCACATCTCTTTCCCCGCCTCTGATTCCCCGCCTCTGATTCCCCGCCTCTGATTCCCCGCCTCTGATTCCCCACCCCTGATTCCCCGCCTCTCTTGCCCTGCCACTATTTTTGTGCCTCCTTCTCTGCCTCTCTTTTCCAACATCTCTTTCCCAGCCTATGATTCCCCGCCTCAGATTCCCTGCCTCTGATTCTCCGCCTCTGATTCCCTGCCTCTGATTCCCCACCTTGAATTCCCCACATCTGATACTCCGCCTCTCTTTCCCTGCGTCTATTTCCGCGCCTCTTTCCCTGCCTCTCTTTCCCCACATCTCTTTTCCACCCTCTGATTCCCCGCCTCCGTTTCTCCGACTCTCTTTCCCTGCCTCCGATTCCCTGCTTCAGAGTCCCTGGCTCTTTCCATGCCTCTTTTCCCCACATTTCTTTTCCCCCTTCTGATTCTCCCCCTTTCAATTTCAGCCTCTGATTTCCCACCTCAGAATCCCCACCTCAAATTCCCCGCCTCTGATTCCCTGCCTCTGATTCCCCGCCTCTGCCTCCCCGCCTCTGCTTCCCCGCCTCTGCTTCCCCGCCTCTGCTTCCCCGCCTCTGCTTTCCCACCTCTGCTTCCCCGCCTCTGATTCCCCGCCTCTGATTCCCCGCCTCTGATTCCCCGCCTCTCTTTCCCTGCCACTATTTTCGTGCCTCCTTCTCTGCCTCTCTTTTCCCACATCTCTTTCCCCGCCTCTGATTCCCTGCCTCCGATTCCCCGCCTCAGATTCTCCACCTCTGATTCCCCGCCTCTCATTTCCCGCCTCTCTTTCCTTGCCTCTTTCCCTGCCTCTCTTTCTCCACATCTCTTTCCCCACCTCTGATTCCCCGCCTCGGATCCCCCACATCTGATACCCCGCCTCTCTTTCCCTGCGTCTATTTCCACGCCTCTTTCTCTGCCTCTCTTTCCCCACATCTCTTTTCCGCCCTCTGATTCCCCGCCTCTGATACCCCGCCTCTGATACCCCGCCTCTGATTCCCCGCCTCTGATTCCCCGCTTCTGATTCCCCGCCTCTGATTCCCCGCCTCTGATTCCCCGCCTCTGATTCCCCGCCTCTGAATCCCCTCCTCTGATTCCCCTACTCTGATTCCCCGCCTCTGATTCTCCTCCTCTGATTCTCCTCCTCTGATTCCCCGCCTCTGATTCCACGCCTCTGATTCCCCGCCTCTGATTCCCCGCCTCTGATTCCTTGCCTCGGATTGCACACATCTGATACCCCGCCTCTCTTTCTCTGCCTCTCTTTCCCCACATCTCTTTTCCGTCCTCTGATTCCCCGCTTCTGATTCCCCGCTTCTGATTCCCCGCCTCCATTTCTCCGACTCTGATTCCCTTCCTCTGTTTCCCTGCCACCGATTCCCTGCCTCCGATTCCCTGCTTCAGAGTCCCTGGCTCTTTCCCTGGCTCTTTCCCTGCCCTTCTTTCCCCACATCTCTTTTCCCCCCTCTGATTCACCCTCTTTTAATTTCAGCCTCTGATTCCCCGCCTCTGGTTCCCCGCCTGTGATTCCCCGCCTGTGATTCCCCGCCTCTCTTTCCCTGCCACTATTTTCGTGCCTCTTTCTCTGCCTCTCTTTTCCCACATCTCTATTCCCCCCTCTGATTCCCCGCCTCTGATTCCCCGCCTCTGATTCCCCGCCTCTGATTCCCCGCCTCTGATTCCCCGCCTCTGATTCCCCGCCTCTGATTCCCCGCCTATATTTCTCCGACTCTGATTCCCTTCCTCTGTTTCCCTGCCTCCGATTCCCTGCTTCAGAGTCCCTGGCTCTTTCCCTGGCTCTTTCCCTGCCCTTCTTTCCCCACATCTCTTTTCCCCCCTCTGATTCACCCCCTTTTAATTTCAGCCTCTGATTCCCCGCCTGTGGTTCCCCGCCTCTGATTCCCCGGTTCTCTTTCCCTGCCACTATTTTCGTGCCTCTTTCTCTGCCTCTCTTTCCCCACATCTCTTTTCCACCCTCTGATTCCCCGCTTCTGATTCCCCGCCTCCGTTTCTCCGACTCTGTTTCCCTGCCTCCGATTCCCTGCTTCAGAGTCCCTGGCTCTTTCCATGCCTCTCTTTCCCCACATTTCTTTTCCCCCTTCTGATTCTCCCCCTTTCAATCTCAGCCTCTGATTTCCCACCTCAGAATCCCCACCTCAAATTCCCCGCCTCTGATTCCCTGCCTCTGATTCCCCGCCTCTGCTTCCCCGCCTCTGCTTCCCCGCCTCTGCTTCCCCGCCTCTGATTCCCCGCCTCTGATTCCCCGCCTCTGATTCCCCGCCTCTGATTCCCCGCCTCTGATTCCCCGCCTCTGATTCCCCGCCTCTGATTCCCCGCCTCTGATTCCCCGCCTCTGATTCCCCGCCTCTGATTCCCCGCCTCTGATTCCCCGCCTCTGATTCCCTGCCTCTCTTTCCCTGCCACTATTTTCGTGCCTCCTTCTCTGCCTCTCTTTTCCCACATCTCTTTTCCGCCCTCTGATTCCCCACCTCTGATTCCACGCCGCCTTTTCTCCGCCTCTGATACACCTCCTCTGAGTCCAAGCCACTGATTCCCCGCCTCTGATTCCCCGCCTCTGATTCCCCGCCTCTGATTTCCCGCCTCTCTTTCCGTGCCTCTTTCCCGGACTCTCTTTCCCCACATCTCTTTTCCTGCCTCTGATTCCCCGCCTCGGATTCCCCGCATCTGATACCCCTCCTCTCTTTCACTGCGTCTATTTCCACGCCTCTTTCTCTGCCTCTCTTTCCCCACATCTCTTTTCTGCCCTCTGATTCCCCACCTCTGATTCCACGCCTCCGTTCCTCTGCCTCTGATACCCCGCCTCTGATTCCCCGCCTCTGATTCCCCGCCTCTGATTCCCCGCCTCTGATTCCCCGCCTCTGATTCCCCGCCTCTGATTCCCCGCCTCTGATTCCCCGCCTCTGATTCCCCACCTCTGATTCCCCGACTCTGATTCCCCGCCCCTGATTCCCCGCCTCTCTTTCCCTGCCACTATTTTTGTGCCTCCTTCTCTGCGTCTCTTTTCCCACATGTCTTTCCCAGCCTCTGATTCCCCGCCTCAGATTCCCCGCCTCTGAAACCACGACTCTGATTCCCCGCCTCTGATTCCTCGCCTCTGATTTCCCGCCTCTCTTTCCGTGCCTCTTTCCCGGCCTCTCTTTCCCCACATCTCTTTTCCTGCCTCTGATTCCCCTCCTCGGATTCCACGCCTCTGATTCCCCGCCTCAGATTCTCCACCTCTGATTCCCCGCCTCTCATTTCCCGCCTCTCTTTCCTTGCCTCTTTCCCTGCCTCTCTTTCTCCACATCTCTTTCCCCACCTCTGATTCCCCGCCTCGGATCCCCCACATCTGATACCCCGCCTCTCTTTCCCTGCCTCTGATTCCCCGCCTCTGCTTCCCCGCCTCTGCTTCCCCGCCTCTGCTTCCCCGCCTCTGATTCCCCGCCTCTGATACCCCGCCTCTGATTCCCCGCCTCTGATTCCCCGCCTCTGAATCCCCTCCTCTGATTCCCCGACTCTGATTCCCCGCCTCTGATTCTCCTCCTCTGATTCTCCTCCTCTGATTCCCCGCTTCTGATTCCCCGCCTCTGTTTCCCCGCCTCTGATTCCCCGCCTCTGATTCCTTGCCTCGGATTGCACACATCTGATACCCCGCCTCTCTTTCTCTGTCTCTCTTTCCCCACATCTCTTTTCCGTCCTCTGATTCCCCGCTTCTGATTCCCCGTTTCTGATTCCCCGCCTCCATTTCTCCGACTCTGATTCCCTTCCTCTGTTTCCCTGCCACCGATTCCCTGCCTCCGATTCCCTGCTTCAGAGTCCCTGGCTCTTTCCCTGGCTCTTTCCCTGCCCTTCTTTCCCCACATCTCTTTTCCCCCCTCTGATTCACACTCTTTTAATTTCAGCCTCTGATTCCCCGCCTCTGGTTCCCCGCCTGTGATTCCCCGCCTCTGATTCCCCGCCTCTCTTTCCCTGCCACTATTTTCGTGCCTCTTTCTCTGCCTCTCTTTTCCCACATCTCATTTCCGCCCACTGATTCCCCGCCTCTGATTCCCCGCCTCTGATTCCCCGCCTCTGATTCCCCGCCTCTGATTCCCCGCCTCTGATTCCCCGCCTCTGATTCCCCGCCTCGATTCCCCGCCTCTGATTCCCTGCCTCTGATTCCCCGCCTCCATTTCTCCGACTCCGATTCCCTGCTTCAGAGTCTCTGACTCTTTCCCCGTCTCCCTTTCGCCGCCTCTCTTTTCCCACATCTCTATTCCCCCCTCTGATTCCCCGCCTCTGATTCCCCGCCTCTGATTCCCCGCCTCTGATTCCCCGCCTCTGATTCCCCGCCTCTGATTCCCCGCCTCTGATTCCCCGCCTCTGATTCCCTGCCTCTCTTTCCCTGCCACTATTTTCGTGCCTCATTCTCTGCCTCTCTTTTCCCACATCTCTTTCCCCGCCTCTGATTCCCCGCCTCAGATTCCCCACCTCAGATAATACGACTCTGATTCCCCGCCTCTCATTTCCCACCTCTCTTTCCGTGCCTCTTTCCCCGCCTCTCTTACCTTGCCTCTTTCCCTGCCTCTCTTTCTCCACATCTCTTTCCCCACCTCTGATTCCCCGCCTCGGATCCCCCACATCTGATACCCCGCCTCTCTTTCCCTGCGTCTATTTCCACGCCTCTTTCTCTGCCTCTCTTTCCCCACATCTCTTTTCCCCCCTCTGATTCACCCCCTTTTAATTTCAGCCTCTGATTCCCCGCCTCTGATTCCCCGCCTCTGATTCCCCGCCTCTGATTCCCCGCCTCTGATTCCCCGCCTCTCTTTCCCTGCCACTATTTTCGTGCCTCTTTCTCTGCCTCTCTTTTCCCACATCTCATTTCCGCCCACTGATTCCCCGCCTCTGATTCCCCGCCTCTGATTCCCCGCCTCTGATTCTCTGCCTCTGATTCCCCGCCTCTGATTCCCCGCCTCTGATTCCCCGCCTCTGATTCCCCGCCTCTGATTCCCCACCTCTGATTCCCCGACTCCGATTCCCTGCTTCAGAGTCTCTGACTCTTTCCCCGCCTCCCTTTCGCCGCCTCTCTTTTCCCACATCTCTATTCCCCCCTCTGATTCCACGCCTCTGATTCCCCGACTCAGATTCCCCACCTCAGATTCCCTGCCTCAGATTCCCTGCCTCTGATTCCCCCCCTCTGATTCCCTGCCTCTGAATCCCCACCTCTGATTCCCCGCCTCTATTTCCTTGCCTCTTTCCCTGCCTCTCTTTCCCCACATCTCTTTCCCCGCCTTGAAATCCCCACATCTGATACCCCGCCTCTCTTTCCCTGCGTCTATTTCCGCGCCTCTTTCCCTGCCTCTCTTTCCCCACATCTATTTTCCGCCCTCTGATTCCCCGCTTCTGATTCCCCGCCTCCGTTCTCCGACGCTGTTTACCTGCCTCCGATTACCTGCTTCAGAGTCCCTGGCTCCTTCCATGCCTCTCTTTCCCTACATATCTTTTCCCCCTTCTGATTCTCCCCCTTTGAATCTCAGCCTCGGATTCCCCACCTCAGATTCCCCACCTCAGATTCCCTGCCTCAGAATCCCCACCTCAGATTCCCCGCCTCTGATTCCCCGCCTCTGATTCCCCGCCTCTGCTTCCCCGCCTCTGATTCTCCGCCTCTGATTCCCCGCCTATATTTCTCCGACTCTGATTCCCTTCCTCTGTTTCCCTGCCTCCGATTCCCTGCTTCAGAGTCCCTGGCTCTTTCCCTGGCTCTTTCCCTGCCTCTCTTTTCCCACATCTCTTTCCCCGCCTCAGATTCCCCGCCTCAGATTCCCCGCCTCTGATTCCCCGCCTCTGATTCCACGCCTCTGATTCCACGCATCTGATTCCCCGCCTCTCATTCCCCGCCCCTGATTCCCCGCCTCTCCTTCCCTGCCACTATTTTTGTGCCTCTTTCCCTGCCTCTCTTTTCCCACATCTCTTTCCCCGCCTCTGATTCCCCGCCTCAGATTCCCAGCCTCTGAAACCACGACTCTGATTCCCCGCCTCTGATTCCCCGCCTCTGATTCCCCGCCTCTGATTCCCTGCCTCTGATTCCCTGCCTCTGATTCCCCGACTCTGATTCCCCGCCTCTGATTCCCCACCTCTGATTCCCCGACTCTGATTCCCCGACACTGATTCCCCGACTCTGATTCCCCGACTCTGATTCCCCGACTCAGATTCCCTGTTTCAGAGTCTCTGACTCTTTCCCCGCCTCCCTTTCGCCGCCTCTCTTTTCCCACATCTCTATTCCCCCCTCTGATTCCACGCCTCTGATTCCCCGCCTCAGATTCGCCGCCTCAGATTCCCTGCCTCTGATTCCCCGCTTCTGATTCCCCGCCTCCGTTTCTCCGACTCTGTTTCCCTGCCTCCGATTCCCTGCTTCAGAGTCCCTGGCTCTTTCCATGCCTCTCTTTCCCCACATTTCTTTTCCCCCTTCTGATTCTCCCCCTTTCAATCTCAGCCTCTGATTTCCCACCTCAGAATCCCCACCTCAAATTCCCCGCCTCTGATTCCCCGCCTCTGCTTCCCCGCCTCTGCTTCCCCGCGTCTGCTTCCCCGCGTCTGCTTCCCCGCCTCTGCTTCCCCGCCTCTGCTTCCCCGCCTCTGCTTCCCCGCCTCTGATTCCCCGCCTCTGATTCCCCGCCTCTGATTCCCCGCCTCTGATTTCCCGCCTCTGATTCCCCGCCTCTGATTCCCCGCCTCTGATTCCCCACCTCTGATTCCCTGCCTCTCTTTCCCTGCAACTATTTTCGTGCCTCCTTCTCTGCCTCTCTTTTCCCACATCTCTTTCCCCGCCTCTGATTCCCTGCCTCCGATTCCCCGCCTCAGATAATACGACTCTGATTCCCCGCCTCTGATTCCCCGCCTGTGATTCACCGCCTCTGATTTCCTGCCTCTCTTTCCGTGCCTCTTTCCCGGCCTCTCTTTCCCCACATCTCTTTTCCTGCCTCTGATGCCCCGCCTCGGATTCCACGCCTCTGATTCCCCGCCTCAGATTTTCCACCTCAGATTCCCCACATCTGATACCCCGCCTCTCTTTCCCTGCGTCTATTTCCGCGCCTCATTCCCTGCCTCTCTTTCCCCACATCTCTTTCCCCGCCTCTGATTCCCCGCCTCGGATTCCCCACATCTGATACCCCGCCTCTCTTTCCCTGCGTCTATTTCCGCGCCTCTTTCCCCGCCTCTCTTTTCCCACATCTCTTTCCCCGCCTCTGATTCCCCGCCTCTGATTCCCCGCCTCTGATACCATGACTCTGATTCCCCGCCTCTGATTCCCCGCCTCTGAAACCACGACTCTGATTCCCCGCCTCTGATTCCTCGCCTCTGATTTCCCGCCTCTCTTTCCGTGCCTCTTTCCCGGCCTCTCTTTCCCCACATCTCTTTTCCTGCCTCTGATTCCCCGCCTCGGATTCCACGCCTCTGATTCCCCGCCTCAGATTCTCCACCTCAAATTCCCCGCTTCTGATACCACGACTCTGATTCCCCGCCTCTGATTCCCCGCCTCTCATTTCCCACCTCTCTTTCCGTGCCTCTTTCCCCGCCTCTCTTTCCTTGCCTCTTTCCCTGCCTCTCTTTCTCCACATCTCTTTCCCCACCTCTGATTCCCCGCCTCGGATCCCCCACATCTGATACCCTGCCTCTCTTTCCCTGCGTCTATTTCCACGCCTCTTTCTCTGCCTCTCTTTCCCCACATCTCTTTTCCGCCCTCTGATTCCCCGCCTCTGATTCCCCGCCTCTGATTCCCCGCCTCTGATTCCCCGCCTCTGATTCCCCGCCTCTGATTCCCCGCCTCTGATTCCCCGCCTCTGATACCCCGCCTCTCTTTCCCTGCGTCTATTTCCGCGCCTCTTTCCCTGCCTCTCTTTCCCCACATCTCTTTTCCACCCTCTGATTCCCCGCTTCTGATTCCCCGCCTCTGATTCCCCGCCTCTGATTCTCCGCCTCTGATTCCCCGCCTCTCTTTCCCTGCCACTATTTTTGTGCCTCCTTCTCTGCCTCTCTTTTCCCACATCTCTTTCCCCGCCTCTGATTCCCCTCCTCAGATTCCCCGCCTCTGATACCACGACTCTGATTCCCCGCCTGTGATTCCCCGCCTCTGATTCCCCGCCTCTGATTCCCCACCTCTGATTCCCCGCCCCTGATTCCCCGCCTCTCTTTCCCTGCCACTATTTTTGTGCCTCCTTCTCTGCCTCTCTTTTCCCACATCTCTTTCCCCGCCTCTGATTCCCCTCCTCAGATTCCCCGCCTCTGATACCACGACTCTGATTCCCCGCCTGTGATTCCCCGCCTCTGATTCCCCGCCTCTGATTCCCCACCTCTGATTCCCCGCCCCTGATTCCCCGCCTCTCTTTCCCTGCCACTATTTTTGTGCCTCCTTCTCTGCCTCTCTTTTCCCACATCTCTTTCCCCGCCTCTGATTCCCCTCCTCAGATTCCCCGCCTCTGATTGCCCGCCTCTGATTCCCCGCCTCTGATTCCCCGCCTCTGATTCCCCGCCTCTGATTCCCCGCCTCTCTTTCCCTGCCACTATTTTTGTGCCTCCTTCTCTGCCTCTCTTTTCCCACATCTCTTTCCCAGCCTATGATTCCCCGCCTCAGATCCCCCACATCTGATACCCTGCCTCTCTTTCCCTGCGTCTATTTCCGCGCCTCTTTCCCTGCCTCTCTTTCCCCACATCTCTTTACCGCCCTCTGATTCCCCGCCTCTGATTCTCCGCCTCTGATTCCCCGCCTCTGATTCCCCTCCTCAGATTCCCCGCCTCTGATACCATGACTCTGATTCCCCGCCTCTGATTCCCCGCCCCTGATTCCCCGCCTCTTTTTTCCTGGCACTATTTTTGTGCCTCCTACTCTGCCTCTCTTTTCCCACATCTCTTTCCCCGCCTCTGATTCCCCGCCTCTGATTCCCCGCCTCTGATTCCCCGCCTCTGATTCCCCACCCCTGATTCCCCGCCTCTCTTGCCCTGCCACTATTTTTGTGCCTCCTTCTCTGCCTCTCTTTTCCAACATCTCTTTCCCAGCCTATGATTCCCCGCCTCAGATTCCCTGCCTCTGATTCTCCGCCTCTGATTCCCTGCCTCTGATTCCCCACCTTGAATTCCCCACATCTGATACTCCGCCTCTCTTTCCCTGCGTCTATTTCCGCGCCTCTTTCCCTGCCTCTCTTTCCCCACATCTCTTTTCCACCCTCTGATTCCCCGCTTCTGATTCCCCGCCTCCGTTTCTCCGACTCTCTTTCCCTGCCTCCGATTCCCTGCTTCAGAGTCCCTGGCTCTTTCCATGCCTCTTTTCCCCACATTTCTTTTCCCCCTTCTGATTCTCCCCCTTTCAATTTCAGCCTCTGATTTCCCACCTCAGAATCCCCACCTCAAATTCCCCGCCTCTGATTCCCTGCCTCTGATTCCCCGCCTCTGCCTCCCCGCCTCTGCTTCCCCGCCTCTGCTTCCCCGCCTCTGCTTCCCCGCCTCTGCTTTCCCACCTCTGCTTCCCCGCCTCTGATTCCCCGCCTCTGATTCCCCGCCTCTGATTCCCCGCCTCTCTTTCCCTGCCACTATTTTCGTGCCTCCTTCTCTGCCTCTCTTTTCCCACATCTCTTTCCCCGCCTCTGATTCCCTGCCTCCGATTCCCCGCCTCAGATTCTCCACCTCTGATTCCCCGCCTCTCATTTCCCGCCTCTCTTTCCTTGCCTCTTTCCCTGCCTCTCTTTCTCCACATCTCTTTCCCCACCTCTGATTCCCCGCCTCGGATCCCCCACATCTGATACCCCGCCTCTCTTTCCCTGCGTCTATTTCCACGCCTCTTTCTCTGCCTCTCTTTCCCCACATCTCTTTTCCGCCCTCTGATTCCCCGCCTCTGATTCCCCGCTTCTGATTCCCCGCCTCTGATTCCCCGCCTCTGATTCCCCACCTCTGATTCCCCGACTCTGATTCCCCGCCTCTGAATCCCCTCCTCTGATTCCCCTACTCTGATTCCCCGCCTCTGATTCCCCGCCTCTGATTCCCCGCCTCTGAATCCCCTCCTCTGATTCCCCTACTCTGATTCCCCGCCTCTGATTCCCCGCCTCTGATTCTCCTCCTCTGATTCTCCTCCTCTGATTCCCCGCCTCTGATTCCACGACTCTGATTCCCCGACTCCGATTCCCCACCTTAGATTCCCCGCCTCTGATTCCACGCCTCTGATTCCCCGCCTCTGATTCCCCGCCTCTGATTCCTTGCCTCGGATTGCACACATCTGATACCCCGCCTCTCTTTCTCTGCCTCTCTTTCCCCACATCTCTTTTCCGTCCTCTGATTCCCCGCTTCTGATTCCCCGCTTCTGATTCCCCGCCTCCATTTCTCCGACTCTGATTCCCTTCCTCTGTTTCCCTGCCACCGATTCCCTGCCTCCGATTCCCTGCTTCAGAGTCCCTGGCTCTTTCCCTGGCTCTTTCCCTGCCCTTCTTTCCCCACATCTCTTTTCCCCCCTCTGATTCACCCTCTTTTAATTTCAGCCTCTGATTCCCCGCCTCTGGTTCCCCGCCTGTGATTCCCCGCCTGTGATTCCCCGCCTCTCTTTCCCTGCCACTATTTTCGTGCCTCTTTCTCTGCCTCTCTTTTCCCACATCTCTATTCCCCCCTCTGATTCCCCGCCTCTGATTCCCCGCCTCTGATTCCCCGCCTCTGATTCCCCGCCTCTGATTCCCCGCCTCTGATTCCCCGCCTCTGATTCCCCGCCTATATTTCTCCGACTCTGATTCCCTTCCTCTGTTTCCCTGCCTCCGATTCCCTGCTTCAGAGTCCCTGGCTCTTTCCCTGGCTCTTTCCCTGCCCTTCTTTCCCCACATCTCTTTTCCCCCCTCTGATTCACCCCCTTTTAATTTCAGCCTCTGATTCCCCGCCTGTGGTTCCCCGCCTCTGATTCCCCGGTTCTCTTTCCCTGCCACTATCTTCGTGCCTCTTTCTCTGCCTCTCTTTCCCCACATCTCTTTTCCACCCTCTGATTCCCCGCTTCTGATTCCCCGCCTCCGTTTCTCCGACTCTGTTTCCCTGCCTCCGATTCCCTGCTTCAGAGTCCCTGGCTCTTTCCATGCCTCTCTTTCCCCACATTTCTTTTCCCCCTTCTGATTCTCCCCCTTTCAATCTCAGCCTCTGATTTCCCACCTCAGAATCCCCACCTCAAATTCCCCGCCTCTGATTCCCTGCCTCTGATTCCCCGCCTCTGCTTCCCCGCCTCTGCTTCCCCGCCTCTGCTTCCCCGCCTCTGCTTCCCCGCCTCTGATTCCCCGCCTCTGATTCCCCGCCTCTGATTCCCCGCCTCTGATTCCCCGCCTCTGATTCCCTGCCTCTCTTTCCCTGCCACTATTTTCGTGCCTCCTTCTCTGCCTCTCTTTTCCCACATCTCTTTTCCGCCCTCTGATTCCCCACCTCTGATTCCACGCCGCCTTTTCTCCGCCTCTGATACACCTCCTCTGAGTCCAAGCCACTGATTCCCCGCCTCTGATTCCCCGCCTCTGATTCCCCGCCTCTGATTCCCCGCCTCTGATTTCCCGCCTCTCTTTCCGTGCCTCTTTCGCGGACTCTCTTTCCCCACATCTCTTTTCCTGCCTCTGATTCCCCGCCTCGGATTCCCCGCATCTGATACCCCTCCTCTCTTTCACTGCGTCTATTTCCACGCCTCTTTCTCTGCCTCTCTTTCCCCACATCTCTTTTCTGCCCTCTGATTCCCCGCCTCTGATTCCCCGCCTCTGATTCCCCGCCTCTGATTCCCCGCCTCTGATTCCCCGCCTCTGATTCCCCGCCTCTGATTCCCCGCCTCTGATTCCCCGCCTCTGATTCCCCACCTCTGATTCCCCGACTCTGATTCCCCGCCCCTGATTCCCCGCCTCTCTTTCCCTGCCACTATTTTTGTGCCTCCTTCTCTGCGTCTCTTTTCCCACATGTCTTTCCCAGCCTCTGATTCCCCGCCTCAGATTCCCCGCCTCTGAAACCACGACTCTGATTCCCCGCCTCTGATTCCTCGCCTCTGATTTCCCGCCTCTCTTTCCGTGCCTCTTTCCCGGCCTCTCTTTCCCCACATCTCTTTTCCTGCCTCTGATTCCCCACCTCGGATTCCACGCCTCTGATTCCCCGCCTCAGATTCTCCACCTCTGATTCCCCGCCTCTCATTTCCCGCCTCTCTTTCCTTGCCTCTTTCCCTGCCTCTCTTTCTCCACATCTCTTTCCCCACCTCTGATTCCCCGCCTCGGATCCCCCACATCTGATACCCCGCCTCTCTTTCCCTGCGTCTATTTCCACGCCTCTTTCTCTGCCTCTCTTTCCCCACATCTCTTTTCCGCCCTCTGATTCCCCGCCTCTATTTCCCCATATCTGATTCCCCGCCTCTGATTCCCCAACTCTGATTCCCCGCCTCTGATTCCCCAGCTCTGATTCCCCGACTCTGATTCCCGGCATCCGATTCCCTGCCTCTGATTCCCCGCCTCTGATTCCCCGCCTCTGAATCCCCTCCTCTGATTCCCCGACTCTGATTCCCCGCCTCTGATTCTCCTCCTCTGATTCTCCTCCTCTGATTCCCCGCTTCTGATTCCCCGCCTCTGATTCCACGACTCTGATTCCCCGACTCCGATTCCCCACCTTAGATACCCCGCCTCTGATTCCACGCCTCTGTTTCCCCGCCTCTGATTCCCCGCCTCTGATTCCTTGCCTCGGATTGCACACATCTGATACCCCGCCTCTCTTTCTCTGCCTCTGATTCCCCGCCTCTGATTCCCCGCCTCTGATTCCCCGCCTCTGATTCCCTGCTTCTCATTCCCCGCTTCTCATTCCCCGCCTCTGATTCTCCTCCTCTGATTCCCCGCCTCTGATTCCCCGACTCTGATTCCCTGCTTCAGTCCCTGGCTCTTTCCCCGCCTCTCCATTCCCACATCTCTATTCCCCCCTCTGAATCCCCGCCTCTGATTCCACGCCTCTGATTCCACGCCTCTGATTCCACGCCTCTGATTCCACGCCTCTGATTCCACGCCTCTGATTCCCCGCCTCTGATTCCCCGCCTCTGATTCCCCGCCTCTGATTCCCCGCCTCTGATTCCCCGCCTCTGATTCCCCGCCTCTGATTCCCCGCCTCTGATTCCCCGCCTCTGATTCCCCGCCTCTGATACCCCGCCTCTCTTTCCCTGCGTCTATTTCCGCGCCTCTTTCCCTGCCTCTCTTTCCCCACATCTCTTTTCCACCCTCTGATTCCCCGCTTCTGATTCCCCGCCTCTGATTCCCCGCCTCTGATTCTCCGCCTCTGATTCCCCGCCTCTCTTTCCCTGCCACTATTTTTGTGCCTCCTTCTCTGCCTCTCTTTTCCCACATCTCTTTCCCCGCCTCTGATTCCCCTCCTCAGATTCCCCGCCTCTGATACCACGACTCTGATTCCCCGCCTGTGATTCCCCGCCTCTGATTCCCCGCCTCTGATTCCCCACCTCTGATTCCCCGCCCCTGATTCCCCGCCTCTCTTTCCCTGCCACTATTTTTGTGCCTCCTTCTCTGCCTCTCTTTTCCCACATCTCTTTCCCCGCCTCTGATTCCCCTCCTCAGATTCCCCGCCTCTGATACCACGACTCTGATTCCCCGCCTGTGATTCCCCGCCTCTGATTCCCCGCCTCTGATTCCCCACCTCTGATTCCCCGCCCCTGATTCCCCGCCTCTCTTTCCCTGCCACTATTTTTGTGCCTCCTTCTCTGCCTCTCTTTTCCCACATCTCTTTCCCCGCCTCTGATTCCCCTCCTCAGATTCCCCGCCTCTGATTGCCCGCCTCTGATTCCCCGCCTCTGATTCCCCGCCTCTGATTCCCCGCCTCTGATTCCCCGCCTCTCTTTCCCTGCCACTATTTTTGTGCCTCCTTCTCTGCCTCTCTTTTCCCACATCTCTTTCCCAGCCTATGATTCCCCGCCTCAGACCCCCACATCTGATACCCTGCCTCTCTTTCCCTGCGTCTATTTCCGCGCCTCTTTCTCTGCCTCTCTTTCCCCACATCTCTTTTCCGCCCTCTGATTCTCCGCTTCTGATTCCCCACCTCCGTTTCTCCGACTCTGATTCCCTGCCTCTGTTTCCCTGCCTCTGATTACCTGCTTCAGCGTCTCTGGCTCTTTCCCGGCTTCTATTTCCCCACATCTCTTTTCCCCCCTCTGATTCACCCCCTTTGAATCTCAGCCTTTGATTCACCACCTCAGATTCCTTACCTCTAATTCCCCGCCTCTGATTCCCCGCCTATGATTCCCCGCCTCTGCTTCCCCGCCTCTGATTCCCCGCCTCTGATTCCCCGCCTCTGATTCCCCGCCTCTGATTCCCCGCCTCTGATTCCCCCCCTCTGAATCCCCGCCTCTGATTCCCTGCCTCTGATTCCCCACCTCTATTTCCTTGCCTCTTTCCCTGCCTCTCTTTCCCCACATCTCTTTCCCCGCCTCTGATTCCCCGCCTCGGATTCCCCACATCTGATACCCTGCCTCTCTTTCCCTGCGTCTATTTCCGCGCCTATTTCCCTGCTTCTCTTTCCCCACATCTCTTTTCCGCCCTCTGATTCCCCGCCTCTGATTCCCCGCCTCTGATTCCCTGCCTCTGATTCCCCGCCTCTGATTCCCCGCCTCTGATTCCCCGCCTCTGATTCCCCGCCTCTGATTCCCCGCCTCTGATTCCCCGCCTCTGATTCCCCTCCTCTGATTCCTCGCCTCTGATTCCCCGCCTCTGATTCCCCGCCTCTGATTCCCCGACTCTGATTCCCTGACTCCGATTCCCTGCTTCAGTCCCTGGCTCTTTCCCCGCCTCTCCATTCCCACATCTCTCTTCCCCCCTCTGAATCCCCGCCTCTGATTCCCTGCCTCTGATTCCCCGCCTCGGATTCCCCGCCTCGGATTCCCCGCCTCGGATTCCCCACGTCTGATACCCCGCCTCTCTTTCTCTGCGTCTATTTCCGCGCCTCTTTCCCTGCCTCTCTTTCCCCACATCTCTTTACCGCCCTCTGATTCCCCGCCTCTGATTCTCCGCCTCTGATTCCCCGCCTCTGATTCCCCTCCTCAGATTCCCCGCCTCTAATACCATGACTCTGATTCCCCGCCTCTGATTCCCCGCCTCTGATTCCCCACCTCTGATTCCCCGCCCCTGATTCCCCGCCTCTTTTTTCCTGGCACTATTTTTGTGCCTCCTACTCTGCCTCTCTTTTCCCACATCTCTTTCCCCGCCTCTGATTCCCCGCCTCTGATTCCCCGCCTCTGATTCCCCACCCCTGATTCCCCGCCTCTCTTGCCCTGCCACTATTTTTGTGCCTCCTTCTCTGCCTCTCTTTTCCAACATCTCTTTCCCAGCCTATGATTCCCCGCCTCAGATTCCCTGCCTCTGATTCTCCGCCTCTGATTCCCTGCCTCTGATTCCCCACCTTGAATTCCCCACATCTGATACTCCGCCTCTCTTTCCCTGCGTCTATTTCCGCGCCTCTTTCCCTGCCTCTCTTTCCCCACATCTCTTTTCCACCCTCTGATTCCCCGCCTCCGTTTCTCCGACTCTCTTTCCCTGCCTCCGATTCCCTGCTTCAGAGTCCCTGGCTCTTTCCATGCCTCTTTTCCCCACATTTCTTTTCCCCCTTCTGATTCTCCCCCTTTCAATTTCAGCCTCTGATTTCCCACCTCAGAATCCCCACCTCAAATTCCCCGCCTCTGATTCCCTGCCTCTGATTCCCCGCCTCTGCCTCCCCGCCTCTGCTTCCCCGCCTCTGCTTCCCCGCCTCTGCTTCCCCGCCTCTGCTTTCCCACCTCTGCTTCCCCGCCTCTGATTCCCCGCCTCTGATTCCCCGCCTCTGATTCCCCGCCTCTCTTTCCCTGCCACTATTTTCGTGCCTCCTTCTCTGCCTCTCTTTTCCCACATCTCTTTCCCCGCCTCTGATTCCCTGCCTCCGATTCCCCGCCTCAGATTCTCCACCTCTGATTCCCCGCCTCTCATTTCCCGCCTCTCTTTCCTTGCCTCTTTCCCTGCCTCTCTTTCTCCACATCTCTTTCCCCACCTCTGATTCCCCGCCTCGGATCCCCCACATCTGATACCCCGCCTCTCTTTCCCTGCGTCTATTTCCACGCCTCTTTCTCTGCCTCTCTTTCCCCACATCTCTTTTCCGCCCTCTGATTCCCCGCCTCTGATACCCCGCCTCTGATACCCCGCCTCTGATTCCCCGCCTCTGATTCCCCGCTTCTGATTCCCCGCCTCTGATTCCCCGCCTCTGATTCCCCGCCTCTGATTCCCCGCCTCTGAATCCCCTCCTCTGATTCCCCTACTCTGATTCCCCGCCTCTGATTCTCCTCCTCTGATTCTCCTCTGATTCCCCGCCTCTGATTCCACGCCTCTGATTCCCCGCCTCTGATTCCCCGCCTCTGATTCCTTGCCTCGGATTGCACACATCTGATACCCCGCCTCTCTTTCTCTGCCTCTCTTTCCCCACATCTCTTTTCCGTCCTCTGATTCCCCGCTTCTGATTCCCCGCTTCTGATTCCCCGCCTCCATTTCTCCGACTCTGATTCCCTTCCTCTGTTTCCCTGCCACCGATTCCCTGCCTCCGATTCCCTGCTTCAGAGTCCCTGGCTCTTTCCCTGGCTCTTTCCCTGCCCTTCTTTCCCCACATCTCTTTTCCCCCCTCTGATTCACCCTCTTTTAATTTCAGCCTCTGATTCCCCGCCTCTGGTTCCCCGCCTGTGATTCCCCGCCTGTGATTCCCCGCCTCTCTTTCCCTGCCACTATTTTCGTGCCTCTTTCTCTGCCTCTCTTTTCCCACATCTCTATTCCCCCCTCTGATTCCCCGCCTCTGATTCCCCGCCTCTGATTCCCCGCCTCTGATTCCCCGCCTCTGATTCCCCGCCTCTGATTCCCCGCCTCTGATTCCCCGCCTATATTTCTCCGACTCTGATTCCCTTCCTCTGTTTCCCTGCCTCCGATTCCCTGCTTCAGAGTCCCTGGCTCTTTCCCTGGCTCTTTCCCTGCCCTTCTTTCCCCACATCTCTTTTCCCCCCTCTGATTCACCCCCTTTTAATTTCAGCCTCTGATTCCCCGCCTGTGGTTCCCCGCCTCTGATTCCCCGGTTCTCTTTCCCTGCCACTATTTTCGTGCCTCTTTCTCTGCCTCTCTTTCCCCACATCTCTTTTCCACCCTCTGATTCCCCGCTTCTGATTCCCCGCCTCCGTTTCTCCGACTCTGTTTCCCTGCCTCCGATTCCCTGCTTCAGAGTCCCTGGCTCTTTCCATGCCTCTCTTTCCCCACATTTCTTTTCCCCCTTCTGATTCTCCCCCTTTCAATCTCAGCCTCTGATTTCCCACCTCAGAATCCCCACCTCAAATTCCCCGCCTCTGATTCCCTGCCTCTGATTCCCCGCCTCTGCTTCCCCGCCTCTGCTTCCCCGCCTCTGCTTCCCCGCCTCTGATTCCCCGCCTCTGATTCCCCGCCTCTGATTCCCCGCCTCTGATTCCCCGCCTCTGATTCCCCGCCTCTGATTCCCCGCCTCTGATTCCCCGCCTCTGATTCCCCGCCTCTGATTCCCCGCCTCTGATTCCCCGCCTCTGATTCCCCGCCTCTGATTCCCTGCCTCTCTTTCCCTGCCACTATTTTCGTGCCTCCTTCTCTGCCTCTCTTTTCCCACATCTCTTTTCCGCCCTCTGATTCCCCACCTCTGATTCCACGCCGCCTTTTCTCCGCCTCTGATACACCTCCTCTGAGTCCAAGCCACTGATTCCCCGCCTCTGATTCCCCGCCTCTGATTCCCCGCCTCTGATTTCCCGCCTCTCTTTCCGTGCCTCTTTCCCGGACTCTCTTTCCCCACATCTCTTTTCCTGCCTCTGATTCCCCGCCTCGGATTCCCCGCATCTGATACCCCTCCTCTCTTTCACTGCGTCTATTTCCACGCCTCTTTCTCTGCCTCTCTTTCCCCACATCTCTTTTCTGCCCTCTGATTCCCCACCTCTGATTCCACGCCTCCGTTCCTCTGCCTCTGATACCCCGCCTCTGATTCCCCGCCTCTGATTCCCCGCCTCTGATTCCCCGCCTCTGATTCCCCGCCTCTGATTCCCCGCCTCTGATTCCCCGCCTCTGATTCCCCGCCTCTGATTCCCCGCCTCTGATTCCCCACCTCTGATTCCCCGACTCTGATTCCCCGCCCCTGATTCCCCGCCTCTCTTTCCCTGCCACTATTTTTGTGCCTCCTTCTCTGCGTCTCTTTTCCCACATGTCTTTCCCAGCCTCTGATTCCCCGCCTCAGATTCCCCGCCTCTGAAACCACGACTCTGATTCCCCGCCTCTGATTCCTCGCCTCTGATTTCCCGCCTCTCTTTCCGTGCCTCTTTCCCGGCCTCTCTTTCCCCACATCTCTTTTCCTGCCTCTGATTCCCCTCCTCGGATTCCACGCCTCTGATTCCCCGCCTCAGATTCTCCACCTCTGATTCCCCGCCTCTCATTTCCCGCCTCTCTTTCCTTGCCTCTTTCCCTGCCTCTCTTTCTCCACATCTCTTTCCCCACCTCTGATTCCCCGCCTCGGATCCCCCACATCTGATACCCCGCCTCTCTTTCCCTGCCTCTGATTCCCCGCCTCTGCTTCCCCGCCTCTGCTTCCCCGCCTCTGCTTCCCCGCCTCTGATTCCCCGCCTCTGATACCCCGCCTCTGATTCCCCGCCTCTGATTCCCCGCCTCTGAATCCCCTCCTCTGATTCCCCGACTCTGATTCCCCGCCTCTGATTCTCCTCCTCTGATTCTCCTCCTCTGATTCCCCGCTTCTGATTCCCCGCCTCTGTTTCCCCGCCTCTGATTCCCCGCCTCTGATTCCTTGCCTCGGATTGCACACATCTGATACCCCGCCTCTCTTTCTCTGTCTCTCTTTCCCCACATCTCTTTTCCGTCCTCTGATTCCCCGCTTCTGATTCCCCGTTTCTGATTCCCCGCCTCCATTTCTCCGACTCTGATTCCCTTCCTCTGTTTCCCTGCCACCGATTCCCTGCCTCCGATTCCCTGCTTCAGAGTCCCTGGCTCTTTCCCTGGCTCTTTCCCTGCCCTTCTTTCCCCACATCTCTTTTCCCCCCTCTGATTCACACTCTTTTAATTTCAGCCTCTGATTCCCCGCCTCTGGTTCCCCGCCTGTGATTCCCCGCCTCTGATTCCCCGCCTCTCTTTCCCTGCCACTATTTTCGTGCCTCTTTCTCTGCCTCTCTTTTCCCACATCTCATTTCCGCCCACTGATTCCCCGCCTCTGATTCCCCGCCTCTGATTCCCCGCCTCTGATTCCCCGCCTCTGATTCCCCGCCTCTGATTCCCCGCCTCTGATTCCCCGCCTCGATTCCCCGCCTCTGATTCCCTGCCTCTGATTCCCCGCCTCCATTTCTCCGACTCCGATTCCCTGCTTCAGAGTCTCTGACTCTTTCCCCGTCTCCCTTTCGCCGCCTCTCTTTTCCCACATCTCTATTCCCCCCTCTGATTCCCCGCCTCTGATTCCCCGCCTCTGATTCCCCGCCTCTGATTCCCCGCCTCTGATTCCCCGCCTCTGATTCCCCGCCTCTGATTCCCCGCCTCTGATTCCCCGCCTCTGATTCCCCGCCTCTGATTCCCTGCCTCTCTTTCCCTGCCACTATTTTCGTGCCTCATTCTCTGCCTCTCTTTTCCCACATCTCTTTCCCCGCCTCTGATTCCCCGCCTCAGATTCCCCACCTCAGATAATACGACTCTGATTCCCCGCCTCTCATTTCCCACCTCTCTTTCCGTGCCTCTTTCCCCGCCTCTCTTACCTTGCCTCTTTCCCTGCCTCTCTTTCTCCACATCTCTTTCCCCACCTCTGATTCCCCGCCTCGGATCCCCCACATCTGATACCCCGCCTCTCTTTCCCTGCGTCTATTTCCACGCCTCTTTCTCTGCCTCTCTTTCCCCACATCTCTTTTCCCCCCTCTGATTCACCCCCTTTTAATTTCAGCCTCTGATTCCCCGCCTCTGATTCCCCGCCTCTGATTCCCCGCCTCTGATTCCCCGCCTCTGATTCCCCGCCTCTCTTTCCCTGCCACTATTTTCGTGCCTCTTTCTCTGCCTCTCTTTTCCCACATCTCATTTCCGCCCACTGATTCCCCGCCTCTGATTCCCCGCCTCTGATTCCCCGCCTCTGATTCTCTGCCTCTGATTCCCCGCCTCTGATTCCCCGCCTCTGATTCCCCGCCTCTGATTCCCCGCCTCTGATTCCCCACCTCTGATTCCCCGACTCCGATTCCCTGCTTCAGAGTCTCTGACTCTTTCCCCGCCTCCCTTTCGCCGCCTCTCTTTTCCCACATCTCTATTCCCCCCTCTGATTCCACGCCTCTGATTCCCCGACTCAGATTCCCCACCTCAGATTCCCTGCCTCAGATTCCCTGCCTCTGATTCCCCCCCTCTGATTCCCTGCCTCTGAATCCCCACCTCTGATTCCCCGCCTCTATTTCCTTGCCTCTTTCCCTGCCTCTCTTTCCCCACATCTCTTTCCCCGCCTTGAAATCCCCACATCTGATACCCCGCCTCTCTTTCCCTGCGTCTATTTCCGCGCCTCTTTCCCTGCCTCTCTTTCCCCACATCTATTTTCCGCCCTCTGATTCCCCGCTTCTGATTCCCCGCCTCCGTTCTCCGACGCTGTTTACCTGCCTCCGATTACCTGCTTCAGAGTCCCTGGCTCCTTCCATGCCTCTCTTTCCCTACATATCTTTTCCCCCTTCTGATTCTCCCCCTTTGAATCTCAGCCTCGGATTCCCCACCTCAGATTCCCCACCTCAGATTCCCTGCCTCAGAATCCCCACCTCAGATTCCCCGCCTCTGATTCCCCGCCTCTGATTCCCCGCCTCTGCTTCCCCGCCTCTGATTCTCCGCCTCTGATTCCCCGCCTATATTTCTCCGACTCTGATTCCCTTCCTCTGTTTCCCTGCCTCCGATTCCCTGCTTCAGAGTCCCTGGCTCTTTCCCTGGCTCTTTCCCTGCCCTTGTTTCCCCACATCTCTTTTCCCCCCTCTGATTCACCCCCTTTTAATTTCAGCCTCTGATTCCCCGCCTGTGGTTCCCCGCCTCTGATTCCCCGCCTCTCTTTCCCTGCCACTATTTTCGTGCCTCTTTCTCTGCCTCTCTTTTCCCACATCTCATTTCCGCCCACTGATTCCCCGCCTCTGATTCCCCGCCTCTGATTCCCCGCCTCTGATTCCCCGCCTCTGATTCCCCGACTCTGATTCCCCGCCTCTGATTCCCCACCTCTGATTCCCCGACTCTAATTCCCCGACACTGATTCCCCGACTCTGATTCCCCGACTCTGATTCCCCGACTCCGATTCCCTGCTTCAGAGTCTCTGACACTTTCCCCGCCTCCCTTTCGCCGCCTCTCTTTTCCCACATCTCTATTCCCCCCTCTGATTCCACGCCTCTGATTCCCCGCCTCAGATTCCCCACCTCAGATTCCCCGCCTCAGATTCCCTGCCTCTGATTCTCCGCCTCTGATTCCCTGCCTCTGATTCCCCACCTCTATTTCCTTGCGTCTTTCCCTGCCTCTCTTTCCCCACATCTCTTTCCCCGCCTCTGATTCCCCGCCTTGAATTCCCCACATCTGATACTCCGCCTCTCTTTCCCTGCGTCTATTTCCGCGCCTCTTTCCCTGCCTCTCTTTCCCCACATCTCTTTTCCACCCTCTGATTCCCCGCTTCTGATTCCCCGCCTCCGTTTCTCCGACTCTGTTTCCCTGCCTCCGATTCCCTGCTTCAGAGTCCCTGGCTCTTTCCATGCCTCTCTTTCCCCACATTTCTTTTCCCCCTTCTGATTCTCCCCCTTTCAATCTCAGCCTCTGATTTCCCACCTCAGAATCCCCACCTCAAATTCCCCGCCTCTGATTCCCTGCCTCTGATTCCCCACCTCTATTTCCTTGCCTCTTTCCCTGCCTCTCTTTCCCCACATCTCTTTCCCCACATCTCTTTCCACGCCTCTGATTCCCCGCCTTGAATTCCCCACATCTGATACTCCGCCTCTCTTTCCCTGCGTCTATTTCCGCGCCTCTTTCCCTGCCTCTCTTTCCCCACATCTCTTTTCCACCCTCTGATTCCCCGCTTCTGATTCCCCGCCTCCGTTTCTCCGACTCTGTTTCCCTGCCTCCGATTCCCTGCTTCAGAGTCCCTGGCTCTTTCCATGCCTCTCTTTCCCCACATTTCTTTTCCCCCTTCTGATTCTCCCCCTTTCAATCTCAGCCTCTGATTTCCCACCTCAGAATCCCCACCTCAAATTCCCCGCCTCTGATTCCCTGCCTCTGATTCCCCGCCTCTGCTTCCCCGCCTCTGCTTCCCCGCCTCTGATTCCCCGCCTCTGATTCCCCGCCTCTGCTTCCCCGCCTCTGCTTCCCCGCCTCTGATTCCCCGCCTCTGATTGCCCGCCTCTGATTTCCCGCCTCTGATTCCCCGCCTCTGATTCCCCGCCTCTGATTCCCCGCCTCTGATTCCCCGCCTCTGATTCCCCGCCTCTCTTTCCCTGCCACTATTTTCGTGCCTCCTTCTCTGCCTCTCTTTTCCCACATCTCTTTCCCCGCCTCTGATTCCCTGCCTCCGATTCCCCGCCTCAGATAATACGACTCTGATTCCCCGCCTCTGATTCCCCGCCTGTGATTCACCGCCTCTGATTTCCTGCCTCTCTTTCCGTGCCTCTTTCCCGGCCTCTCTTTCCCCACATCTCTTTTCCTGCCTCTGATGCCCCGCCTCGGATTCCACGCCTCTGATTCCCCGCCTCAGATTTTCCACTTCAGATTCCCCACATCTGATACCCCGCCTCTCTTTCCCTGCGTCTATTTCCGCGCCTCTTTCCCTGCCTCTCTTTCCCCACATCTCTTTCCCCGCCTCTGATTCCCCGCCTCGGATTCCCCACATCTGATACCCCGCCTCTCTTTCCCTGCGTCTATTTCCGCGCCTCTTTCCCTGCCTCTCTTTTCCCACATCTCTTTCCCCGCCTCAGATTCCCCGCCTCAGATTCCCCGCCTCTGATTCCCCGCCTCTGATTCCACGCCTCTGATTCCACGCATCTGATTCCCCGCCTCTCATTCCCCGCCCCTGATTCCCCGCCTCTCCTTCCCTGCCACTATTTTTGTGCCTCTTTCCCTGCCTCTCTTTTCCCACATCTCTTTCCCCGCCTCTGATTCCCCGCCTCAGATTCCCAGCCTCTGAAACCACGACTCTGATTCCCCGCCTCTGATTCCCCGCCTCTGATTCCCCGCCTCTGATTCCCTGCCTCTGATTCCCTGCCTCTGATTCCCCGACTCTGATTCCCCGCCTCTGATTCCCCACCTCTGATTCCCCGACTCTGATTCCCCGACACTGATTCCCCGACTCTGATTCCCCGACTCTGATTCCCCGACTCAGATTCCCTGTTTCAGAGTCTCTGACTCTTTCCCCGCCTCCCTTTCGCCGCCTCTCTTTTCCCACATCTCTATTCCCCCCTCTGATTCCACGCCTCTGATTCCCCGCCTCAGATTCGCCGCCTCAGATTCCCTGCCTCTGATTCCCCGCTTCTGATTCCCCGCCTCCGTTTCTCCGACTCTGTTTCCCTGCCTCCGATTCCCTGCTTCAGAGTCCCTGGCTCTTTCCATGCCTCTCTTTCCCCACATTTCTTTTCCCCCTTCTGATTCTCCCCCTTTCAATCTCAGCCTCTGATTTCCCACCTCAGAATCCCCACCTCAAATTCCCCGCCTCTGATTCCCCGCCTCTGCTTCCCCGCCTCTGCTTCCCCGCGTCTGCTTCCCCGCGTCTGCTTCCCCGCCTCTGCTTCCCCGCCTCTGCTTCCCCGCCTCTGCTTCCCCGCCTCTGATTCCCCGCCTCTGATTCCCCGCCTCTGATTTCCCGCCTCTGATTCCCCGCCTCTGATTCCCCGCCTCTGATTCCCCACCTCTGATTCCCTGCCTCTCTTTCCCTGCAACTATTTTCGTGCCTCCTTCTCTGCCTCTCTTTTCCCACATCTCTTTCCCCGCCTCTGATTCCCTGCCTCCGATTCCCCGCCTCAGATAATACGACTCTGATTCCCCGCCTCTGATTCCCCGCCTGTGATTCACCGCCTCTGATTTCCTGCCTCTCTTTCCGTGCCTCTTTCCCGGCCTCTCTTTCCCCACATCTCTTTTCCTGCCTCTGATGCCCCGCCTCGGATTCCACGCCTCTGATTCCCCGCCTCAGATTTTCCACCTCAGATTCCCCACATCTGATACCCCGCCTCTCTTTCCCTGCGTCTATTTCCGCGCCTCATTCCCTGCCTCTCTTTCCCCACATCTCTTTCCCCGCCTCTGATTCCCCGCCTCGGATTCCCCACATCTGATACCCCGCCTCTCTTTCCCTGCGTCTATTTCCGCGCCTCTTTCCCCGCCTCTCTTTTCCCACATCTCTTTCCCCGCCTCTGATTCCCCGCCTCTGATTCCCCGCCTCTGATACCATGACTCTGATTCCCCGCCTCTGATTCCCCGCCTCTGAAACCACGACTCTGATTCCCCGCCTCTGATTCCTCGCCTCTGATTTCCCGCCTCTCTTTCCGTGCCTCTTTCCCGGCCTCTCTTTCCCCACATCTCTTTTCCTGCCTCTGATTCCCCGCCTCGGATTCCACGCCTCTGATTCCCCGCCTCAGATTCTCCACCTCAAATTCCCCGCTTCTGATACCACGACTCTGATTCCCCGCCTCTGATTCCCCGCCTCTCATTTCCCACCTCTCTTTCCGTGCCTCTTTCCCCGCCTCTCTTTCCTTGCCTCTTTCCCTGCCTCTCTTTCTCCACATCTCTTTCCCCACCTCTGATTCCCCGCCTCGGATCCCCCACATCTGATACCCTGCCTCTCTTTCCCTGCGTCTATTTCCACGCCTCTTTCTCTGCCTCTCTTTCCCCACATCTCTTTTCCGCCCTCTGATTCCCCGCCTCTGATTCCCCGCCTCTGATTCCCCGCCTCTGATTCCCCGCCTCTGATTCCCCGCCTCTGATTCCCCGCCTCTGATTCCCCGCCTCTGATACCCCGCCTCTCTTTCCCTGCGTCTATTTCCGCGCCTCTTTCCCTGCCTCTCTTTCCCCACATCTCTTTTCCACCCTCTGATTCCCCGCTTCTGATTCCCCGCCTCTGATTCCCCGCCTCTGATTCTCCGCCTCTGATTCCCCGCCTCTCTTTCCCTGCCACTATTTTTGTGCCTCCTTCTCTGCCTCTCTTTTCCCACATCTCTTTCCCCGCCTCTGATTCCCCTCCTCAGATTCCCCGCCTCTGATACCACGACTCTGATTCCCCGCCTGTGATTCCCCGCCTCTGATTCCCCGCCTCTGATTCCCCACCTCTGATTCCCCGCCCCTGATTCCCCGCCTCTCTTTCCCTGCCACTATTTTTGTGCCTCCTTCTCTGCCTCTCTTTTCCCACATCTCTTTCCCCGCCTCTGATTCCCCTCCTCAGATTCCCCGCCTCTGATACCACGACTCTGATTCCCCGCCTGTGATTCCCCGCCTCTGATTCCCCGCCTCTGATTCCCCACCTCTGATTCCCCGCCCCTGATTCCCCGCCTCTCTTTCCCTGCCACTATTTTTGTGCCTCCTTCTCTGCCTCTCTTTTCCCACATCTCTTTCCCCGCCTCTGATTCCCCTCCTCAGATTCCCCGCCTCTGATTGCCCGCCTCTGATTCCCCGCCTCTGATTCCCCGCCTCTGATTCCCCGCCTCTGATTCCCCGCCTCTCTTTCCCTGCCACTATTTTTGTGCCTCCTTCTCTGCCTCTCTTTTCCCACATCTCTTTCCCAGCCTATGATTCCCCGCCTCAGATCCCCCACATCTGATACCCTGCCTCTCTTTCCCTGCGTCTATTTCCGCGCCTCTTTCCCTGCCTCTCTTTCCCCACATCTCTTTACCGCCCTCTGATTCCCCGCCTCTGATTCTCCGCCTCTGATTCCCCGCCTCTGATTCCCCTCCTCAGATTCCCCGCCTCTGATACCATGACTCTGATTCCCCGCCTCTGATTCCCCGCCCCTGATTCCCCGCCTCTTTTTTCCTGGCACTATTTTTGTGCCTCCTACTCTGCCTCTCTTTTCCCACATCTCTTTCCCCGCCTCTGATTCCCCGCCTCTGATTCCCCGCCTCTGATTCCCCGCCTCTGATTCCCCACCCCTGATTCCCCGCCTCTCTTGCCCTGCCACTATTTTTGTGCCTCCTTCTCTGCCTCTCTTTTCCAACATCTCTTTCCCAGCCTATGATTCCCCGCCTCAGATTCCCTGCCTCTGATTCTCCGCCTCTGATTCCCTGCCTCTGATTCCCCACCTTGAATTCCCCACATCTGATACTCCGCCTCTCTTTCCCTGCGTCTATTTCCGCGCCTCTTTCCCTGCCTCTCTTTCCCCACATCTCTTTTCCACCCTCTGATTCCCCGCTTCTGATTCCCCGCCTCCGTTTCTCCGACTCTCTTTCCCTGCCTCCGATTCCCTGCTTCAGAGTCCCTGGCTCTTTCCATGCCTCTTTTCCCCACATTTCTTTTCCCCCTTCTGATTCTCCCCCTTTCAATTTCAGCCTCTGATTTCCCACCTCAGAATCCCCACCTCAAATTCCCCGCCTCTGATTCCCTGCCTCTGATTCCCCGCCTCTGCCTCCCCGCCTCTGCTTCCCCGCCTCTGCTTCCCCGCCTCTGCTTCCCCGCCTCTGCTTTCCCACCTCTGCTTCCCCGCCTCTGATTCCCCGCCTCTGATTCCCCGCCTCTGATTCCCCGCCTCTCTTTCCCTGCCACTATTTTCGTGCCTCCTTCTCTGCCTCTCTTTTCCCACATCTCTTTCCCCGCCTCTGATTCCCTGCCTCCGATTCCCCGCCTCAGATTCTCCACCTCTGATTCCCCGCCTCTCATTTCCCGCCTCTCTTTCCTTGCCTCTTTCCCTGCCTCTCTTTCTCCACATCTCTTTCCCCACCTCTGATTCCCCGCCTCGGATCCCCCACATCTGATACCCCGCCTCTCTTTCCCTGCGTCTATTTCCACGCCTCTTTCTCTGCCTCTCTTTCCCCACATCTCTTTTCCGCCCTCTGATTCCCCGCCTCTGATTCCCCGCTTCTGATTCCCCGCCTCTGATTCCCCGCCTCTGATTCCCCACCTCTGATTCCCCGACTCTGATTCCCCGCCTCTGAATCCCCTCCTCTGATTCCCCTACTCTGATTCCCCGCCTCTGATTCCCCGCCTCTGATTCCCCGCCTCTGAATCCCCTCCTCTGATTCCCCTACTCTGATTCCCCGCCTCTGATTCCCCGCCTCTGATTCTCCTCCTCTGATTCTCCTCCTCTGATTCCCCGCCTCTGATTCCACGACTCTGATTCCCCGACTCCGATTCCCCACCTTAGATTCCCCGCCTCTGATTCCACGCCTCTGATTCCCCGCCTCTGATTCCCCGCCTCTGATTCCTTGCCTCGGATTGCACACATCTGATACCCCGCCTCTCTTTCTCTGCCTCTCTTTCCCCACATCTCTTTTCCGTCCTCTGATTCCCCGCTTCTGATTCCCCGCTTCTGATTCCCCGCCTCCATTTCTCCGACTCTGATTCCCTTCCTCTGTTTCCCTGCCACCGATTCCCTGCCTCCGATTCCCTGCTTCAGAGTCCCTGGCTCTTTCCCTGGCTCTTTCCCTGCCCTTCTTTCCCCACATCTCTTTTCCCCCCTCTGATTCACCCTCTTTTAATTTCAGCCTCTGATTCCCCGCCTCTGGTTCCCCGCCTGTGATTCCCCGCCTGTGATTCCCCGCCTCTCTTTCCCTGCCACTATTTTCGTGCCTCTTTCTCTGCCTCTCTTTTCCCACATCTCTATTCCCCCCTCTGATTCCCCGCCTCTGATTCCCCGCCTCTGATTCCCCGCCTCTGATTCCCCGCCTCTGATTCCCCGCCTCTGATTCCCCGCCTCTGATTCCCCGCCTATATTTCTCCGACTCTGATTCCCTTCCTCTGTTTCCCTGCCTCCGATTCCCTGCTTCAGAGTCCCTGGCTCTTTCCCTGGCTCTTTCCCTGCCCTTCTTTCCCCACATCTCTTTTCCCCCCTCTGATTCACCCCCTTTTAATTTCAGCCTCTGATTCCCCGCCTGTGGTTCCCCGCCTCTGATTCCCCGGTTCTCTTTCCCTGCCACTATTTTCGTGCCTCTTTCTCTGCCTCTCTTTCCCCACATCTCTTTTCCACCCTCTGATTCCCCGCTTCTGATTCCCCGCCTCCGTTTCTCCGACTCTGTTTCCCTGCCTCCGATTCCCTGCTTCAGAGTCCCTGGCTCTTTCCATGCCTCTCTTTCCCCACATTTCTTTTCCCCCTTCTGATTCTCCCCCTTTCAATCTCAGCCTCTGATTTCCCACCTCAGAATCCCCACCTCAAATTCCCCGCCTCTGATTCCCCGCCTCTGCTTCCCCGCCTCTGCTTCCCCGCCTCTGCTTCCCCGCCTCTGCTTCCCCGCCTCTGATTCCCCGCCTCTGATTCCCCGCCTCTGATTCCCCGCCTCTGATTCCCCGCCTCTGATTCCCTGCCTCTCTTTCCCTGCCACTATTTTCGTGCCTCCTTCTCTGCCTCTCTTTTCCCACATCTCTTTTCCGCCCTCTGATTCCCCACCTCTGATTCCACGCCGCCTTTTCTCCGCCTCTGATACACCTCCTCTGAGTCCAAGCCACTGATTCCCCGCCTCTGATTCCCCGCCTCTGATTCCCCGCCTCTGATTTCCCGCCTCTCTTTCCGTGCCTCTTTCGCGGACTCTCTTTCCCCACATCTCTTTTCCTGCCTCTGATTCCCCGCCTCGGATTCCCCGCATCTGATACCCCTCCTCTCTTTCACTGCGTCTATTTCCACGCCTCTTTCTCTGCCTCTCTTTCCCCACATCTCTTTTCTGCCCTCTGATTCCCCGCCTCTGATTCCCCGCCTCTGATTCCCCGCCTCTGATTCCCCGCCTCTGATTCCCTGCCTCTGATTCCCCGCCTCTGATTCCCCGCCTCTGATTCCCCGCCTCTGATTCCCCACCTCTGATTCCCCGACTCTGATTCCCCGCCCCTGATTCCCCGCCTCTCTTTCCCTGCCACTATTTTTGTGCCTCCTTCTCTGCGTCTCTTTTCCCACATGTCTTTCCCAGCCTCTGATTCCCCGCCTCAGATTCCCCGCCTCTGAAACCACGACTCTGATTCCCCGCCTCTGATTCCTCGCCTCTGATTTCCCGCCTCTCTTTCCGTGCCTCTTTCCCGGCCTCTCTTTCCCCACATCTCTTTTCCTGCCTCTGATTCCCCACCTCGGATTCCACGCCTCTGATTCCCCGCCTCAGATTCTCCACCTCTGATTCCCCGCCTCTCATTTCCCGCCTCTCTTTCCTTGCCTCTTTCCCTGCCTCTCTTTCTCCACATCTCTTTCCCCACCTCTGATTCCCCGCCTCGGATCCCCCACATCTGATACCCCGCCTCTCTTTCCCTGCGTCTATTTCCACGCCTCTTTCTCTGCCTCTCTTTCCCCACATCTCTTTTCCGCCCTCTGATTCCCCGCCTCTATTTCCCCATATCTGATTCCCCGCCTCTGATTCCCCAACTCTGATTCCCCGCCTCTGATTCCCCAGCTCTGATTCCCCGACTCTGATTCCCGGCATCCGATTCCCTGCCTCTGATTCCCCGCCTCTGATTCCCCGCCTCTGAATCCCCTCCTCTGATTCCCCGACTCTGATTCCCCGCCTCTGATTCTCCTCCTCTGATTCTCCTCCTCTGATTCCCCGCTTCTGATTCCCCGCCTCTGATTCCACGACTCTGATTCCCCGACTCCGATTCCCCACCTTAGATACCCCGCCTCTGATTCCACGCCTCTGTTTCCCCGCCTCTGATTCCCCGCCTCTGATTCCTTGCCTCGGATTGCACACATCTGATACCCCGCCTCTCTTTCTCTGCCTCTGATTCCCCGCCTCTGATTCCCCGCCTCTGATTCCCCGCCTCTGATTCCCTGCTTCTCATTCCCCGCTTCTCATTCCCCGCCTCTGATTCTCCTCCTCTGATTCCCCGCCTCTGATTCCCCGACTCTGATTCCCTGCTTCAGTCCCTGGCTCTTTCCCCGCCTCTCCATTCCCACATCTCTATTCCCCCCTCTGAATCCCCGCCTCTGATTCCACGCCTCTGATTCCACGCCTCTGATTCCACGCCTCTGATTCCACGCCTCTGATTCCACGCCTCTGATTCCCCGCCTCTGATTCCCCGCCTCTGATTCCCCGCCTCTGATTCCCCGCCTCTGATTCCCCGCCTCTGATTCCCCGCCTCTGATTCCCCGCCTCTGATTCCCCGCCTCTGATACCCCGCCTCTCTTTCCCTGCGTCTATTTCCGCGCCTCTTTCCCTGCCTCTCTTTCCCCACATCTCTTTTCCACCCTCTGATTCCCCGCTTCTGATTCCCCGCCTCTGATTCCCCGCCTCTGATTCTCCGCCTCTGATTCCCCGCCTCTCTTTCCCTGCCACTATTTTTGTGCCTCCTTCTCTGCCTCTCTTTTCCCACATCTCTTTCCCCGCCTCTGATTCCCCTCCTCAGATTCCCCGCCTCTGATACCACGACTCTGATTCCCCGCCTGTGATTCCCCGCCTCTGATTCCCCGCCTCTGATTCCCCACCTCTGATTCCCCGCCCCTGATTCCCCGCCTCTCTTTCCCTGCCACTATTTTTGTGCCTCCTTCTCTGCCTCTCTTTTCCCACATCTCTTTCCCCGCCTCTGATTCCCCTCCTCAGATTCCCCGCCTCTGATACCACGACTCTGATTCCCCGCCTGTGATTCCCCGCCTCTGATTCCCCGCCTCTGATTCCCCACCTCTGATTCCCCGCCCCTGATTCCCCGCCTCTCTTTCCCTGCCACTATTTTTGTGCCTCCTTCTCTGCCTCTCTTTTCCCACATCTCTTTCCCCGCCTCTGATTCCCCTCCTCAGATTCCCCGCCTCTGATTGCCCGCCTCTGATTCCCCGCCTCTGATTCCCCGCCTCTGATTCCCCGCCTCTGATTCCCCGCCTCTCTTTCCCTGCCACTATTTTTGTGCCTCCTTCTCTGCCTCTCTTTTCCCACATCTCTTTCCCAGCCTATGATTCCCCGCCTCAGACCCCCACATCTGATACCCTGCCTCTCTTTCCCTGCGTCTATTTCCGCGCCTCTTTCTCTGCCTCTCTTTCCCCACATCTCTTTTCCGCCCTCTGATTCTCCGCTTCTGATTCCCCACCTCCGTTTCTCCGACTCTGATTCCCTGCCTCTGTTTCCCTGCCTCTGATTACCTGCTTCAGCGTCTCTGGCTCTTTCCCGGCTTCTATTTCCCCACATCTCTTTTCCCCCCTCTGATTCACCCCCTTTGAATCTCAGCCTTTGATTCACCACCTCAGATTCCTTACCTCTAATTCCCCGCCTCTGATTCCCCGCCTATGATTCCCCGCCTCTGCTTCCCCGCCTCTGATTCCCCGCCTCTGATTCCCCGCCTCTGATTCCCCGCCTCTGATTCCCCGCCTCTGATTCCCCCCCTCTGAATCCCCGCCTCTGATTCCCTGCCTCTGATTCCCCACCTCTATTTCCTTGCCTCTTTCCCTGCCTCTCATTCCCCACATCTCTTTCCCCGCCTCTGATTCCCCGCCTCGGATTCCCCACATCTGATACCCTGCCTCTCTTTCCCTGCGTCTATTTCCGCGCCTATTTCCCTGCTTCTCTTTCCCCACATCTCTTTTCCGCCCTCTGATTCCCCGCTTCTGATTCCCTGCCTCTGATTTCCCGCGTCTGATTCCCCGCCTCTGATTCCCAGCCTCTGATTCCCCGCCTCAGATTCCCTGCCTCTGATACCACGACTCTGATTCCTCGCCTGATTCCCCGCCTCTGATTTCCCACCTCTCTTTCCGTGCCTCTTTCCCCGCCTCTCTTTCCTTGCCTCTTTCCCTGCCTCTCTTTCTCCACATCTCTTTCCCCACCTCTGATTCCCCGCCTCAGATCCCCCACATCTGATACTCCGCCTCTCTTTCCCTGCGTCTATTTCCACGTCTCTTTCTCTGCCTCTCCTTCCCCACATCTCTTTTCCGCCCTCTGATTCCCCGCTTCTGATTCCCCACCTCCGTTTCTCCGACTCTGATTCCCTGCCTCTGTTTCCCCGCCTCCGATTCCCTGCTTCAGAGTCTCTGGCTCTTTCCCGGCTTCTCTTTTCCCACATCTCATTTCCCCCCTCTGATTCACCCCCTTTGAAACTCAGCCTTTGATTCACCACCTCAGATTCCCCACCTCTAATTCCCCGCCTCTGATTCCCCGCCTCTGTTTTCCTGCCTCTGATTCCCCGCCTCTGGTTCCCCGCCTCTGGTTCCCCGCCTCTGGTTCCCCGCCTCTGGTTCCCCGCCTCTGATTTCCCGCCTCTCTTTCCGTGCCTCTTTCCCGGCCTCTCTTTCCCCACACCTCTTTTCCTGCCTCTGATACCCCGCCTCGTATTCCCCGCATCTGATACCCCTCCTCTCTTTCACTGCGTCTATTTCCACGCTTCTTTCTCTGCCTCTCTTTCCCTACATCTCTTTTCCGCCCTCTGATTCACCCCCTTTTAATTTCAGCCTCTGATTCCCCGCCTCTGATTCCCCGCCTCTGATTCCCCGCCTCTGATTCCCCGCCTCTGATTCCCCGCCTCTGATTCCCCGCCTCGGATTCCCCGCCTCGGATTCCCCGCCTCGGATTCCCCGCCTCGGATTCCCCACATCTGATACCCCGCCTCTCTTTCCCTGCGTCTATTTGCGCCCCTCTTTCCCTGCCTCTCTTTCCCCACATCTCTTTTCCGCCCTCTGATTCCCCGCCTCTGATTCTCCGCCTCTGATTCCCCGCCTCTGATTCCCCGCCCCTGATTCCCCGCCTCTCTTTCCCTGCCACTATTTTTGTGCCTCCTTCTCTGCCTCTCTTTCCCCACATCTCTTTTCCGCCCTCTGATTCCCCGCCTCTGATTCCCCTCCTCTGATTCCCCGATTCTGATACCCCGCCTCTGATTCCCCGCCTCTGATTCCCCGCCTCTGATTCCCCGACTCCGATTCCCCACCTGAGATTCCACGCCTCTGATTCCACGCCTCTGATTCCTTGCCTCGGATTGCACACATCTGATAACCCGCCTCTCTTTCTCTGCCTCTCTTTCGCCACATCTCTTTTCCGTCCTCTGATTCCCCGCTTCTGATTCCCCGCTTCTGATTCCCCGCCTCCATTTCTCCGACTCTGATTCCCTTCCTCTGTTTTCCTGCCTCCGATTCCCTGCCTCCGATTCCCTGCTTCAGAGTCCCTGGCTCTTTCCCTGGCACTTTCCCTGCCCTTCTTTCCCCACATCTCTTTTCCCCCCTCTGGTTCACCCTCTTTTAATTTCAGCCTCTGATTCCCCGCCTCTGGTTCCCCGCCTCTGATTCTCCGCCTCTGATTCCCTGCCTCTGATTCCCCGCCTCTGATTCCCCGACTCTGATTCCCCGACTCCGATTCCCTGCTTCAGAGTCTCTGACTCTTTCCCCGCCTCCCTTTCGCCGCCTCTCTTTTCCCACATCTCTATTCCCCCCTCTGATTCCACGCCTCTGATTCCCCGACAGACTCCCCACCTCAGATTCCCTGCCTCAGATTCCCGGCCTCTGATTCCCCCCCTCTGATTCCCTGCCTCTGAATCCCCACCTCTGATTCCCCGCCTCTATTTCCTAGCCTCTTTCCCTGCCTCTCTTTCCCCACATCTCTTTCCCCGCCTTGAATTCCCCACATCTGATACCCCGCCTCTCTTTCCCTGCGTCTATTTCCGCGCCTCTTTCCCTGCCTCTATTTCCCCACATCTCTTTTCCGCCCTCTGATTCCCCGCTTCTGATTCCCCGCCTCCGTTCTCCGACTCTGTTTCCCTGCCTCCGATTCCCTGCTTCAGAGTCCCTGGCTCTTTCCGTGCCTCTCTTTCCCTACATATCTTTTCCCCCTTCTGATTCTCTCCCTTTGAATCTCAGCCTCGGATTCCCCACCTCAGATTCCCCACCTCAGATTCCCTGCCTCAGAATCCCCACCTCAGATTCCCCGCCTCTGATTCCCCGCCTCTGATTCCCCGCCTCTGCTTCCCCGCCTCTGAATCCCCGCCTCTGATTCCCCGCCTCCATTTCTCCCACTCTGATTCCCTTCCTCTGTTTCCCTGCCTCCGATTCCCTGCTTCAGAGTCCCTGGCTCTTTCCCTGGCTCTTTCCCTGCCCTTCTTTCCCCACATCTCTTTTCCCCCCTCTGATTCACCCCCTTTTAATTTCAGCCTCTGATTCCCCGCCTGTGGTTCCCCGCCTCTGATTCCCCGACTCTGATTCCCCGCCTCTGATTCCCCACCTCTGATTCCCCGACTCTGATTCCCTGACACTGATTCCCCGACTCTGATTCCCCGACTCTGATTCCCCGACTCCGATTCCCTGTTTCAGAGTCTCTGACTCTTTCCCCGCCTCCCTTTCGCCGCCTCTCTTTTCCCACATCTCTATTCCCCCCTCTGATTCCACGCCTCTGATTCCCCGCCTCAGATTCCCCGCCTCAGATTCCCTGCCTCTGGATCTCCGCCTCTGATTCCCTGCCTCTGATTCCCCACCTCTATTTCCTTGCCTCTTTCCCTGACTCTCTTTCCCCACATCTCTTTCCCCACATCTCTTTCCCCGCCTCTGATTCCCCGCCTTGAATTCCCCACATCTGATACTCCGCCTCTCTTTCCCTGCGTCTATTTCCGCGCCTCTTTCCCTGCCTCTCTTTCCCCACATCTCTTTTCCACCCTCTGATTCCCCGCTTCTGATTCCCCGCCTCCGTTTCTCCGACTCTGTTTCCCTGCCTCCGATTCCCTGCTTCAGAGTCCCTGGCTCTTTCCATGCCTCTCTTTCCCCACATTTCTTTTCCCCCTTCTGATTCTCCTCCTTTCAATCTCAGCCTCTGATTTCCCACCTCAGAATCCCCACCTCAAATTCCCCGCCTGTGATTCCCCGACTCTGATTCCCCGCCTCTGCTTCCCCGCCTCTGCTTCCCCGCGTCTGCTTCCCCGCCTCTGCTTCCCCGCCTCTACTTCCCCGCCTCTGATTGCCCGCCTCTGATTTCCCGCCTCTGATTCCCCGCCTCTGATTCCCCGCCTCTGATTCCCCGCCTCTGATTCCCCGACTCTGATTCCCTGCCTCTCTTTCCCTGCCACTATTTTCGTGCCTCCTTCTCTGCCTCTCTTTTCCCACATCTCTTTCCCCGCCTCTGATTCCCTGCCTCCGATTCCCCGCCTCAGATAATACGACTCTGATTCCCCGCCTCTGATTCCCCGCCTGTGATTCACCGCCTCTGATTTCCTGCCTCTCTTTCCGTGCCTCTTTCCCGGCCTCTCTTTCCCCACATCTCTTTTCCTGCCTCTGATGCCCCGCCTCGGATTCCACGCCTCTGATTCCCCGCCTCAGATTTTCCACCTCAGATTCCCCACATCTGATACCACGCCTCTCTTTCCATGCGTCTATTTCCGCGCCTCTTTCCCTGCCTCTCTTACCCCACATCTCTTTCCCCGCCTCTGATTCCCCGCCTCGGATTCCCCACATCTGATACCCCGCCTCTCTTTCCCTGCGTCTATTTCCGCGCCTCTTTCCCTGCCTCTCTTTTCCCACATCTCTTTCCCCGCCTCTGATTCCCCGCCTCAGATTCCCCGCCTCTGATACCATGACTCTGATTCCCCGCCTCTGATTCCCCGCCTCTGATTCCACGCCTCTGATTCCCCGCCTCTCAATCCCCGCCCCTGATTCCCCGCCTCTCTTTCCCTGCCACTATTTTTGTGCCTCCTTCTCTGCCTCTCTTTTCCCACATCTCTTTCCCCGCCTCTGTTTCCCTGCCTCCGATTCCCCGCCTCAGATAATACGACTCTGATTCCCCGCCTCTGATTCCCCGCCTCTGATTCCCCGCCTCTGATTCCCCGCCTCTGATTCCCCGCCTCTGATTCCCCGCCTCTGATTCCCCGCCTCTGATTCCCCACCTCTGATTTCCCACCTCTCTTTCCGTGCCTCTTTCCCGGCCTCTCTTTCCCCACATCTCTTTTCCTGCCTCTGATTCCCCGCCTCGGATTCCCCGCATCTGATACCCCTCCTCTCTTTCACTGCGTCTATTTCCACGCCTCTTTCTCTGCCTCTCTTTCCCCACATCTCTTTTCTGCCCTCTGATTCCCCACCTCTGATTCCCCGCCTCTGATTCCCCGCCTCTGATTCCCCGCCTCTGATTCCCCTCCTCTGATTCCCCGACTCTGATTCTCCTCCTCTGATTCCCCGCCTCTGATTCCACGACTCTGATTCCCCGACTCCGATTCCCCACCTTAGATTCCCCGCCTCTGATTCCACGCCTCTGATTCCCCGCCTCTGATTCCCCGCCTCTGATTCCTTGCCTCGGATTGCACACATCTGATACCCCGCCTCTCTTTCTCTGCCTCTCTTTCCCCACATCTCTTTTCCGTCCTCTGATTCCCCGCTTCTGATTCCCCGCTTCTGATTCCCCGCCTCCATTTCTCCGACTCTGATTCCCTTCCTCTGTTTCCCTTCCACCGATTCCCTGCCTCCGATTCCCTGCTTCAGAGTCCCTGGCTCTTTCCCTGGCTCTTTCCCTGGCTCTTTCCCTGCCCTTCTTTCCCCACATCTCTTTTCCCCCCTCTGATTCACCCTCTTTTAATTTCAGCCTCTGATTCCCCGCCTCTGGTTCCCCGCCTGTGATTCCCCGCCTCTGATTCCCTGCCTCTCTTTCCCTGCCACTATTTTCGTGCCTCATTCTCTGCCTCTCTTTTCCCACATCTCTTTCCCCACCTCTGATTCCCCGACTCTGATTCCCTGACACTGATTCCCCGACTCTGATTCCCCGACTCTGATTCCCCGACTCAGATTCCCTGTTTCAGAGTCTCTGACTCTTTCCCCGCCTCCCTTTCGCCGCCTCTCTTTTCCCACATCTCTATTCCCCCCTCTGATTCCACGCCTCTGATTCCACGCCTCTGATTCCCCGCCTCAGATTCGCCGCCTCAGATTCCCTGCCTCTGGATCTCCGCCTCTGATTCCCTGCCTCTGATTCCCCACCTCTATTTCCTTGCCTCTTTCCCTGCCTCTCTTTCCCCACATCTCTTTCCCCGCCTCTGATTCCCCGCCTTGAATTCCCCACATCTGATACTCCGCCTCTCTTTCCCTGCGTCTATTTCCGCGCCTCTTTCCCTGCCTCTCTTTCCCCACATCTCTTTTCCACCCTCTGATTCCCCGCTTCTGATTCCCCGCCTCCGTTTCTCCGACTCTGTTTCCCTGCCTCCGATTCCCTGCTTCAGAGTCCCTGGCTCTTTCCATGCCTCTCTTTCCCCACATTTCTTTTCCCCCTTCTGATTCTCCCCCTTTCAATCTCAGCCTCTGATTTCCCACCTCAGAATCCCCACCTCAAATTCCCCGCCTCTGATTCCCCGCCTCTGCTTCCCCGCCTCTGCTTCCCCGCCTCTGCTTCCCCGCGTCTGCTTCCCCGCGTCTGCTTCCCCGCCTCTGCTTCCCCGCCTCTGCTTCCCCGCCTCTGCTTCCCCGCCTCTGATTCCCCGCCTCTGATTTCCCGCCTCTGATTCCCCGCCTCTGATTCCCCGCCTCTGATTCCCCGCCTCAGATAATACGACTCTGATTCCCCGCCTCTGATTCCCCGCCTGTGATTCACCGCCTCTCTTTCCCTGCCACTATTTTCGTGCCTCCTTCTCTGCCTCTCTTTTCCCACATCTCTTTCCCCGCCTCTGATTCCCTGCCTCCGATTCCCCGCCTCAGATAATACGACTCTGATTCCCCGCCTGTGATTCACCGCCTCTGATTTCCTGCCTCTCTTTCCGTGCCTCCTTCCCGGCCTCTCTTTCCCCACATCTCTTTTCCTGCCTCTGATGCCCCGCCTCGGATTCCACGCCTCTGATTCCCCGCCTCAGATTTTCCACCTCAGATTCCCCACATCTGATACCCCGCCTCTCTTTCCCTGCGTCTATTTCCGCGCCTCTTTCCCTGCCTCTCTTTCCCCACATCTCTTTCCCCGCCTCTGATTCCCCGCCTCGGATTCCCCACATCTGATACCCCGCCTCTCTTTCCCTGCGTCTATTTCCGCGCCTCTTTCCCCGCCTCTCTTTTCCCACATCTCTTTCCCCGCCTCTGATTCCCCGCCTCTGATTCCCCGCCTCTGAAACCACGACTCTGATTCCCCGCCTCTGATTCCTCGCCTCTGATTTCCCGCCTCTCTTTCCGTGCCTCTTTCCCGGCCTCTCTTTCCCCACATCTCTTTTCCTGCCTCTGATTCCCCGCCTCGGATTCCACGCCTCTGATTCCCCGCCTCAGATTCTCCACCTCAAATTCCCCGCTTCTGATACCACGACTCTGATTCCCCGCCTCTGATTCCCCGCCTCTCATTTCCCACCTCTCTTTCCGTGCCTCTTTCCCCGCCTCTCTTTCCTTGCCTCTTTCCCTGCCTCTCTTTCTCCACATCTCTTTCCCCACCTCTGATTCCCCGCCTCGGATCCCCCACATCTGATACCCCGCCTCTCTTTCCCTGCGTCTATTTCCACGCCTCTTTCTCTGCCTCTCTTTCCCCACATCTCTTTTCCGCCCTCTGATTCCCCGCCTCTGATTTCCCGCCTCTGATTCCCCGCCTCTGATTCCCTGCCTCTATTTCCCTGCCACTATTTTCGTGCCTCCTTCTCTGCCTCTCTTTTCCCACATCTCATTTCCGCCCTCTGATTCCCCACCTCTGATTCCACGCCGCCTTTTCTCCGCCTCTGATACACCTCCTCTGAGTCCAAGCCTCTGATTCCCCGCCTCTGATTCCCCGCCTCTGATTCCCCACCTCTGATTTCCCACCTCTCTTTCCGTGCCTCTTTCCCGGCCTCTCTTTCCCCACATCTCTTTTCCTGCCTCTGATTCCCCGCCTCGGATTCCCCGCATCTGATACCCCTCCTCTCTTTCACTGCGTCTATTTCCACGCCTCTTTCTCTGCCTCTCTTTCCCCACATCTCTTTTCTGCCCTCTGATTCCCCACCTCTGATTCCCCGCCTCTGATTCCCCTCCTCTGATTCCCCTCCTCTGATTCCCCGACTCTGATTCCCCGCCTCTGATTCCACGACTCTGATTCCCCGACTCCGATTCCCCACCTTAGATTCCCCGCCTCTGATTCCACGCCTCTGATTCCCCGCCTCTGATTCCCCGCCTCTGATTCCTTGCCTCGGATTGCACACATCTGATACCCCGCCTCTCTTTCTCTGCCTCTCTTTCCCCACATCTCTTTTCCGTCCTCTGATTCCCCGCTTCTGATTCCCCGCTTCTGATTCCCCGCCTCCATTTCTCCGACTCTGATTCCCTTCCTCTGTTTCCCTGCCTCTGATTCCCTGCCTCCGATTCCCTGCTTCAGAGTCCCTGGCTCTTTCCCTGGCTCTTTCCCTGCCCTTCTTTCCCCACATCTCTTTTCCCCCCTCTTATTCACCCTCTTTTAATTTCAGCCTCTGATTCCCCGCCTCTGGTTCCCCGCCTCTGATTCCCCACCTCTGATTCCCTGCCTCTGATTCCCCGCCTCTGATTCCCCGCCTCTGATTCCCCGACTCCGATTCCCTGCTTCAGAGTCTCTGACTCTTTCCCCACCTCCCTTTCGCCGCCTCTCTTTTCCCACATCTCTATTCCCCCCTCTGATTCCACGCCTCTGATTCCCCGCCTCAGATTCCCTGCCTCTCTTTCCCCACATCTCTTTCCCCGCCTCTGATTCCCCGCTTCTGATTCCCCGCTTCCGTTTCCCTGACTCTGTTTCCCTGCCTCCGAAGAGTCCCTGGCTCTTTCCATGCCTCTCTTTCCCTACATTTCTTTTCCCCCTTCTGATTCTCCCCCTTTGAATCTCAGCCTCTGATTCCCCGCCTCAGATTCCCCGCCTCTGAAACCACGACTCTGATTCCCCGCCTCTGATCCCTCGCCTCTGATTTCACGCCTCTCTTTCCGTGCCTCTTTCCCGGCCTCTCTTTCCCCACATCTCTTTTCCTGCCTCTGATTCCCCGCCTCGGATTCCACGCCTCTGATTCCCTGCCTCAGATTCTCCACCTCAAATTCCCCGCTTCTGATACGACGACTCTGATTCCCCACCTCTAATTCCCCGCCTCTGATTCCCCTCCTCTGATTCCCCACTTCTGATTCCCCGCCTCTGATTCTCCTCCTCTGATTCGCCGCCTCTGATTCCCCAACTCTGATTCCCCTACTCCGATTCCCTGCTTCAGAGTCCCTGGCTCTTTCCCTGCCCTTCTTTCCCCACATCTCTATTCCCCCCTCTGAATCACCGCCTCTGATTCCCCGCCTCAGATTCCCCACCTCAGATTCCCCGCATCTGATTCCACGCCTCTGATTCCCCGCCTCTGATTCCACGCCTCTGATTCCCTGCCTCGGATTGCAAACATCTGATACCCCGCGTCTCTTTCTCTGCCTCTCTTTCCCCACATCTCTTTTCCGTCCTCTGATTCCCCGCTTCTGATTCCCCGCTTCTGATTCCCCGCCTCTGATTCTCCTCCTCTGATTCGCCGCCTCTGATTCCCCAACTCTGATTCCCCTACTCCGATTCCCTGCTTCAGAGTCCCTGGCTCTTTCCCTGCCCTTCTTTCCCCACATCTCTTTTCCCCCCTCTGATTCACCCCCTTTTAATTTCAGCCTCTGATTCCCCGCCTCTGATTCCCCGCCTCTGATTCCCCGCCTCTGATTCCCCGCCTCTCTTTCCCTGCCACTATTTTCGTGCCTCTTTCGCTGCCTCTCTTTTCCCACATCTCATTTCCGCCCACTGATTCCCCGCCTCTGATTCCCCGCCTCTGATTCCACGCCTCTGATTCTCTGCCTCTAATTCCCCGCCTCTGATTCCCCGACTCTGATTCCCCGACTCTGATTCCCCGACTCTGATTCCCCGACTCCGATTCCCTGCTTCAGAGTCTCTGACTCTTTCCCCGCCTCCCTTTCGCCGCCTCTCTTTTCCCACATCTCTATTCCCCCCTCTGATTCCACGCCTCTGATTCCCTGCCTCTGAATCCCCACCTCTGATTCCCCACCTCTATTTCCTTGCCTCTTTCCCTGCCTCTCTTTCCCCACATCTCTTTCCCCGCCTTGAATTCCCCACATCTGATACCCCGCCTCTCTTTCCCTGCGTCTATTTCTGCGCCTCTTTCCCTGCCTCTCTTTCCCCACATCTCTTTTCCGCCCTCTGATTCCCCGCTTCTGATTCCCCGCCTCCGTTCTCCGACTCTGTTTACCTGCCTCCGATTACCTGCTTCAGAGTCCCTGGCTCTTTCCCTGGCTCTTTCCCTGCCTTTCTTTCCCCACATCTCTTTTCCCCCCTTTGATTCACCCCCTTTTAATTTCAGCCTCTGATTCCCCGCCTGTGGTTCCCCGCCTCTGATTCCCCGCCTCTGATTCCCCGCCTCTGATTTCCCGCCTCTGATTCCCCGCCTCTGATTCCCCGCCTCTGATTCCCCCCCTCTGAATCCCCGCCTCTCTTTCCCTGCGTCTATTTCCGCGCCTCTTTCCCTGCCTCTCTTTCCCCACATCTCTTTTCCTGCCTCTGATTCCCCACCTCGGATTCCACGCCTCTGATTCCCCGCCTCAGATTCTCCACCTCTGATTCCCCGCCTCTCATTTCCCACCTCTCTTTCCGTGCCTCTTTCCCCGCCTCTCTTTCCTTGCCTCTTTCCCTGCCTCTCTTTCTCCACATCTCTTTCCCCACCTCTGATTCCCCGCCTCGGATCCCCCATATCTGATACCCCGCCTCTCTTTCCCTGCGTCTATTTCCACGCCTCTTTCTCTGCCTCTCTTTCCCCACATCTCTTTTCCGCCCTCTGATTCCCCGCCTCTGATTCCCTGCCTCTGATTCCCTGCCTCTGATTCCCCGCCTCTGCTTCCCCGCCTCTGCTTCCCCGCCTCTGATTCCCCGCCTCTGATTCCTTGCCTCGGATTGCACACATCTGATACCCCGCCTCTCTTTCTCTGCCTCTCTTTCCCCACATCTCTTTTCCGTCCTCTGATTCCCCGCTTCTGATTCCCCGTTTCTGATTCCCCGCCTCCATTTCTCCGACTCTGATTCCCTTCCTCTGTTTCCCTGCCACCGATTCCCTGCCTCCGATTCCCTGCTTCAGAGTCCCTGGCTCTTTCCCTGGCTCTTTCCCTGCCCTTCTTTCCCCACATCCCTTTTCCCCCCTCTGATTCACACTCTATTAATTTCAGCCTCGAAAAGAAAAAGTGTATATCATGGCTATTGTGATTTATGGTGTGAAAAATAAAAAATTTAAAAAAAAAAAAAAAAAAAAAAAAAAATTTCAGCCTCTGATTCCCCGCCTCTGGTTCCCCGCCTGTGATTCCCCGCCTCTGATTCCCCGCCTCTCTTTCCCTGCCACTATTTTCGTGCCTCTTTCTCTGCCTCTCTTTTCCCACATCTCATTTCCGCCCACTGATTCCCCGCCTCTGATTCCCCGCCTCTGATTCCCCGCCTCTGATTCTCCGCCTCTGATTCTCCGCCTCTGATTCCCTGCCTCTGATTCCCCGCCTCTGATTCCCCGCCTCCATTTCTCCGACTCCGATTCCCTGCTTCAGAGTCTCTGACTCTTTCCCCGCCTCCCTTTCGCCGCCTCTCTTTTCCCACATCTCTATTCCCCCCTCTGATTCCCCGCCTCTGATTCCCCGCCTCTGCTTCCCCGCCTCTGATTCCCCGCCTCTGATTCCCCGCCTCTGATTCCCCGCCTCTGATTCCCTGCCTCTCTTTCCCTGCCACTATTTTCGTGCCTCTTTCCCCGCCTCTCTTACCTTGCCTCTTTCCCTGCCTCTCTTTCTCCACATCTCTTTCCCCACCTCTGATTCCCCGCCTCGGATCCCCCACATCTGATACCCCGCCTCTCTTTCCCTGCGTCTATTTCCACGCCTCTTTCTCTGCCTCTCTTTCCCCACATCTCTTTTCCCCCCTCTGATTCACCCCCTTTTAATTTCAGCCTCTGATTCCCCGCCTCTGATTCCCCGCCTCTGATTCCCCGCCTCTGATTCCCCGCCTCTGATTCCCCGCCTCTCTTTCCCTGCCACTATTTTCGTGCCTCTTTCTCTGCCTCTCTTTTCCCACATCTCATTTCCGCCCACTGATTCCCCGCCTCTGATTCCCCGCCTCTGATTCCCCGCCTCTATTTCCTTGCCTCTTTCCCTGCCTCTCTTTCCCCACATCTCTTTCCCCGCCTTGAATTCCCCACATCTGATACCCCGCCTCTCTTTCCCTTCGTCTATTTCCGCGCCTCTTTCCCTGCCTCTCTTTCCCCACATCTATTTTCCGCCCTCTGATTCCCCGCTTCTGATTCCCCGCCTCCGTTCTCCGACGCTGTTTACCTGCCTCCGATTACCTGCTTCAGAGTCCCTGGCTCCTTCCATGCCTCTCTTTCCCTACATATCTTTTCCCCCTTCTGATTCTCCCCCTTTGAATCTCAGCCTCGGATTCCCCACCTCAGATTCCCCACCTCAGATTCCCTGCCTCAGAATCCCCACCTCAGATTCCCCGCCTCTGATTCCCCGCCTCTGATTCCCTGCCTCTGCTTCCCCGCCTCTGATTCCCCGCTTCTGATTCCCCGCCTATATTTCTCCGACTCTGATTCCCTTCCTCTGTTTCCCTGCCTCCGATTCCCTGCTTCAGAGTCCCTGGCTCTTTCCCTGGCTCTTTCCCTGCCCTTGTTTCCCCACATCTCTTTTCCCCCCTCTGATTCACCCCCTTTTAATTTCAGCCTCTGATTCCCCGCCTGTGGTTCCCCGCCTCTGATTCCCCGCCTCTCTTTCCCTGCCACTATTTTCGTGCCTCTTTCTCTGCCTCTCTTTTCCCACATCTCATTTCCGCCCACTGATTCCCCGCCTCTGATTCCCCGCCTCTGATTCTCCGCCTCTGATTCCCCGCCTCTGATTCCCCGCCTCTGATTCCCCGCCTCTGATTCCCTGCCTCTGATTCCCTTCCTCTGATTCCCCGACTCTGATTCCCCGCCTCTGATTCCCCACTTCTGATTCCCCGACTCTAATTCCCCGACACTGATTCCCCGACTCTGATTCCCCGACTCTGATTCCCCGACTCTGATTCCCCGACTCCGATTCCCTGCTTCAGAGTCTCTGACACTTTCCCCGCCTCCCTTTCGCCGCCTCTCTTTTCCCACATCTCTATTCCCCCCTCTGATTCCACGCCTCTGATTCCCCGCCTCAGATTCCCCACCTCTGATTTCCCACCTCTCTTTCCGTGCCTCTTTCCCGGCCTCTCTTTCCCCACATCTCTTTTCCTGCCTCTGATTCCCCGCCTCGGATTCCCCGCATCTGATACCCCTCCTCTCTTTCACTGCGTCTATTTCCACGCCTCTTTCTCTGCCTCTCTTTCCCCACATCTCTTTTCTGCCCTCTGATTCCCCACCTCTGATTCCCCGCCTCTGATTCCCCGCCTCTGATTCCCCGCCTCTGATTCCCCGCCTCTGATTCCCCTCCTCTGATTCCTCGACTCTGATTCCCCGCCTCTGATTCTCCTCCTCTGATTCTCCTCCTCTGATTCCCCGCCTCTGATTCCCCGCCTCTGATTCCTTGCCTCGGATTGCACACATCTGATACCCCGCCTCTCTTTCTCTGCCTCTCTTTCCCCACATCTCTTTTCCGTCCTCTGATTCCCCGCTTCTGATTCCCCGCTTCTGATTCCCCGCCTCCATTTCTCCGACTCTGATTCCCTTCCTCTGTTTCCCTGCCACCGATTCCCTGCCTCCGATTCCCTGCTTCAGAGTCCCTGGCTCTTTCCCTGGCTCTTTCCCTGCCCTTCTTTCCCCACATCTCTTTTCCCCCCTCTGATTCACCCTCTTTTAATTTCAGCCTCTGATTCCCCGCCTCTGGTTCCCCGCCTGTGATTCCCCGCCTGTGATTCCCCGCCTCTCTTTCCCTGCCACTATTTTCGTGCCTCCTTCTCTGCCTCTCTTTTCCCACATCTCTATTCCCCCCTCTGATTCCCCGCCTCTGATTCCCCGCCTCTGATTCCCCGCCTCTGATTCCCCGCCTCTGATTCCCCGCCTCTGATTCCCCGCCTCTCTTTCCCTGCCACTATTTTCGTGCCTCCTTCTCTGCCTCTCTTTTCCCACATCTCTTTTCCACCCTCTGATTCCCCGCCTCTGATTCCCCGCCTCTGATTCCCCGCCTCTGATTCACCGCCTCTGATTCCCTGCCTCTCTTTCCCTGCCACTATTTTCGTGCCTCCTTCTCTGCCTCTCTTTTCCCACATCTCATTTCCGCCCTCTGATTCCCCACCTCTGATTCCACGCCGCCTTTTCTCCGCCTCTGATACACCTCCTCTGAGTCCAAGCCTCTGATTCCCCGCCTCTGATTCCCCGCCTCTGATTCCCCGCCTCTGATTCCCCACCTCTGATTTCCCGCCTCTCTTTCCGTGCCTCTTTCCCGGACTCTCTTTCCCCACATCTCTTTTCCTGCCTCTGATTCCCCGCCTCGGATTCCCCGCATCTGATACCCCTCCTCTCTTTCACTGCGTCTATTTCCACGCCTCTTTCTCTGCCTCTCTTTCCCCACATCTCTTTTCTGCCCTCTGATTCCCCACCTCTGATTTCCCGCCTCTGATTCCCCGCCTCTGATTCCCTGCCTCTCTTTCCCTGCCACTATTTTCGTGCCTCCTTCTCTGCCACTCTTTTCCCACATCTCATTTCCGCCCTCTGATTCCCCACCTCTGATTCCACGCCGCCTTTTCTACGCCTCTGATACACCTCCTCTGAGTCCAAGCCTCTGATTCCCCGCCTCTGATTCCCCGCCTCTGATACCCCGCCTCTGATTCCCCGCCTCTGATTCCCCGCCTCTGATTCCCCTCCTCTGATTCCCCGACTCTGATTCCCCGCCTCTGATTCCACGCCTCTTATTCCCCGCCTCTGATTCCCCGCCTCTGATTCCTTGCCTCGGATTGCACACATCTGATAACCCGCCTCTCTTTCTCTGCCTCTCTTTCGCCACATCTCTTTTCCGTCCTCTGATTCCCCGCTTCTGATTCCTCGCTTCTGATTCCCCGCCTCCATTTCTCCGACTCTGATTCCCTTCCTCTGTTTTCCTGCCTCCGATTCCCTGCCTCCGATTCCCTGCTTCAGAGTCCCTGGCTCTTTCCCTGCCCTTCTTTCCCCACATCTCTTTTCCCCCCTCTGATTCACCCTCTTTTAATTTCAGCCTCTGATTCCCCGCCTCTGGTTCCCCGCCTGTGATTCCCCGCCTCTGATTCCCTGCCTCTCTTTCCCTGCCACTATTTTCGTGCCTCTTTCTCTGCCTCTCTTTTCCCACATCTCATTTCCGCCCACTGCTTCCCCGCCTCTGCTTCCCCGCCTCTGCTTCCCCGCCTCTGCTTCCCCGCCTCTGCTTCCCCGCCTCTGCTTCCCCGCCTCTGCTTCCCCGCCTCTGCTTCCCCGCCTCTGCTTCCCCGCCTCTGCTTCCCCGCCTCTGATTCCCCGCCTCTGATTCCCCGCCTCTGATTCCCCGCCTCTGATTCCCCGCCTCTGATTCCCCGCCTCTGATTCCCCGCCTCTGATTCCCCGCCTCTGATTCCCCGCCTCTGATTCCCCGCCTCAGATTCCCCACATCTGATACCCCGCCTCTCTTTCCCTGCGTCTATTTCCGCGCCTCTTTCCCTGCCTCTCTTTCCCCACATCTATTTCCCCGCCTCTGATTCCCCGCCTCGGATTCCCCACATCTGATACCCCGCCTCCGTTTCTCCGACTCTGTTTCCCTGCCTCCGATTCCCTGCTTCAGAGTCCCTGGCTCTTTCCATGCCTCTCTTTCCCCACATTTCTTTTCCCCCTTCTGATTCTCCCCCTTTCAATCTCAGCCTCTGATTTCCCACCTCAGAATCCCCACCTCAAATTCCCCGCCTCTGATTCCCCGCCTCTGCTTCCCCGCCTCTGCTTCCCCGCGTCTGCTTCCCCGCCTCTGCTTCCCCGCCTCTGCTTCCCCGCCTCTGATTCCCCGCCTCTGATTCCCCGCCTCTGTTTCCCCGCCTCTGATTCCCCGCCTCTGATTCCCCGCCTCTGATTCCCCGCCTCTGATTCCCCGCCTCTGATTCCCCGCCTCTGATTCCCCGCCTCTGATTCCCTGCCTCTCTTTCCCTGCCACTATTTTCGTGCCTCCTTCTCTGCCTCTCTTTTCCCACATCTCTTTCCCCGCCTCTGATTCCCTGCCTCCGATTCCCCGCCTCAGATAATACGACTCTGATTCCCCGCCTCTGATTCCCCGCCTGTGATTCACCGCCTCTGATTTCCTGCCTCTCTTTCCGTGCCTCTTTCCCGGCCTCTCTTTCCCCACATCTCTTTTCCTGCCTCTGATGCCCCGCCTCGGATTCCACGCCTCTGATTCCCCGCCTCAGATTTTCCGCCTCAGATTTTCCACCTCAGATTCCCCACATCTGATACCCCGCCTCTCTTTCCCTGCGTCTATTTCCGCGCCTCTTTCCCCGCCTCTCTTTTCCCACATCTCTTTCCCCGCCTCTGATTCCCCGCCTCTGATTCCCCGCCTCTGAAACCACGACTCTGATTCCCCGCTTCTGATACCACGACTCTAATTCCCCGCCTCTGATTCCCCGCCTCTCATTTCCCACCTCTCTTTCCCTGCCTCTCTTTCTCCACATCTCTTTCCCCACCTCTGATTCCCCGCCTCTGATTCCCCGCCTCTGATTCCCTGCCTCTGATTCTCCGCCTCTGATTCCCCGCCTCTGATTCCCCGCCTCTGATTCCCCGACTCTGATTCCCCGCCTCTGATTCCACGACTCTGATTCCCCGACTCCGATTCCCCACCTTAGATTCCACGCCTCTGATTCCACGCCTCTGATTCCTTGCCTCGGATTGCACACATCTGATAACCCGCCTCTCTTTCTCTGCCTCTCTTTCGCCACATCTCTTTTCCGTCCTCTGATTCCCCGCTTCTGATTCCCCGCTTCTGATTCCCCGCCTCCATTTCTCCGACTCTGATTCCCTTCCTCTGTTTTCCTGCCTCCGATTCCCTGCCTCCGATTCCCTGCTTCAGAGTCCCTGGCTCTTTCCCTGGCTCTTTCCCTACCCTTCTTTCCCCACATCTCTTTTCCCCCCTCTGGTTCACCCTCTTTTAATTTCAGCCTCTGATTCCCCGCCTCTGGTTCCCCGCCTCTGATTCTCCGCCTCTGATTCCCTGCCTCTGATTCCCTGCCTCTGATTCCCCGACTCTGATTCCCCGCCTCTGATTCCCCACCTCTGATTCCCCGACTCTGATTCCCTGACACTGATTCCCCGACTCTGATTCCCCGACTCTGATTCCCCGACTCCGATTCCCTGTTTCAGAGTCTCTGACTCTTTCCCCGCCTCCCTTTCGCCGCCTCTCTTTTCCCACATCTCTATTCCCCCCTCTGATTCCACGCCTCTGATTCCCCGCCTCAGATTCCCCGCCTCAGATTCCCTGCCTCTGATTCCCCACCTCTATTTCCTTGCCTCTTTCCCTGCCTCTCTTTCCCCACATCTCTTTCCCCACATCTCTTTCCCCGCCTCTGATTCCCCGCCTTGAATTCCCCACATCTGATACTCCGCCTCTCTTTCCCTGCGTCTATTTCCGCGCCTCTTTCCCTGCCTCTCTTTCCCCACATCTCTTTTCCGCCCTCTGATTCCCCGCTTCTGATTCCCCGCCTCCGTTCTCCGACTCTGTTTCCCTGCCTCCGATTCCCTGCTTCAGAGTCCCTGGCTCTTTCCGTGCCTCTCTTTCCCCACATTTCTTTTCTCCCTTCTGATTCTCCTCCTTTCAATCTCAGCCTCTGATTTCCCACCTCAGAATCCCCACCTCAAATTCCCCGCCTCTGATTCCCCGACTCTGATTCCCCGCCTCTGCTTCCCCGCCTCTGCTTCCCCGCCTCTGCTTCCCCGCCTCTGCTTCCCCGCCTCTGATTCCCCGCCTCTGATTCCCTGCCTCCGATTCCCCGCCTCAGATAATACGACTCTGATTCCCCGCCTCTGATTCCCCGCCTGTGATTCACCGCCTCTGATTTCCTGCCTCTCTTTCCGTGCCTCTTTCCCGGCCTCTCTTTCCCCACATCTCTTTTCCTGCCTCTGATGCCCCGCCTCGGATTCCACGCCTCTGATTCCCCGCCTCAGATTTTCCACCTCAGATTCCCCACATCTGATACCCCGCCTCTCTTTCCCTGCGTCTATTTCCGCGCCTCTTTCCCTGCCTCTCTTACCCCACATCTCTTTCCCCGCCTCTGATTCCCCGCCTCGGATTCCCCACATCTGATACCCCGCCTCTCTTTCCCTGCGTCTATTTCCGCGCCTCTTTCCCTGCCTCTCTTTTCCCACATCTCTTTCCCCGCCTCTGATTCCCCGCCTCAGATTCCCCGCCTCTGATACCATGACTCTGATTCCCCGCCTCTGATTCCCCGCCTCTGATTCCACGCCTCTGATTCCCCGCCTCTCATTCCCCGCCCCTGATTCCCCGCCTCTGATTCCACGCCTCTGATTCCCTGCCTCTGATTCCCCGACTCTGATTCCCCGCCTCTGATTCCCCGCCTCTGATTCCACGCCTCTGATTCCCTGCCTCTGATTCCCCGACTCTGATTCCCCGCCTCTGATTCCCCACCTCTGATTCCCCGACTCTGATTCCCTGACACTGATTCCCCGACTCAGATTCCCTGTTTCAGAGTCTCTGACTCTTTCCCCGCCTCCCTTTCGCCGCCTCTCTTTTCCCACATCTCTATTCCCCCCTCTGATTCCACGCATCTGATTCCCCGCCTCTCATTCCCCGCCCCTGATTCCCCGCCTCTCTTTCCCTGCCACTAATTTTGTGCCTCTTTCCCTGCCTCTCTTTCCCCACATCTCTTTTCCACCCTCTGATTCCCCGCTTCTGATTCCCCGCCTCCGTTTCTCCGACTCTGTTTCCCTGCCTCCGATTCCCTGCTTCAGAGTCCCTGGCTCTTTCCATGCCTCTCTTTCCCCACATTTCTTTTCCCCCTTCTGATTCTCCCCCTTTCAATCTCAGCCTCTGATTTCCCACCTCAGAATCCCCACCTCAAATTCCCCGCCTCTGATTCCCCGCCTCTGCTTCCCCGCCTCTGCTTCCCCGCCTCTGCTTCCCCGCCTCTGCTTCCCCGCCTCTGATTCCCCGCCTCTGATTCCCCGCCTCTGATTCCCCGCCTCTGATTCCCCGCCTCTGATTCCCCGCCTCTGATTCCCCGCCTCTGATTCCTCGCCTCTGATTCCCCGCCTCTGATTCCCTGCCTCTGATTCCCCGCCTCTGATTCCCTGCCTCTCTTTCCCTGCCACTATTTTCGTGCCTCCTTCTCTGCCTCTCTTTTCCCACATCTCTTTCCCCGCCTCTGATTCCCTGCCTCCGATTCCCCGCCTCAGATAATACGACTCTGATTCCCCGCCTCTGATTCCCCGCCTGTGATTCACCGCCTCTGATTTCCTGCCTCTCTTTCCGTGCCTCTTTCCCGGCCTCTCTTTCCCCACATCTCTTTCTCCGCCTCTGATTCCCCGCCTCGGATTCCCCACATCTGATACCCCACCTCTCTTTCCCTGCGTCTATTTCCGCGCCTCTTTCCCCGCCTCTCTTTTCCCACATCTCTTTCCCCGCCTCTGATTCCCCGCCTCTGATTCCCCGCCTCTGATACCATGACTCTGATTCCCCGCCTCTGATTCCCCGCCTCTGATTCCCCGCCTCTGAAACCACGACTCTGATTCCCCGCCTCTGATTCCTCGCCTCTGATTTCCCGCCTCTCTTTCCGTGCCTCTTTCCCGGCCTCTCTTTCCCCACATCTCTTTTCCTGCCTCTGATTCCACGCCTCGGATTCCACGCCTCTGATTCCCCGCCTCAGATTCTCCACCTCAAATTCCCCGCTTCTGATACCACGACTCTGATTCCCCGCCTCTGATTCCCCGCCTCTCATTTCCCACCTCTCTTTCCGTGCCTCTTTCCCCGCCTCTCTTTCCTTGCCTCTTTCCCTGCCTCTCTTTCTCCACATCTCTTTCCCCACCTCTGATTCCCCGCCTCGGATCCCCCACATCTGATACCCTGCCTCTCTTTCCCTGCGTCTATTTCCACGCCTCTTTCTCTGCCTCTCTTTCCCCACATCTCTTTTCCGCCCTCTGATTCCCCGCCTCTGATTCCCCACCTCTGATTCCCTGCCTCTGATTCCCCGCCTCTGATTCCCCACCTCTGATTTCCCGCCTCTCTTTCCGTGCCTCTTTCCCGGCCTCTCTTTCCCCACATCTCTTTTCCGTCCTCTGATTCCCCGCTTCTGATTCCCCGCTTCTGATTCCCCGCCTCCATTTCTCCGACTCTGATTCCCTTCCTCTGTTTCCCTGCCACCGATTCCCTGCCTCCGATTCCCTGCTTCAGAGTCCCTGGCTCTTTCCCTGGCTCTTTCCCTGCCCTTCTTTCCCCACATCCCTTTTCCCCCCTCTGATTCACACTCTTTTAATTTCAGCCTCGAAAAGAAAAAGTGTATATCATGGCTATTGTGATTTATGGTGTGAAAAATAAAAAATTTAAAAAAAAAAAAAAAAAAAAAAAAAAAATTTCAGCCTCTGATTCCCCGCCTCTGGTTCCCCGCCTGTGATTCCCCGCCTCTGATTCCCCGCCTCTCTTTCCCTGCCACTATTTTCGTGCCTCTTTCTCTGCCTCTCTTTTCCCACATCTCATTTCCGCCCACTGATTCCCCGCCTCTGATTCCCCGCCTCTGATTCCCCGCCTCTGATTCTCCGCCTCTGATTCCCTGCCTCTGATTCCCCGCCTCTGATTCCCCGCCTCCATTTCTCCGACTCCGATTCCCTGCTTCAGAGTCTCTGACTCTTTCCCCGCCTCCCTTTCGCCGCCTCTCTTTTCCCACATCTCTATTCCCCCCTCTGATTCCCCGCCTCTGATTCCCCGCCTCTGCTTCCCCGCCTCTGATTCCCCGCCTCTGATTCCCCGCCTCTGATTCCCCGCCTCTGATTCCCTGCCTCTCTTTCCCTGCCACTATTTTCGTGCCTCTTTCCCCGCCTCTCTTACCTTGCCTCTTTCCCTGCCTCTCTTTCTCCACATCTCTTTCCCCACCTCTGATTCCCCGCCTCGGATCCCCCACATCTGATACCCCGCCTCTCTTTCCCTGCGTCTATTTCCACGCCTCTTTCTCTGCCTCTCTTTCCCCACATCTCTTTTCCCCCCTCTGATTCACCCCCTTTTAATTTCAGCCTCTGATTCCCCGCCTCTGATTCCCCGCCTCTGATTCCCCGCCTCTGATTCCCCGCCTCTGATTCCCCGCCTCTCTTTCCCTGCCACTATTTTCGTGCCTCTTTCTCTGCCTCTCTTTTCCCACATCTCATTTCCGCCCACTGATTCCCCGCCTCTGATTCCCCGCCTCTGATTCCCCGCCTCTATTTCCTTGCCTCTTTCCCTGCCTCTCTTTCCCCACATCTCTTTCCCCGCCTTGAATTCCCCACATCTGATACCCCGCCTCTCTTTCCCTGCGTCTATTTCCGCGCCTCTTTCCCTGCCTCTCTTTCCCCACATCTATTTTCCGCCCTCTGATTCCCCGCTTCTGATTCCCCGCCTCCGTTCTCCGACGCTGTTTACCTGCCTCCGATTACCTGCTTCAGAGTCCCTGGCTCCTTCCATGCCTCTCTTTCCCTACATATCTTTTCCCCCTTCTGATTCTCCCCCTTTGAATCTCAGCCTCGGATTCCCCACCTCAGATTCCCCACCTCAGATTCCCTGCCTCAGAATCCCCACCTCAGATTCCCCGCCTCTGATTCCCCGCCTCTGATTCCCTGCCTCTGCTTCCCCGCCTCTGATTCCCCGCTTCTGATTCCCCGCCTATATTTCTCCGACTCTGATTCCCTTCCTCTGTTTCCCTGCCTCCGATTCCCTGCTTCAGAGTCCCTGGCTCTTTCCCTGGCTCTTTCCCTGCCCTTGTTTCCCCACATCTCTTTTCCCCCCTCTGATTCACCCCCTTTTAATTTCAGCCTCTGATTCCCCGCCTGTGGTTCCCCGCCTCTGATTCCCCGCCTCTCTTTCCCTGCCACTATTTTCGTGCCTCTTTCTCTGCCTCTCTTTTCCCACATCTCATTTCCGCCCACTGATTCCCCGCCTCTGATTCCCCGCCTCTGATTCTCCGCCTCTGATTCCCCGCCTCTGATTCCCCGCCTCTGATTCCCCGCCTCTGATTCCCTGCCTCTGATTCCCTTCCTCTGATTCCCCGACTCTGATTCCCCGCCTCTGATTCCCCACTTCTGATTCCCCGACTCTAATTCCCCGACACTGATTCCCCGACTCTGATTCCCCGACTCTGATTCCCCGACTCTGATTCCCCGACTCTGATTCCCCGACTCCGATTCCCTGCTTCAGAGTCTCTGACACTTTCCCCGCCTCCCTTTCGCCGCCTCTCTTTTCCCACATCTCTATTCCCCCCTCTGATTCCACGCCTCTGATTCCCCGCCTCAGATTCCCCACCTCTGATTTCCCACCTCTCTTTCCGTGCCTCTTTCCCGGCCTCTCTTTCCCCACATCTCTTTTCCTGCCTCTGATTCCCCGCCTCGGATTCCCCGCATCTGATACCCCTCCTCTCTTTCACTGCGTCTATTTCCACGCCTCTTTCTCTGCCTCTCTTTCCCCACATCTCTTTTCTGCCCTCTGATTCCCCACCTCTGATTCCCCGCCTCTGATTCCCCGCCTCTGATTCCCCGCCTCTGATTCCCCGCCTCTGATTCCCCTCCTCTGATTCCCCGACTCTGATTCCCCGCCTCTGATTCTCCTCCTCTGATTCTCCTCCTCTGATTCCCCGCCTCTGATTCCCCGCCTCTGATTCCTTGCCTCGGATTGCACACATCTGATACCCCGCCTCTCTTTCTCTGCCTCTCTTTCCCCACATCTCTTTTCCGTCCTCTGATTCCCCGCTTCTGATTCCCCGCTTCTGATTCCCCGCCTCCATTTCTCCGACTCTGATTCCCTTCCTCTGTTTCCCTGCCACCGATTCCCTGCCTCCGATTCCCTGCTTCAGAGTCCCTGGCTCTTTCCCTGGCTCTTTCCCTGCCCTTCTTTCCCCACATCTCTTTTCCCCCCTCTGATTCACCCTCTTTTAATTTCAGCCTCTGATTCCCCGCCTCTGGTTCCCCGCCTGTGATTCCCCGCCTGTGATTCCCCGCCTCTCTTTCCCTGCCACTATTTTCGTGCCTCCTTCTCTGCCTCTCTTTTCCCACATCTCTATTCCCCCCTCTGATTCCCCGCCTCTGATTCCCCGCCTCTGATTCCCCGCCTCTGATTCCCTGCCTCTGATTCCCCGCCTCTGATTCCCCGCCTCTCTTTCCCTGCCACTATTTTCGTGCCTCCTTCTCTGCCTCTCTTTTCCCACATCTCTTTTCCACCCTCTGATTCCCCGCCTCTGATTCCCCGCCTCTGATTCACCGCCTCTGATTCCCTGCCTCTCTTTCCCTGCCACTATTTTCGTGCCTCCTTCTCTGCCTCTCTTTTCCCACATCTCATTTCCGCCCTCTGATTCCCCACCTCTGATTCCACGCCGCCTTTTCTCCGCCTCTGATACACCTCCTCTGAGTCCAAGCCTCTGATTCCCCGCCTCTGATTCCCCGCCTCTGATTCCCCGCCTCTGATTCCCCACCTCTGATTTCCCGCCTCTCTTTCCGTGCCTCTTTCCCGGACTCTCTTTCCCCACATCTCTTTTCCTGCCTCTGATTCCCCGCCTCGGATTCCCCGCATCTGATACCCCTCCTCTCTTTCACTGCGTCTATTTCCACGCCTCTTTCTCTGCCTCTCTTTCCCCACATCTCTTTTCTGCCCTCTGATTCCCCACCTCTGATTTCCCGCCTCTGATTCCCCGCCTCTGATTCCCTGCCTCTCTTTCCCTGCCACTATTTTCGTGCCTCCTTCTCTGCCACTCTTTTCCCACATCTCATTTCCGCCCTCTGATTCCCCACCTCTGATTCCACGCCGCCTTTTCTCCGCCTCTGATACACCTCCTCTGAGTCCAAGCCTCTGATTCCCCGCCTCTGATTCCCCGCCTCTGATACCCCGCCTCTGATTCCCCGCCTCTGATTCCCCGCCTCTGATTCCCCTCCTCTGATTCCCCGACTCTGATTCCCCGCCTCTGATTCCACGCCTCTTATTCCCCGCCTCTGATTCCCCGCCTCTGATTCCTTGCCTCGGATTGCACACATCTGATAACCCGCCTCTCTTTCTCTGCCTCTCTTTCGCCACATCTCTTTTCCGTCCTCTGATTCCCCGCTTCTGATTCCTCGCTTCTGATTCCCCGCCTCCATTTCTCCGACTCTGATTCCCTTCCTCTGTTTTCCTGCCTCCGATTCCCTGCCTCCGATTCCCTGCTTCAGAGTCCCTGGCTCTTTCCCTGCCCTTCTTTCCCCACATCTCTTTTCCCCCCTCTGATTCACCCTCTTTTAATTTCAGCCTCTGATTCCCCGCCTCTGGTTCCCCGCCTGTGATTCCCCGCCTCTGATTCCCTGCCTCTCTTTCCCTGCCACTATTTTCGTGCCTCTTTCTCTGCCTCTCTTTTCCCACATCTCATTTCCGCCCACTGCTTCCCCGCCTCTGCTTCCCCGCCTCTGCTTCCCCGCCTCTGCTTCCCCGCCTCTGCTTCCCCGCCTCTGCTTCCCCGCCTCTGCTTCCCCGCCTCTGCTTCCCCGCCTCTGCTTCCCCGCCTCTGCTTCCCCGCCTCTGCTTCCCCGCCTCTGATTCCCCGCCTCTGATTCCCCGCCTCTGATTCCCCGCCTCTGATTCCCCGCCTCTGATTCCCCGCCTCTGATTCCCCGCCTCTGATTCTCCGCCTCTGATTCCCCGCCTCAGATTCCCCACATCTGATACCCCGCCTCTCTTTCCCTGCGTCTATTTCCGCGCCTCTTTCCCTGCCTCTCTTTCCCCACATCTCTTTCCCCGCCTCTGATTCCCCGCCTCGGATTCCCCACATCTGATACCCCGCCTCCGTTTCTCCGACTCTGTTTCCCTGCCTCCGATTCCCTGCTTCAGAGTCCCTGGCTCTTTCCATGCCTCTCTTTCCCCACATTTCTTTTCCCCCTTCTGATTCTCCCCCTTTCAATCTCAGCCTCTGATTTCCCACCTCAGAATCCCCACCTCAAATTCCCCGCCTCTGATTCCCCGCCTCTGCTTCCCCGCCTCTGCTTCCCCGCGTCTGCTTCCCCGCCTCTGCTTCCCCGCCTCTGCTTCCCCGCCTCTGATTCCCCGCCTCTGATTCCCCGCCTCTGTTTCCCCGCCTCTGATTCCCCGCCTCTGATTCCCCGCCTCTGATTCCCCGCCTCTGATTCCCCGCCTCTGATTCCCCGCCTCTGATTCCCCGCCTCTGATTCCCTGCCTCTCTTTCCCTGCCATTATTTTCGTGCCTCCTTCTCTGCCTCTCTTTTCCCACATCTCTTTCCCCGCCTCTGATTCCCTGCCTCCGATTCCCCGCCTCAGATAATACGACTCTGATTCCCCGCCTCTGATTCCCCGCCTGTGATTCACCGCCTCTGATTTCCTGCCTCTCTTTCCGTGCCTCTTTCCCGGCCTCTCTTTCCCCACATCTCTTTTCCTGCCTCTGATGCCCCGCCTCGGATTCCACGCCTCTGATTCCCCGCCTCAGATTTTCCGCCTCAGATTTTCCACCTCAGATTCCCCACATCTGATACCCCGCCTCTCTTTCCCTGCGTCTATTTCCGCGCCTCTTTCCCCGCCTCTCTTTTCCCACATCTCTTTCCCCGCCTCTGATTCCCCGCCTCTGATTCCCCGCCTCTGAAACCACGACTCTGATTCCCCGCTTCTGATACCACGACTCTAATTCCCCGCCTCTGATTCCCCGCCTCTCATTTCCCACCTCTCTTTCCCTGCCTCTCTTTCTCCACATCTCTTTCCCCACCTCTGATTCCCCGCCTCTGATTCCCCGCCTCTGATTCCCTGCCTCTGATTCTCCGCCTCTGATTCCCCGCCTCTGATTCCCCGCCTCTGATTCCCCGACTCTGATTCCCCGCCTCTGATTCCACGACTCTGATTCCCCGACTCCGATTCCCCACCTTAGATTCCACGCCTCTGATTCCACGCCTCTGATTCCTTGCCTCGGATTGCACACATCTGATAACCCGCCTCTCTTTCTCTGCCTCTCTTTCGCCACATCTCTTTTCCGTCCTCTGATTCCCCGCTTCTGATTCCCCGCTTCTGATTCCCCGCCTCCATTTCTCCGACTCTGATTCCCTTCCTCTGTTTTCCTGCCTCCGATTCCCTGCCTCCGATTCCCTGCTTCAGAGTCCCTGGCTCTTTCCCTGGCTCTTTCCCTACCCTTCTTTCCCCACATCTCTTTTCCCCCCTCTGGTTCACCCTCTTTTAATTTCAGCCTCTGATTCCCCGCCTCTGGTTCCCCGCCTCTGATTCTCCGCCTCTGATTCCCTGCCTCTGATTCCCTGCCTCTGATTCCCCGACTCTGATTCCCCGCCTCTGATTCCCCACCTCTGATTCCCCGACTCTGATTCCCTGACACTGATTCCCCGACTCTGATTCCCCGACTCTGATTCCCCGACTCCGATTCCCTGTTTCAGAGTCTCTGACTCTTTCCCCGCCTCCCTTTCGCCGCCTCTCTTTTCCCACATCTCTATTCCCCCCTCTGATTCCACGCCTCTGATTCCCCGCCTCAGATTCCCCGCCTCAGATTCCCTGCCTCTGATTCCCCACCTCTATTTCCTTGCCTCTTTCCCTGCCTCTCTTTCCCCACATCTCTTTCCCCACATCTCTTTCCCTGCCTCTGATTCCCCGCCTTGAATTCCCCACATCTGATACTCCGCCTCTCTTTCCCTGCGTCTATTTCCGCGCCTCTTTCCCTGCCTCTCTTTCCCCACATCTCTTTTCCGCCCTCTGATTCCCCGCTTCTGATTCCCCGCCTCCGTTCTCCGACTCTGTTTCCCTGCCTCCGATTCCCTGCTTCAGAGTCCCTGGCTCTTTCCGTGCCTCTCTTTCCCCACATTTCTTTTCCCCCTTCTGATTCTCCTCCTTTCAATCTCAGCCTCTGATTTCCCACCTCAGAATCCCCACCTCAAATTCCCCGCCTCTGATTCCCCGACTCTGATTCCCCGCCTCTGCTTCCCCGCCTCTGCTTCCCCGCCTCTGCTTCCCCGCCTCTGCTTCCCCGCCTCTGATTCCCCGCCTCTGATTCCCTGCCTCCGATTCCCCGCCTCAGATAATACGACTCTGATTCCCCGCCTCTGATTCCCCGCCTGTGATTCACCGCCTCTGATTTCCTGCCTCTCTTTCCGTGCCTCTTTCCCGGCCTCTCTTTCCCCACATCTCTTTTCCTGCCTCTGATGCCCCGCCTCGGATTCCACGCCTCTGATTCCCCGCCTCAGATTTTCCACCTCAGATTCCCCACATCTGATACCCCGCCTCTCTTTCCCTGCGTCTATTTCCGCGCCTCTTTCCCTGCCTCTCTTACCCCACATCTCTTTCCCCGCCTCTGATTCCCCGCCTCGGATTCCCCACATCTGATACCCCGCCTCTCTTTCCCTGCGTCTATTTCCGCGCCTCTTTCCCTGCCTCTCTTTTCCCACATCTCTTTCCCCGCCTCTGATTCCCCGCCTCAGATTCCCCGCCTCTGATACCATGACTCTGATTCCCCGCCTCTGATTCCCCGCCTCTGATTCCACGCCTCTGATTCCCCGCCTCTCATTCCCCGCCCCTGATTCCCCGCCTCTGATTCCACGCCTCTGATTCCCTGCCTCTGATTCCCCGACTCTGATTCCCCGCCTCTGATTCCCCGCCTCTGATTCCACGCCTCTGATTCCCTGCCTCTGATTCCCCGACTCTGATTCCCCGCCTCTGATTCCCCACCTCTGATTCCCCGACTCTGATTCCCTGACACTGATTCCCCGACTCAGATTCCCTGTTTCAGAGTCTCTGACTCTTTCCCCGCCTCCCTTTCGCCGCCTCTCTTTTCCCACATCTCTATTCCCCCCTCTGATTCCACGCATCTGATTCCCCGCCTCTCATTCCCCGCCCCTGATTCCCCGCCTCTCTTTCCCTGCCACTAATTTTGTGCCTCTTTCCCTGCCTCTCTTTCCCCACATCTCTTTTCCACCCTCTGATTCCCCGCTTCTGATTCCCCGCATCCGTTTCTCCGACTCTGTTTCCCTGCCTCCGATTCCCTGCTTCAGAGTCCCTGGCTCTTTCCATGCCTCTCTTTCCCCACATTTCTTTTCCCCCTTCTGATTCTCCCCCTTTCAATCTCAGCCTCTGATTTCCCACCTCAGAATCCCCACCTCAAATTCCCCGCCTCTGATTCCCCGCCTCTGCTTCCCCGCCTCTGCTTCCCCGCCTCTGCTTCCCCGCCTCTGCTTCCCCGCCTCTGATTCCCCGCCTCTGATTCCCCGCCTCTGATTCCCCGCCTCTGATTCCCCGCCTCTGATTCCCCGCCTCTGATTCCCCGCCTCTGATTCCTCGCCTCTGATTCCCCGCCTCTGATTCCCTGCCTCTGATTCCCCGCCTCTGATTCCCTGCCTCTCTTTCCCTGCCACTATTTTCGTGCCTCCTTCTCTGCCTCTCTTTTCCCACATCTCTTTCCCCGCCTCTGATTCCCTGCCTCCGATTCCCCGCCTCAGATAATACGACTCTGATTCCCCGCCTCTGATTCCCCGCCTGTGATTCACCGCCTCTGATTTCCTGCCTCTCTTTCCGTGCCTCTTTCCCGGCCTCTCTTTCCCCACATCTCTTTTCCTGCCTCTGATGCCCCGCCACGGATTCCACGCCTCTGATTCCCCGCCTCAGATTTTCCACCTCAGATTCCCCACATCTGATACCCCGCCTCTCTTTCCCTACGTCTATTTCCGCGCCTCTTTCCCTGCCTCTCTTTCCCCACATCTCTTTCCCCGCCTCTGATTCCCCGCCTCGGATTCCCCACATCTGATACCCCACCTCTCTTTCCCTGCGTCTATTTCCGCGCCTCTTTCCCCGCCTCTCTTTTCCCACATCTCTTTCCCCGCCTCTGATTCCCCGCCTCTGATTCCCCGCCTCTGATACCATGACTCTGATTCCCCGCCTCTGATTCCCCGCCTCTGATTCCCCGCCTCTGAAACCACGACTCTGATTCCCCGCCTCTGATTCCTCGCCTCTGATTTCCCGCCTCTCTTTCCGTGCCTCTTTCCCGGCCTCTCTTTCCCCACATCTCTTTTCCTGCCTCTGATTCCACGCCTCGGATTCCACGCCTCTGATTCCCCGCCTCAGATTCTCCACCTCAAATTCCCCGCTTCTGATACCACGACTCTGATTCCCCGCCTCTGATTCCCCGCCTCTCATTTCCCACCTCTCTTTCCGTGCCTCTTTCCCCGCCTCTCTTTCCTTGCCTCTTTCCCTGCCTCTCTTTCCCCACATCTCTTTTCCTGCCTCTGATTCCCCGCCTCGGATTCCCCGCATCTGATACCCCTCCTCGCTTTCACAGCGTCTATTTCCACGCCTCTTTCTCTGCCTCTCTTTTCCCACATCTCATTTCCGCCCACTGATTCCCCGCCTCTGATTCCCCGCCTCTGATTCCCCGCCTCTGATTCCCCGCCTCTGATTCCCCGCCTCTGATTCCCTGCCTCTGATTCCCCGCCTCTGATTCCCCGCCTCCATTTCTCCGACTCCGATTCCCTGCTTCAGAGTCTCTGACTCTTTCCCCGCCTCCCTTTCGCCGCCTCTCTTTTCCCACATCTCTATTCCCCCCTCTGATTCCCCGCCTCTGATTCCCCGCCTCTGATTCCCTGCCTATCTTTCCCTGCCACTATTTTCGTGCCTCATTCTCTGCCTCTCTTTTCCCACATCTCTTTCCCCGCCTCTGATTCCCCGCCTCAGATTCCCCACCTCAGATAATACGACTCTGATTCCCCGCCTCTCATTTCCCACCTCTCTTTCCGTGCCTCTTTCCCCGCCTCTCTTTCCTTGCCTCTTTCCCTGCCTCTCTTTCTCCACATCTCTTTCCCCACCTCTGATTCCCCGCCTCGGATCCCCCACATCTGATACCCCGCCTCTCTTTCCCTGCGTCTATTTCCACGCCTCTTTCTCTGCCTCTCTTTCCCCACATCTCTTTTCCGCCCTCTGATTCCCCGCCTCTGATTCCCCGCCTCTGATTCCCTGCCTCTGATTCCCTGCCTCTGATTCCCCGACTCTGATTCCCCGCCTCTGATTCCCCACCTCTGATTCCCCGACTCTGATTCCCTGACACTGATTCCCCGACTCTGATTCCCCGACTCTGATTCCCCGACTCAGATTCCCTGTTTCAGAGTCTCTGACTCTTTCCCCGCCTCCCTTTCGCCGCCTCTCTTTTCCCACATTTCTTTTCCCCCTTCTGATTCTCCCCCTTTCAATCTCAGCCTCTGATTTCCCACCTCAGAATCCCCACCTCAAATTCCCCGCCTCTGCTTCCCCGCCTCTGCTTCCCCGCCTCTGCTTCCCCGCCTCTGATTCCCCGCCTCTGATTCCCCGCCTCTGATTCCCCGCCTCTGATTCCCTGCCTCTCTTTCCCTGCCACTATTTTCGTGCCTCCTTCTCTGCCTCTCTTTTCCCACATCTCTTTCCACGCCTCTGATTCCCCGCCTGTGATTCACCGCCTCTGATTTCCTGCCTCTCTTTCCGTGCCTCCTTCCCGGCCTCTCTTTCCCCACATCTCTTTTCCTGCCTCTGATGCCCCGCCTCGGATTCCACGCCTCTGATTCCCCGCCTCAGATTTTCCACCTCAGATTCCCCACATCTGATAACCCGCCTCTCTTTCCCTGCGTCTATTTCCGCGCCTCTTTCCCTGCCTCTCTTTCCCCACATCTCTTTCCCCGCCTCTGATTCCCCGCCTCGGATTCCCCACATCTGATACCCCGCCTCTCTTTCCCTGCGTCTATTTCCGCGCCTCTTTCCCCGCCTCTCTTTTCCCACATCTCTTTCCCCGCCTCTGATTCCCCGCCTCTTATTCCCCGCCTCTGATACCATGACTCTGATTCCCCGCCTCTGATTCCCCGCCTCTGAAACCACGACTCTGATTCCCCGCCTCTCTTTCCGTGCCTCTTTCCCGGCCTCTCTTTCCCCACATCTCTTTTCCTGCCTCTGATTCCCCGCCTCGGATACCACGACTCTGATTCCCCGCCTCTGATTCCCTGCCTCTCATTTCCCACCTCACTTTCCGTGCCTCTTTCCCCGCCTCTCTTTCCTTGCCTCTTTCCCTGCCTCTCTTTCTCCACATCTCTTTCCCCACCTCTGATTCCCCGCCTCGGATCCCCCACATCTGATACCCTGCCTCTCTTTCCCTGCGTCTATTTCCACGCCTCTTTCTCTGCCTCTCTTTCCCCACATCTCTTTTCCGCCCTCTGATTCCCCGCCTCTGATTCCCCGCCTCTGATTCCCCGCCTCTGATTCCCCGCCTCTGATTCCCCGCCTCTGATTCCCCACCTCTGATTTCCCGCCTCTCTTTCCGTGCCTCTTTCCCGGCCTCTCTTTCCCCACATCTCTTTTCCTGCCTCTGATTCCCCGCCTCGGATTCCCCGCATCTGATACCCCTCCTCGATTTCACTGCGTCTATTTCCACGCCTCTTTCTCTGCCTCTCTTTTCCCACATCTCTTTCCCCGCCTCTGATTCCCCGCTTCTGATTCTCCGCCTCTGATTCCCCGCCTCTGATTCCCCGCCTCTGATTCCCCGCCTCTGATTCCCCGCCTCTGATTCCCCGCCTCTGCTTCCCCGCCTCTGATTCCCCGCCTCTGATTCCCCGCCTCTGATTCCCCGCCTCTGATTCCCCGCCTCTGATTCCCCGCCTCTGATTCCCCGCCTCTGATTCCCCGCCTCTGATTCCCCGCCTCTGATTCCCCGCCTCTGATTCCCTGCCTCTCTTTCCCTGCCACTATTTTCGTGCCTCATTCTCTGCCTCTCTTTTCCCACATCTCTTTCCCCGCCTCTGATTCCCCGCCTCAGATTCCCCACCTCAGATAATACGACTCTGATTCCCCGCCTCTCATTTCCCACCTCTCTTTCCGTGCCTCTTTCCCCGCCTCTCTTTCCTTGCCTCTTTCCCTGCCTCTCTTTCCCCACCTCTGATTCCCCGCCTCGGTTCCCCCACATCTGATACCCCGCCTCTCTTTCACTGCGTCTATTTCCACGCCTCTTTCTCTGCCTCTCTTTCCCCACATCTCTTTTCTGCCCTCTGATTCCCCACCTCTGATTCCACGCCTCCGTTCCTCTTCCTCTGATTCCCCGCCTCTGCTTCCCCGCCTCTGATTCCCCGCCTCTGATTCCCCGCCTCTGATTCCCCGCCTCTGATTCCCCGCCTCTGATTCCCCGCCTCTGATTCCCCGCCTCTGATTCCCCGCCTCTGATTCCCCTCCTCTGATTCCCCGACTTTGATTCCCCGCCTCCATTTCTCCGACTCTGATTCCCTTCCTCTGTTTTCCTGCCTCCGATTCCCTGCCTCCGATTCCCTGCTTCAGAGTCCCTGGCTCTTTCCCTGGCTCTTTCCCTGCCCTTCTTTCCCCACATCTCTTTTCCCCCCTCTGGTTCACCCTCTTTTAATTTCAGCCTCTGATTCCCCGCCTCTGGTTCCCCGCCTCTGATTCTCCGCCTCTGATTCCACGCCTCTGATTCCCCGACTCTGATTCCCCGACTCCGATTCCCTGCTTCAGATTCTCTGACTCTTTCCCCGCCTCCCTTTCGCCCCCTCTCTTTTCCCACATCTCTATTCCCCCCTCTGATTCCACGCCTCTGATTCCCCGACAGACTCCCCACCTCAGATTCCCTGCCTCAGATTCCCTGCCTCTGAATCCCCACCTCTGATTCCCCGCCTCTATTTCCTTGCCTCTTTCCCTGCCTCTCTTTCCCCACATCTCTTTCCCCGCCTTGAATTCCCCACATCTGATACCCCGCCTCTCTTTCCCTGCGTCTATTTCCGCGCCTCTTTCCCTGCCTCTCTTTCCCCACATCTCTTTTCCGCCCTCTGATTCCCCGCTTCTGATTCCCCGCCTCCGTTCTCCGACTCTGTTTCCCTGCCTCCGATTCCCTGCTTCAGAGTCCCTGGCTCTTTCCATGCCTCTCTTTCCCTACATATCTTTTCCCCCTTCTGATTCTCTCCCTTTGAATCTCAGCCTCGGATTCCCCACCTCAGATTCCCTGCCTCAGAATCCCCACCTCAGATTCCCCGCCTCTGATTCCCCGCCTCCATTTCTCCCACTCTGATTCCCTTCCTCTGTTTCCCTGCCTCCGATTCCCTGCTTCAGAGTCCCTGGCTCTTTCCCTGGCTCTTTCCCTGCCCTTCTTTCCCCACATCTCTTTTCCCCCCTCTGATTCACCCCCTTTTAATTTTAGCCTCTGATTCCCCGCCTGTGGTTCCCCGCCTCTGATTCCCCGCCTCTCTTTCCCTGCCACTATTTTCGTGCCTCTTTCTCTGCCTCTCTTTTCCCACATCTCATTTCCGCCCACTGATTCCCCGCCTCTGATTCCCCGCCTCTGATTCTCCGCCTCTGATTCCCTGCCTCTGATTCCCCGACGCTGATTCCCCGCCTCTGATTCCCCACCTCTGATTCCCCGACTCTGATTCCCCACCTCTGATTCCCCGACTCTGATTCCCTGACACTGATTCCCCGACTCTGATTCCCCGACTCTGATTCCCCGACTCCGATTCCCTGTTTCAGAGTCTCTGACTCTTTCCCCGCCTCCCTTTCGCCGCCTCTCTTTTCCCACATCTCTATTCCCCCCTCTGATTCCACGCCTCTGATTCCCCGCCTCAGATTCCCCGCCTCAGATTCCTTGCCTCTGGATCTCCGCCTCTGATTCCCTGCCTCTGATTCCCCACCTCTATTTCCTTGCCTCTTTCCCTGCCTCTCTTTCCCCACATCTCTTTCCCCACATCTCTTTCCCCGCCTCTGATTCCCCGCCTTGAATTCCCCACATCTGATACTCCGCCTCTCTTTCCCTGCGTCTATTTCCGCGCCTCTTTCCCTGCCTCTCTTTCCCCACATCTCTTTTCCACCCTCTGATTCCCCGCTTCTGATTCCCCGCCTCCGTTTCTCCGACTCTGTTTCCCTGCCTCCGATTCCCTGCTTCAGAGTCCCTGGCTCTTTCCATGCCTCTCTTTCCCTACATTTCTTTTCCCCCTTCTGATTCTCCCCCTTTCAATCTCAGCCTCTGATTTCCCACCTCAGAATCCCCACCTCAAATTCCCCGCCTCTGATTCCCCGACTCTGATTCCCCGCCTCTGATTCCCCGCCTCTCTTTCCCTGCCACTATTTTTGTGCCTCCTTCTCTGCCTCTCTTTTCCCACATCCCTTTCCCCGCCTCTGTTTCCCTGCCTCCGATTCCCCGCCTCAGATAATACGACTCTGATTCCCCACATCTGATACCCCGCCTCTCTTTCCCTGCGTCTATTTCCGCGCCTCTTTCCCTGCCTCTCTTTCCCCACATCTCTTTCCCCGCCTCTGATTCCCCGCCTCGGATTCCCCACATCTGATACCCCGCCTCTCTTTCCCTGCGTCTATTTCCGCGCCTCTTTCCCTGCCTCTCTTTTCCCACATCTCTTTCCCCGCCTCTGATTCCCCGCCTCTGATTCCCCGCCTCTCATTCCCCGCCCCTGATTCCCCGCCTCTCTTTCCCTGCCACTATTTTTGTGCCTCTTTCCCTGCCTCTCTTTTCCCACATCTCTTTCCCCGCCTCTGATTCCCCGCCTCAGATTCCCCGCCTCTGATTCCCTGCCTCTGATTCCCCGCCTCTGATTCCCTGCCTCTGATTCCCCGACTCTGATTCCCCGACTCTGATTCCCCGACTCTGATTCCCCGACTCTGATTCCCCGACTCTGATTCCCCGACTCTGATTCCCCGACTCTGATTCCCCGACTCTGATTCCCCGACTCAGATTCTCTGTTTCAGAGTCTCTGACTCTTTTCCCGCCTCCCTTTCGCCGCCTCTCTTTTCCCACATCTCTATTCCCCCCTCTGATTCCACGCCTCTGATTCCCCGCCTCTGATTCTCCGCCTCTGATTCCCCGACTCTGATTCCCCGCCTCTGATTCCCCACCTCTGATTCCCCGACTCTGATTCCCCGACACTGATTCCCCGACTCTGATTCCCCGACTCTGATTCCCCGACTCCGATTCCCTGCTTCAGAGTCCCTGGCTCTTTCCATGCCTCTCTTTCCCCACATTTCTTTTCCCCCTTCTGATTCTCCCCCTTTCAATCTCAGCCTCTGATTTCCCACCTCAGAATCCCCACCTCAAATTCCCCGCCTCTGATTCCCCGCCTCTGCTTCCCCGCCTCTGCTTCCCCGCCTCTGGTTGCCCGCCTCTGATTTCCCGCCTCTGATTCCCCGCCTCTGATTCCCCGCCTCTGATTCCCCGCCTCTGATTCCCCGCCTCTGATTCCCTGCCTCTCTTTCCCTGCCACTATTTTCGTGCCTCCTTCTCTGCCTCTCTTTTCCCACATCTCTTTCCCCGCCTCTGATTCCCTGCCTCCGATTCCCCGCCTCAGATAATACGACTCTGATTCCCCGCCTCTGATTCCCCGCCTCTGATTCCCCGCCTGTGATTCACCGCCTCTGATTTCCTGCCTCTCTTTCCGTGCCTCTTTCCCGGCCTCTCTTTCCCCACATCTCTTTTCCTGCCTCTGATGCCCCGCCTCGGATTCCACGCCTCTGATTCCCCGCCTCAGATTTTCCACCTCAGATTCCCCACATCTGATACCCCGCCTCTCTTTCCCTGCGTCTATTTCCGCGCCTCTTTCCCTGCCTCTCTTACCCCACATCTCTTTCCCCGCCTCTGATTCCCCGCCTCGGATTCCCCACATCTGATACCCCGCCTCTCTTTCCCTGCGTCTATTTCCGCGCCTCTTTCCCTGCCTCTCTTTTCCCACATCTCTTTCCCCGCCTCTGATTCCCCGCCTCAGATTCCCCGCCTCTGATACCATGACTCTGATTCCCCGCCTCTGATTCCCCGCCTCTGATTCCACGCCTCTGATTCCCCGCCTCTCATTCCCCGCCCCTGATTCCCCGCCTCTCTTTCCCTGCCACTATTTTTGTGCCTCCTTCTCTGCCTCTCTTTTCCCACTTCTCTTTCCCCGCCTCTGTTTCCCTGCCTCCGATTCCCCGCCTCAGATAATACGACTCTGATTCCCCGCCTCTGATTCCCCGCCTCTGATTCACCGCCTCTGATTTCCTGCCTCTCTTTCCGTGCCTCTTTCCCGGCCTCTCTTTCCCCACATCTCTTTTCCTGCCTCTGATGCCCCGCCTCGGATTCCACGCCTCTGATTCCCCGCCTCAGATTTTCCACTTCAGATTCCCCACATCTGATACCCCGCCTCTCTTTCACTGCGTCTATTTCCGCGCCTCTTTCCCTGCCTCTCTTTCCCCACATCTCTTTTCCACCCTCTGATTCCCCGCTTCTGATTCCCCGCCTCCGTTTCTCCAACTCTGTTTCCCTGCCTCCGATTCCCTGCTTCAGAGTCCCTGGCTCTTTCCATGCCTCTCTTTCCCCACATTTCTTTTCCCCCTTCTGATTCTCCCCCTTTCAATCTCAGCCTCTGATTTCCCACCTCAGAATCCCCACCTCAAATTCCCCGCCTCTGCTTCCCCGCCTCTGCTTCCCCGCCTCTGATTCCCCGCCTCTGATTCCCCGCCTCTGATTTCCCGCCTCTGATTCCCCGCCTCTGATTCCCCGCCTCTGATTCCCCGCCTCTGATTCCCCGCCTCTGATTCCCTGCCTCTCTTTCCCTGCCACTATTTTCGTGCCTCCTTCTCTGCCTCTCTTTTCCCACATCTCTTTCCCCGCCTCTGATTCCCTGCCTCCGATTCCCCGCCTCAGATAATACGACTCTGATTCCCCGCCTCTGATTCCCCGCCTGTGATTCACCGCCTCTGATTTCCTGCCTCTCTTTCCGTGCCTCCTTCCCGGCCTCTCTTTCCCCACATCTCTTTTCCTGCCTCTGATGCCCCGCCTCGGATTCCACGCCTCTGATTCCCCGCCTCAGATTTTCCACCTCAGATTCCCCACATCTGATACCCCGCCTCTCTTTCCCTGCGTCTATTTCCGCGCCTCTTTCCCTGCCTCTCTTTCCCCACATCTCTTTCCCCGCCTCTGATTCCCCGCCTCGGATTCCCCACATCTGATACCCCGCCTCTCTTTCCCTGCGTCTATTTCCGCGCCTCTTTCCCCGCCTCTGATTCCCCGCCTCTGATACCATGACTCTGATTCCCCGCCTCTGATTCCCCGCCTCTGAAACCACGACTCTGATTCCCCGCCTCTGATTCCTCGCCTCTGATTTCCCGCCTCTCTTTCCGTGCCTCTTTCCCGGCCTCTCTTTCCCCACATCTCTTTTCCTGCTTCTGATTCCCCGCCTCGGATTCCACGCCTCTGATTCCCCGCCTCAGATTCTCCACCTCAAATTCCCCGCTTCTGATACCACGACTCTGATTCCCCGCCTCTGGTTCCCCGCCTCTCATTTCCCACCTCTCTTTCCGTGCCTCTTTCCCTGCCTCTCTTTCTCCACATCTCTTTCCCCACCTCTGATTCCCCGCCTCGGATCCCTCACATCTGATACCCTGCCTCTCTTTCCCTGCGTCTATTTCCACGCCCCTTTCTCTGCCTCTCTTTCCCCACATCTCTTTTCCGCCCTCTGATTCCCCGCCTCTGATTCCCCACCTCTGATTACCCGCCTCTCTTTCCGTGCCTCTTTCCCGGCCTCTCTTTCCCCACATCTCTTTTCCTGCCTCTGATTCCCCGCCTCGGATTCCCCGCATCTGATACCCCTCCTCGATTTCACTGCGTCTATTTCCACGCCTCTTTCTCTGCCTCTCTTTTCCCACATCTCTTTCCCCGCCTCTGATTCCCCGCCTCTGATTCTCCGCCTCTGATTCCCCGGCTCTGATTCCCCGCCTCTGATTCCCCGCCTCTGATTCCCCGCCTCTGATTCCCCGCCTCTGCTTCCCCGCCTCTGATTCCCCGCCTCTGATTCCCCGCCTCTGATTCCCTGCCTCTCTTTCCCTGCCACTATTTTCGTGCCTCATTCTCTGCCTCTCTTTTCCCACATCTCTTTCCCCGCCTCTGATTCCCCGCCTCAGATTCCCCACGTCAGATAATACGACTCTGATTCCCCGCCTCTCATTTCCCACCTCTCTTTCCGTGCCTCTTTCCCCGCCTCTCTTTCCTTGCCTCTTTCCCTGCCTCTCTTTCTCCACATCTCTTTCCCCACCTCTGATTCCCCGCCTCGGATCCCCCACATCTGACACCCCGCCTCTCTTTCACTGCGTCTATTTCCACGCCTCTTTCTCTGCCTCTCTTTCCCCACATCTCTTTTCTGGCCTCTGATTCCCCACCTCTGATTCCACGCCTCCGTTCCTCTTCCTCTGATACCCCGCCTCTTATACCCCGCCTCTGATACCCCGCCTCTGATTCCCCGCCTCTGATTCCCCGCCTCTGATTCCCCGCCTCTGATTCCCCGCCTCTGATTCCCCGCCTCTGATTCCCCTCCTCTGATTCCCCGACTCTGATTCCCCGCCTCTGATTCAACGACTCTGATTCCCCGACTCCGATTCCCCACCTTAGATTCCCCGCCTCTGATTCCACGCCTCTGATTCCTTGCCTCGGATTGCACACATCTGATAACCCGCCTCTCTTTCTCTGCCTCTCTTTCGCCACATCTCTTTTCCGTCCTCTGATTCCCCGCTTCTGATTCCCCGCTTCTGATTCCCCGCCTCCATTTCTCCGACTCTGATTCCCTTCCTCTGTTTTCCTGCCTCCGATTCCCTGCCTCCGATTCCCTGCTTCAGAGTCCCTGGCTATTTCCCTGGCTCTTTCCCTGCCCTTCTTTCCCCACATCTCTTTTCCCCCCTCTGGTTCACCCTCTTTTAATTTCAGCCTCTGATTCCCCGCCTCTGGTTCCCCGCCTCTGATTCTCCGCCTCTGATTCCCTGCCTCTGATTCCCCGCCTCTGATTCCCCGACTCTGATTCCCCGACTCCGATTCCCTGCTTCAGAGTCTCTGACTCTTTCCCCGCCTCCCTTTCGCCGCCTCTCTTTTCCCACATCTCTATTCCCCCCTCTGATTCCACGCCTCTGATTCCCCGACAGACTCCCCACCTCAGATTCCCTGCCTCAGATTCCCTGCCTCTAATTCCCCTCATCTGAATCCCTGCCTCTGAATCCCCACCTCTGATTCCCCGCCTCTATTTCCTTGCCTCTTTCCCTGCCTCTCTTTCCCCACATCTCTTTCCCCGCCTTGAATTCCCCACATCTGATACCCCGCCTCTCTTTCCCTGCGTCTATTTCCGCGCCTCTTTCCCTGCCTCTCTTTCCCCACATCTCTTTTCCGCCCTCTGATTCCCCGCTTCTGATTCCCCGCCTCCGTTCTCCGACTCTGTTTCCCTTCCTCCGATTCCCTGCTTCAGAGTCCCTGGCTCTTTCCATGCCTCTCTTTCCCTACATATCTTTTCCCCCTTCTGATTCTCTCCCTTTGAATCTCATCCTCGGATTCCCCACCTCAGATTCCCCACCTCAGATTCCCCGCCTCTGATTCCCCGCCTCTGATTCCCCGCCTCTGCTTCCCCGCCTCTGATTCCCCGCCTCTGATTCCCCGCCTCCATTTCTCCCACTCTGATTCCCTTCCTCTGTTTCCCTGCCTCCGATTCCCTGCTTCAGAGTCCCTGGCTCTTTCCCTGGCTCTTTCCCTGCCCTTCTTTCCCCACATCTCTTTTCCCCCCTCTGATTCACCCCCTTTTAATTTCAGCCTCTGATTCCCCGCCTGTGGTTCCCCGCCTCTGATTCCCCGCCTCTCTTTCCCTGCCACTAGTTTCGTGCCTCTTTCTCTGCCTCTCTTTTCCCACATCTCATTTCCGCCCACTGATTCCCCGCCTCTGATTCCCCGCCTCTGATTCTCCGCCTCTGATTCCCCGCCTCTGATTCCCCGCCTCTGATTCCCTGCCTCTGATTCCCTGCCTCTGATTCCCCGACTCTGATTCCCCGCCTCTGATTCCCCACCTCTGATTCCCCGACTCTGATTCCCTGACACTGATTCCCCGACTCTGATTCCCCGCCTCTGATTCCACGCCTCTGATTCCCCGCCTCAGATTCCCCGCCTCTGATTCCCCGCCTTGAATTCCCCACATCTGATACTCCGCCTCTCTTTCCCTGCGTCTATTTCCGCGCCTCTTTCCCTGCCTCTCTTTTCCCACATCTCTTTTCCACCCTCTGATTCCCCGCTTCTGATTCCCCGCCTCCGTTTCTCCGACTCTGTTTCCCTGCCTCCGATTCCCTGCTTCAGAGTCCCTGGCTCTTTCCATGCCTCTCTTTCCCCACATTTCTTTTCCCCCTTCTGATTCTCCCCCTTTCAATCTCAGCCTCTGATTTCCCACCTCAGAATCCCCACCTCAAATTCCCCGCCTCTGATTCCCCGACTCTGATTCCCCGCCTCTGCTTCCCCGCCTCTGATTCCCCGCCTCTGATTGCCCGCCTCTGATTTCCCGCCTCTGATTCCCCGCCTCTGATTCCCCGCCTCTGATTCCCCGCCTCTGATTCCCCGCCTCTGATTCCCCGCCTCTGATTCCCCGCCTCTCTTTCCCTGCCACTATTTTCGTGCCTCCTTCTCTGCCTCACTTTTCCCACATCTCTTTCCCCGCCTCTGTTTCCCTGCCTCTGATTCCCCGCCTCAGATAATACGACTCTGATTCCCCGCCTCTGATTCCCCGCCTGTGATTCACCGCCTCTGATTTCCTGCCTCTATTTCCGTGCCTCTTTCCCGGCCTCTCTTTCCCCACATCTCTTTTCCTGCCTCTGATTCCCCGCCTCAGATTTTCCACTTCAGATTCCCCACATCTGATACCCCGCCTCTCTTTCCCTGCGTCTATTTCCGCGCCTCTTTCCCTGCCTCTCTTTCCCCACATCTCTTTCCCCGCCTCTGATTCCCCGCCTCGGATTCCCCACATCTGATACCCCGCCTCTCTTTCCCTGCGTCTATTTCCGCGCCTCTTTCCCTGCCTCTCTTTTCCCACATCTCTTTCCCCGCCTCTCATTCCCCGCCTCAGATTCCCCGCCTCTGATACCATGACTCTGATTCCCCGCCTCTGATTCCACGCATCTGATTCCCCGCCTCTCATTCCCCGCCCCTGATTCCCCGCCTCTCTTTCCCTGCCACTATTTTTGTGCCTCTTTCCCTGCCTCTCTTTTCCCACATCTCTTTCCCCGCCTCTGATTCCCCGCCTCAGATTCCCCGCCTCTGAAACCACGACTCTGATTCCCCGCCTCTGATTCCCCGCCTCGGATTCCCCACATCTGATACCCCGCCTCTCTTTCCCTGCGTCTATTTCCGCGCCTCTTTCCCTGCCTCTCTTTTCCCACATCTCTTTCCCCGCCTCTCATTCCCCGCCTCAGATTCCCCGCCTCTGATACCATGACTCTGATTCCCCGCCTCTGATTCCACGCATCTGATTCCCCGCCTCTCATTCCCCGCCCCTGATTCCCCGCTTCTCTTTCCCTGCCACTATTTTTGTGCCTCTTTCCCTGCCTCTCTTTCCCCACATCTCTTTCCCCGCCTCTGATTCCCCGCCTTGAATTCCCCACATCTGATACTCCGCCTCTCTTTCCCTGCGTCTATTTCCGCGCCTCTTTCCCTGCCTCTCTTTCCCCACATCTCTTTTCCACCCTCTGATTCCCCGCTTCTGATTCCCCGCCTCCGTTTCTCCGACTCTGTTTCCCTGCCTCCGATTCCCAGCTTCAGAGTCCCTGGCTCTTTCCATGCCTCTCTTTCCCCACATTTCTTTTCCCCCTTCTGATTCTCCCCCTTTCAATCTCAGCCTCTGATTTCCCACCTCAGAATCCCCACCTCAAATTCCCCGCCTCTGATTCCCCGCCTCTGCTTCCCCGCCTCTGCTTCCCCGCGTCTGCCTCCCCGCCTCTGCTTCCCCGCCTCTGCTTCCCCGCCTCTGATTCCCCGCCTCTGATTTCCCGCCTCTGATTCCCCGCCTCTGATTCCCCGCCTCTGATTCCACGCCTCTGATTCCCCGCCTCTGATTCCCCGCCTCTGATTCCCTGCCTCTCTTTCCCTGCCACTATTTTCGTGCCTCATTCTCTGCCTCTCTTTTCCCACATCTCTTTCCCCGCCTCTGATTCCCTGCCTCCGATTCCCCGCCTCAGATTTTCCACTTCAGATTCCCCACATCTGATACCCCGCCTCTCTTTCCCTGCGTCTATTTCCGCGCCTCTTTCCCTGCCTCTCTTTCCCCACATCTCTTTCCCCGCCTCTGATTCCCCGCCTCGGATTCCCCACATCTGATACCCCGCCTCTCTTTCCCTGCGTCTATTTCCGCGCCTCTTTCCCCGCCTCTCTTTTCCCACATCTCTTTCCCCGCCTCTGATTCCCCGCCTCTGATACCATGACTCTGATTCCCTGCCTCTGATTCCCCGCCTCTGAAACCACGACTCTGATTCCCCGCCTCTGATTCCCCGCCTCTCATTTCCCACCTCTCTTTCCGTGCCTCTTTCCCCGCCTCTCTTTCCTTGCCTCTTTCCCTGCCTCTCTTTCTCCACATCTCTTTCCCCACCTCTGATTCCCCGCCTCGGATCCCCCACATCTGATACCCTGCCTCTCTTTCCCTACATCTCTTTTCCGCCCTCTGATTCCCCGCCTCTGATTCCCTGCCTCTGATTCCCCGCCTCTGATTCCCCACCTCTGATTTCCCGCCTCTCTTTCCGTGCCTCTTTCCCGGCCTCTCTTTCCCCACATCTCTTTTCCTGCCTCTGATGCCCCGCCTCGGATTCCACGCCTCTGATTCCCCGCCTCAGATTTTCCACCTCAGATTCCCCACATCTGATACCCCGCCTCTCTTTCCCTGCGTCTATTTCCGCGCCTCTTTCCCTGCCTCTCTTTCCCCACATCTCTTTCCCCGCCTCTGATTCCCCGCCTCGGATTCCCCACATCTGATACCCCGCCTCTCTTTCCCTGCGTCTATTTCCGCGCCTCTTTCCCCGCCTCTCTTTTCCCACATCTCTTTCCCCGCCTCTGATTCCCCGCCTCTGATTCCCCGCCTCTGATACCATGACTCTGATTCCCCGCCTCTGATTCCCCGCCTCTGAAACCACGACTCTGATTCCCCGCCTCTGATTCCTCGCCTCTGATTCCCCGCCTCAGATTCTCCACCTCAAATTCCCCGCTTCTGATACCACGACTCTGATTCCCCGCCTCTGATTCCCCGCCTCTCATTTCCCACCTCTCTTTCCGTGCCTCTTTCCCCGCCTCTCTTTCCTTGCCTCTTTCCCTGCCTCTCTTTCTCCACATCTCTTTTCCGCCCTCTGATTCCCCGCCTCGGATTCCCCGCCTCTGATTCCCCGCCTCTGCTTCCCCGCCTCTGATTCCCCGCCTCTGATTCCCCGCCTCTGCTTCCCCGCCTCTGATTCCCCGCCTCTGATTCCCCGCCTCTGATTCCCCGCCTCTGATTCCCTGCCTCTCTTTCCCTGCCACTATTTTCGTGCCTCATTCTCTGCCTCTCTTTTCCCACATCTCTTTCCCCGCCTCTGATTCCCCGCCTCAGATTCCCCACCTCAGATAATACGACTCTGATTCCCCGCCTCTCATTTCCCACCTCTCTTTCCGTGCCTCTTTCCCCGCCTCTCTTTCCTTGCCTCTTTCCCTGCCTCTCTTTCTCCACATCTCTTTCCCCACCTCTGATTCCCCGCCTCGGATCCCCCACATCTGATACCCCGCCTCTCTTTCACTGCGTCTATTTCCACGCCTCTTTCTCTGCCTCTCTTTCCCCACATCTCTTTTCTGCCCTCTGATTCCCCACCTCTGATTCCTCGCCTCCGTTCCTCTTCCTCTGATACCCCGCCTCTTATACCCCGCCTCTGATACCCCGCCTCTGATTCCCCGCCTCTGATTCCCCGCCTCTGATTCCCCGCCTCTGATTCCCCGCCTCTGATTCCCCGCCTCTGATTCCCCGACTCTGATTCCCCGCCTCTGATTCAACGACTCTGATTCCCCGACTCCGATTCCCCACCTTAGATTCCACGCCTCTGATTCCACGCCTCCGATTCCTTGCCTCGGATTGCACACATCTGATAACCCGCCTCTCTTTCTCTGCCTCTCTTTCGCCACATCTCTTTTCCGTCCTCTGATTCCCCGCTTCTGATTCCCCGCTTCTGATTCCCCGCCTCCATTTCTCCGACTCTGATTCCCTTCCTCTGTTTTCCTGCCTCCGATTCCCTGCCTCCGATTCCCTGCTTCAGAGTCCCTGGCTCTTTCCCTGGCTCTTTCCCTACCCTTCTTTCCCCACATCTCTTTTCCCCCCTCTGGTTCACCCTCTTTTAATTTCAGCCTCTGATTCCCCGCCTCTGGTTCCCCGCCTCTGATTCTCCGCCTCTGATTCCCTGCCTCTGATTCCCCGCCTCTGATTCCCCGACTCTGATTCCCCGACTCCGATTCCCTGCTTCAGAGTCTCTGACTCTTTCCCCGCCTCCCTTTCGCCGCCTCTCTTTTCCCACATCTCTATTCCCCCCTCTGATTCCACGCCTCTGATTCCCCGACAGACTCCCCACCTCAGATTCCCTGCCTCAGATTCCCTGCCTCTGATTCCCCCCCTCTGATTCCCTGCCTCTGAATCCCCACCTCTGATTCCCCGCCTCTATTTCCTTGCCTCTTTCCCTGCCTCTCTTTCCCCACATCTCTTTCCCCGCCTTGAATTCCCCACATCTGATACCCCGCCTCTCTTTCCCTGCGTCTATTTCCGCGCCTCTTTCCCTGCCTCTCTTTCCCCACATCTCTTTTCCGCCCTCTGATTCCCCGCTTCTGATTCCCCGCCTCCGTTCTCCGACTCTGTTTCCCTGCCTCCGATTCCCTGCTTCAGAGTCCCTGGCTCTTTCCATGCCTCTCTTTCCCTGCATATCTTTTCCCCCTTCTGATTCTCTCCCTTTCAATCTCAGCCTCGGATTCCCCACCTCAGATTCCCCACCTCAGATTCCCTGCCTCAGAATCCCCACCTCAGATTCCCCGCCTCTGATTCCCCGCCTCTGATTCCCCGCCTCTGCTTCCCCGCCTCTGAATCCCCGCCTCTGATTCCCCGCCTCCATTTCTCCCACTCTGATTCCCTTCCTCTGTTTCCCTGCCTCCGATTCCCTGCTTCAGAGTCCCTGGCTCTTTCCCTGGCTCTTTCCCTGCCCTTCTTTCCCCACATCTCATTTCCGCCCACTGATTCCCCGCCTCTGATTCCCCGCCTCTGATTCTCCGCCTCTGATTCCCCGACTCTGATTCCCCGCCTCTGATTCCCCACCTCTGATTCCCCGACTCTGATTCCCCGACACTGATTCCCCGCCTCTGCTTCCCCGCCTCTGCTTCCCCGCCTCTGATTGCCCGCCTCTGATTTCCCGCCTCTGATTCCCCGCCTCTGATTCCCCGCCTCTGATTCCCCGCCTCTGATTCCCCGCCTCTGATTCCCTGCCTCTCTTTCCCTGCCACTATTTTCGTGCCTCCTTCTCTGCCTCTCTTTTCCCACATCTCTTTCCCCGCCTCTGATTCCCTGCCTCCGATTCCCCGCCTCAGATAATACGACTCTGATTCCCCGCCTCTGATTCCCCGCCTCTGATTCCCCGCCTCTGATTCCCCGCCTCTGATTCACCGCCTCTGATTTCCTGCCTCTCTTTCCGTGCCTCTTTCCCGGCCTCTCTTTCCCCACATCTCTTTTCCTGCCTCTGATGCCCCGCCTCGGATTCCACGCCTCTGATTCCCCGCCTCAGATTTTCCACCTCAGATTCCCCACATCTGATACCCCGCCTCTCTTTCCCTGCGTCTATTTCCGCGCCTCTTTCCCTGCCTCTCTTACCCCACATCTCTTTCCCCGCCTCTGATTCCCCGCCTCTGATTCCCCGCCTCTGATTCCACGCCTCTGATTCCCCGCCTCTCATTCCCCGCCCCTGATTCCCCGCCTCTCTTTCCCTGCCACTATTTTTGTGCCTCCTTCTCTGCCTCTCTTTTCCCACTTCTCTTTCCCCGCCTCTGTTTCCCTGCCTCCGATTCCCCGCCTCAGATAATACGACTCTGATTCCCCGCCTCTGATTCCCCGCCTCTGATTCACCGCCTCTGATTTCCTGCCTCTCTTTCCGTGCCTCTTTCCCGGCCTCTCTTTCCCCACATCTCTTTTCCTGCCTCTGATGCCCCGCCTCGGATTCCACGCCTCTGATTCCCCGCCTCAGATTTTCCACTTCAGATTCCCCACATCTGATACCCCGCCTCTCTTTCCCTGCGTCTATTTCCGCGCCTCTTTCCCTGCCTCTCTTTCCCCACATCTCTTTTCCACCCTCTGATTCCCCGCTTCTGATTCCCCGCCTCCGTTTCTCCAACTCTGTTTCCCTGCCTCCGATTCCCTGCTTCAGAGTCCCTGGCTCTTTCCATGCCTCTCTTTCCCCACATTTCTTTTCCCCCTTCTGATTCTCCCCCTTTCAATCTCAGCCTCTGATTTCCCACCTCAGAATCCCCACCTCAAATTCCCCGCCTCTGATTCCCCGCCTCTGCTTCCCCGCCTCTGCTTCCCCGCCTCTGCTTCCCCGCCTCTGCTTCCCCGTCTCTGATTCCCCGCCTCTGATTCCCCGCCTCTGATTTCCCGCCTCTGATTCCCCGCCTCTGATTCCCCGCCTCTGATTCCCCGCCTCTGATTCCCCGCCTCTGATTCCCTGCCTCTCTTTCCCTGCCACTATTTTCGTGCCTCCTTCTCTGCCTCTCTTTTCCCACATCTCTTTCCCCGCCTCTGATTCCCTGCCTCCGATTCCCCGCCTCAGATAATACGACTCTGAATCCCCGCCTCTGATTCCCCGCCTGTGATTCACCGCCTCTGATTTCCTGCCTCTCTTTCCGTGCCTCCTTCCCGGCCTCTCTTTCCCCACATCTCTTTTCCTGCCTCTGATGCCCCGCCTCGGATTCCACGCCTCTGATTCCCCACATCTGATACCCCGCCTCTGATTCCCCGCCTCTGATTCCTCGCCTCTGATTTCCCGCCTCTCTTTCCGTGCCTCTTTCCCGGCCTCTCTTTCCCCACATCTCTTTTCCTGCTTCTGATTCCCCGCCTCGGATTCCACGCCTCTGATTCCCCGCCTCAGATTCTCCACCTCAAATTCCCCGCTTCTGATACCACGACTCTGATTCCCCGCCTCTGATTCCCCGCCTCTCATTTCCCACCTCTCTTTCCGTGCCTCTTTCCCTGCCTCTCTTTCTCCACATCTCTTTCCCCACCTCTGATTCCCCGCCTCGGATCCCCCACATCTGATACCCTGCCTCTCTTTCCCTGCGTCTATTTCCACGCCCCTTTCTCTGCCTCTCTTTTCCCACATCTCTTTCCCCGCCTCTGATTCCCCGCCTCTGATTCTCCGCCTCTGATTCCCCGCCTCTGATTCCCCGCCTCTGATTCCCCGCCTCTGCTTCCCCGCCTCTGATTCCCCGCCTCTGATTCCCCGCCTCTGATTCCCCGCCTCTGATTCCCCGCCTCTGCTTCCCCGCCTCTGATTCCCCGCCTCTGATTCCCCGCCTCTGATTCCCTGCCTCTCTTTCCCTGCCACTATTTTCGTGCCTCATTCTCTGCCTCTCTTTTCCCACATCTCTTTCCCCGCCTCTGATTCCCCGCCTCAGATTCCCCACTTCAGATAATACGACTCTGATTCCCCGCCTCTCATTTCCCACCTCTCTTTCCGTGCCTCTTTCCCCGCCTCCCTTTCCTTGCCTCTTTCCCTGCCTCTCTTTCTCCACATCTCTTTCCCCACCTCTGATTCCCCGCCTCGGATCCCCCACATCTGATACCCCGCCTCTCTTTCACTGCGTCTATTTCCACGCCTCTTTCTCTGCCTCTCTTTCCCCACATCTCTTTTCTGCCCTCTGATTCCCCACCTCTGATTCCACGCCTCCGTTCCTCTTCCTCTGATACCCCGCCTCTTATACCCCGCCTCTGATACCCCGCCTCTGATACCCCGCCTCTGATACCCCGCCTCTGATTCCCCGCCTCTGATTCCCCTCCTGTGATTCCCCGACTCTGATTCCCCGCCTCTGATTCAACGACTCTGATTCCCCGACTCCGATTCCCCACCTGAGATTCCACGCCTCTGATTCCACGCCTCTGATTCCTTGCCTCGGATTGCACACATCTGATAACCCGCCTCTCTTTCTCTGCCTCTCTTTCGCCACATCTCTTTTCCGTCCTCTGATTCCCCGCTTCTGATTCCCCGCTTCTGATTCCCCGCCTCTGATTCTCCGCCTCTGATTCCCCGCCTCTGATTTCCCGCCTCTGATTCCCCGCCTCTGATTCCCCGACTCTGATTCCCCGACTCCGATTCCCTGCTTCAGAGTCTCTGACTCTTTCCCCGCCTCCCTTTCGCCGCCTCTCTTTTCCCACATCTCTATTCCCCCCTCTGATTCCACGCCTCTGATTCCCCGACAGACTCCCCACCTCAGATTCCCTGCCTCAGATTCCCTGCCTCTAATTCCCCTCATCTGAATCCCTGCCTCTGAATCCCCACCTCTGATTCCCCGCCTCTATTTCCTTGCCTCTTTCCCTGCCTCTCTTTCCCCACATCTCTTTCCCCGCCTTGAATTCCCCACATCTGATACCCCGCCTCTCTTTCCCTGCGTCTATTTCCGCGCCTCTTTCCCTGCCTCTCTTTCCCCACATCTCTTTTCCGCCCTCTGATTCCCCGCATCTGATTCCCCGCCTCCGTTCTCCGACTCTGTTTCCCTTCCTCCGATTCCCTGCTTCAGAGTCCCTGGCTCTTTCCATGCCTCTCTTTCCCTACATATCTTTTCCCCCTTCTGATTCTCTCCCTTTGAATCTCATCCTCGGATTCCCCACCTCAGATTCCCCACCTCAGATTCCCTGCCTCAGAATCCCCACCTCAGATTCCCCGCCTCTGATTCCCCGCCTCTGATTCCCCGCCTCTGCTTCCCCGCCTCTGATTCCCCGCCTCTGATTCCCCGCCTCTGATTCCCCGCCTCTGATTCCCCGCCTCTGCTTCCCCGCCTCTGATTCCCCGCCTCTGATTCCCCGCCTCTGATTCCCCGCCTCTGCTTCCCCGCCTCTGATTCCCTTCCTCTGTTTCCCTGCCTCCGATTCCCTGCTTCAGAGTCCCTGGCTCTTTCCCTGGCTCTTTCCCTGCCCTTCTTTCCCCACATCTCTTTTCCCCCCTCTGATTCACCCCCTTTTAATTTCAGCCTCTGATTCCCCGCCTGTGGTTCCCCGCCTCTGATTCCCCGCCTCTCTTTCCCTGCCACTATTTTCGTGCCTCTTTCTCTGCCTCTCTTTTCCCACATCTCATTTCCGCCCACTGATTCCCCGCCTCTGATTCCCCGCCTCTGATTCTCCGCCTCTGATTCCCCGCCTCTGATTCCCCGCCTCTGATTCCCCGCCTCTGATTCCCCACCTCTGATTCCCCGACTCTGATTCCCTGACACTGATTCCCCGACTCTGATTCCCCGACTCTGATTCCCCGACTCCGATTCCCTGTTTCAGAGTCTCTGACTCTTTCCCCGCCTCCCTTTCGCCGCCTCTCTTTTCCCACATCTCTATTCCCCCCTCTGATTCCACGCCTCTGATTCCCCGCCTCAGATTCCCCGCCTCAGATTCCCTGCCTCTGGATCTCCGCCTCTGATTCCCTGCCTCTGATTCCCCACCTCTATTTCCTTGCCTCTTTCCCTGCCTCTCTTTCCCCACATCTCTTTCCCCACATCTCTTTCCCCGCCTCTGATTCCCCGCCTTGAATTCCCCACATCTGATACTCCGCCTCTCTTTCCCTGCGTCTATTTCCGCGCCTCTTTCCCTGCCTCTCTTTCCCCACATCTCTTTTCCACCCTCTGATTCCCCGCTTCTGATTCCCCGCCTCCGTTTCTCCGACTCTGTTTCCCTGCCTCCGATTCCCTGCTTCAGAGTCCCTGGCTCTTTCCATGCCTCTCTTTCCCCACATTTCTTTTCCCCCTTCTGATTCTCCCCCTTTCAATCTCAGCCTCTGATTCCCCGCCTCTGATTCCCCGACTCTGATTCCCCGCCTCTGCTTCCCCGCCTCTGATTCCCCGCCTCTGATTGCCCGCCTCTGATTTCCCGCCTCTGATTCCCCGCCTCTGATTCCCCGCCTCTGATTCCCCGCCTCTGATTCCCCGCCTCTGATTCCCCGCCTCTGATTCCCCGCCTCTGATTCCCCGCCTCTCTTTCCCTGCCACTATTTTCGTGCCTCCTTCTCTGCCTCTCTTTTCCCACATCTCTTTCCCCGCCTCTGTTTCCCCGCCTCAGATAATACGACTCTGATTCCCCGCCTCAGATAATACGACTCTGATTGCCCGCCTCTGATTTCCCGCCTCTGATTCCCCGCCTCTGATTCCCCGCCTCTGATTCCCCGCCTCTGATTCCCCGCCTCTGATTCCCCGCCTCTGATTCCCCGCCTCTGATTCCCCGCCTCTCTTTCCCTGCCACTATTTTCGTGCCTCCTTCTCTGCCTCTCTTTTCCCACATCTCTTTCCCCGCCTCTGTTTCCCCGCCTCAGATAATACGACTCTGATTCCCCGCCTCTGATTCCCCGCCTGTGATTCACCGCCTCTGATTTCCTGCCTCTCTTTCCGTGCCTCTTTCCCGGCCTCTCTTTCCCCACATCTCTTTTCCTGCCTCTGATGCCCCGCCTCGGATTCCACGCCTCTGATTCCCCGCCTCAGATTTTCCACTTCAGATTCCCCACATCTGATACCCCGCCTCTCTTTCCCTGCGTCTATTTCCGCGCCTCTTTCCCTGCCTCTCTTTCCCCACATCTCTTTCCCCGCCTCTGATTCCCCGCCTCGGATTCCCCACATCTGATACCCCGCCTCTCTTTCCCTGCGTCTATTTCCGCGCCTCTTTCCCTGCCTCTCTTTTCCCACATCTCTTTCCCCGCCTCTGATTCCCCGCCTCAGATTCCCCGCCTCTGATACCATGACTCTGATTCCCCGCCTCTGATTCCCCGCCTCTGATTCCCTGCCTCTCTTTCCCTGCCACTATTTTTGTGCCTCTTTCCCTGCCTCTCTTTTCCCACATCTCTTTCCCCGCCTCTGATTCCCCGCCTCAGATTCCCCGCCTCTGAAACCACGACTCTGATTCCCCGCCTCTGATTCCCCGCCTCTGATTCCCCGCCTCTGATTCCCTGCCTCTGATTCCCTGACTCTGATTCCCCGCCTCTGATTCCCCACCTCTGATTCCCCGACTCTAATTCCCCGACTCTGATTCCCCGACTCTGATTCCCCGCCTCTGATTCCCTGCCTCTCTTTCCCTGCCACTATTTTTGTGCCTCTTTCCCTGCCTCTCTTTTCCCACATCTCTTTCCCTGCCTCTGATTCCCTGCCTCAGATTCGCCGCCTCTATTTCCTTGCCTCTTACCCTGCCTCTCTTTCCCCACATCTCTTTCCACGCCTCTGATTCCCCGCCTTGAATTCCCCACATCTGATACTCCGCCTCTCTTTCCCTGCGTCTATTTCCGCGCCTCTTTCCCTGCCTCTCTTTCCCCACATCTCTTTTCCACCCTCTGATTCCCCGCTTCTGATTCCCCGCCTCCGTTTCTCCGACTCTGTTTCCCTGCCTCCGATTCCCTGCTTCAGAGTCCCTGGCTCTTTCCATGCCTCTCTTTCCCCACATTTCTTTTCCCCCTTCTGATTCTCCCCCTTTCAATCTCAGCCTCTGATTTCCCACCTCAGAATCCCCACCTCAAATTCCCCGCCTCTGATTCCCCGCCTCTGCTTCCCCGCCTCTGCTTCCCCGCGTCTGCTTCCCCGCGTCTGCTTCCCCGCCTCTGCTTCCCCGCCTCTGCTTCCCCGCCTCTGATTCCCCGCCTCTGATTCCCCGCCTCAGATTTTCCACTTCAGATTCCCCACATCTGATACCCCGCCTCTCTTTCCCTGCGTCTATTTCCGCGCCTCTGATTCCCCGCCTCGGATTCCCCACATCTGATACCCCGCCTCTCTTTCCCTGCGTCTATTTCCGCGCCTCTTTCCCTGCCTCTCTTTTCCCACATCTCTTTCCCCGCCTCTGATTCCCCGCCTCTGATTCCCTGCCTCTGATTCCCCGCCTCTGAAACCACGACTCTGATTCCCCGCCTCTGATTCCTCGCCTCTGATTTCCCGCCTCTCTTTCCGTGCCTCTTTCCCGGCCTCTCTTTCCCCACATCTCTTTTCCTGCCTCTGATTCCCCGCCTCTGATTCCACGCCTCTGATTCCCCGCCTCAGATTCTCCACCTCAAATTCCCCGCTTCTGATACCACGACTCTGATTCCCCGCCTCTGATTCCCCGCCTCTCATTTCCCACCTCTCTTTCCGTGCCTCTTTCCCCGCCTCTCTTTCCTTGCCTCTTTCCCTGCCTCTCTTTCCCCACATCTCTTTTCCGCCCTCTGATTCCCCGCCTCTGATTCCCCGCCTCTGATTCCCTGCCTCTGATTCCCCGCCTCTGATTCCCCACCTCTGATTTCCCGCCTCTCTTTCCGTGCCTCTTTCCCGGCCTCTCTTTTCCCACATCTCTTTCCCCGCCTCTGATTCCCCGCCTCTGATTCTCCGCCTCTGATTCTCCGCCTCTGATTCCCCACCTCAGATAATACGACTCTGATTCCCCGCCTCTCATTTCCCACCTCTCTTTCCGTGCCCCTTTCCCTGCCTCTCTTTCTCCACATCTCTTTCCCCACCTCTGGTTCCCCGCCTTTGATTCGCCACCTCTGATTCCCCATATCTGATTCCCCGCCTCTGTTTCCCCGCCTCTGATTCCCGGACTCTGATTCCCCACCTCTGATTCCCGGCCTCTTATTCCCGGCATCTGATTCAGGCCTTTGATTCCCGGCCTCTGATTCCCTGCTTCTGATTCCCCGCCTCTGATTCCCCAACTCAGATTCCCCACCTCTGTTTCCCCAGCTCTGATTCCCCGCCTCTGATTCCCCGCATCTGATTCCCCAACTCAGATTCCCCACCTCTGTTTCCCCAGCTCTGATTCCCCGCCTCTGATTCCCCGCATCTGATTCCCTGCATCTGATTCCCCACCTCTGATTCCCCGCCTCTGAATCCCCGCCTCTGATTCCCCACCTTAGATTCCACGCCTCTGATTCCACGCCTCTGATTCCTTGCCTCGGATTGCACACATCTGATAACCCGCCTCTCTTTCTCTGCCTCTCTTTCCCCACATCTCTTTTCCGTCCTCTGATTCCCCGCTTCTGATTCCCCGCTTCTGATTCCCCGCCTCCATTTCTCCGACTCTGATTCCCTTCCTCTGTTTCCCTGCCACCGATTCCCTGCCTCCGATTCCCTGCTTCAGAGTCCCTGGCTCTTTCCCTGGCTCTTTCCCTGCCCTTCTTTCCCCACATCTCTTTTCCCCCCTCTGATTCACCCTCTTTTAATTTCAGCCTCTGATTCCCCGCCTCTGGTTCCCCGCCTCTGATTCCCCGCCTCTGATTCACCGCCTCTGATTCCCTGCCTCTCTTTCCCTGCCACTATTTTCGTGCCTCCTTCTCTGCCTCTCTTTTCCCACATCGCATTTCCGCCCTCTGATTCCCCGCCTCTGATTCCCCGCCTCTGATTCCCCGCCTCTGATTCCCCGCCTCTGATTCCCCGCCTCTGATTCCCCACCTCTGATTTCCCGCCTCTCTTTCCGTGCCTCTCTCCCAGACTCTCTTTCCCCACATCTCTTTTCCTGCCTCTGATTCCCCGCCTCGGATTCCCCGCCTCTGATTCCCCGCCTCTGATTCCCCTCCTCTGATTCCCCGACTCTGATTCCCCGCCTCTGATTCCACGACTCTGATTCCCCGACTCCGATTCCCCACCTTAGATTCCACGCCTCTGATTCCACGCCTCTGATTCCTTGCCTCGGATTGCACACATCTGATAACCCGCCTCTCTTTCTCTGCCTCTCTTTCGCCACATCTCTTTTCCGTCCTCTGATTCCCCGCTTCTGATTCCCCGCTTCTGATTCCCCGCCTCCATTTCTCCGACTCTGATTCCCTTCCTCTGTTTTCCTGCCTCCTATTCCCTGCCTCCGATTCCCTGCTTCAGAGTCCCTGGCTCTTTCCCTGGCTCTTTCCCTGCCCTTCTTTCCCCACATCTCTTTTCCCCCCTCTGGTTCACCCTCTTTTAATTTCAGCCTCTGATTCCCCGCCTCTGGTTCCCCGCCTCTGAAACCACGACTCTGATTCCCCGCCTCTGATTCCTCGCCTCTGATTTCCCGCCTCTCTTTCCGTGCCTCTTTCCCTGCCTCTCTTTCTCCACATCTCTTTCCCCACCTCTGATTCCCCGCCTCGGATCCCCCACATCTGATACCCTGCCTCTCTTTCCCTGCGTCTATTTCCACGCCTCTTTCTCTGCCTCTCTTTCCCCACATCTCTTTTCCGCCCTCTGATTCCCCGCCTCTGATTCCCCGCCTCTGATTCCCTGCCTCTGATTCCCTGCCTCTGATTCCCCGCCTCTGATTCCCCACCTCTGATTTCCCGCCTCTCTTTCCGTGCCTCTTTCCCGGCCTCTCTTTCCCCACATCTCTTTTCCTGCCTCTGATTCCCCGCCTCGGATTCCACGCCTCTGATTCCCCGCCTCAGATTCTCCACCTCAAATTCCCCGCTTCTGATACCACGACTCTGATTCCCCGCCTCTGATTCCCCGCCTCTCATTTCCCACCTCTCTTTCCGTGCTTCTTTCCCCGCCTCTCTTTCCTTGCCTCTTTCCCTGCCTCTCTTTCTCCACATCTCTTTCCCCACCTCTGATTCCCCGCCTCGGATCCCCCACATCTGATACCCTGCCTCTCTTTCCCTGCGTCTATTTCCACGCCTCTTTCTCTGCCTCTCTTTCCCCACATCTCTTTTCCGCCCTCTGATTCCCCGCCTCTGATTCCCCGCCTCTGATTCCCTGCCTCTGATTCCCCGCCTCTGATTCCCCACCTCTGATTTCCCGCCTCTCTTTCCGTGCCTCTTTCCCGGCCTCTCTTTCCCCACATCTCTTTTCCTGCCTCTGATTCCCCGCCTCGGATTCCCCGCATCTGATACCCCTCCTCGCTTTCACTGCGTCTATTCCACGCCTCTTTCTCTGCCTCTCTTTTCCCACATCTCTTTCCCCGCCTCTGATTCCCCGCCTCTGATTCCCCGCCTCTGATTCTCCGCCTCTGATTCCCCGCCTCTGATTCCCCGCCTCTGATTCCCCGCCTCTGCTTCCCCGCCTCTGATTCCCCGCCTCTGATTCCTTGCCTCGGATTGCACACATCTGATACCCCGCCTCTCTTTCTCTGCCTCTCTTTCCCCACATCTCTTTTCCGTCCTCTGATTCCCCGCTTCTGATTCCCCATATCTGAATCCCCGCCTCTGTTTCCCTGCCTCTGATTCCCCACCTCTATTTCCTTGCGTCTTTCCCTGCCTCTCTTTCCCCACATCTCTTTCCCCGCCTCTGATTCCCCGCCTTGAATTCCCCACATCTGATACTCCGCCTCTCTTTCCCTGCGTCTATTTCCGCGCCTCTTTCCCTGCCTCTCTTTCCCCACATCTCTTTTCCACCCTCTGATTCCCCGCTTCTGATTCCCCGCCTCCGTTTCTCCGACTCTGTTTCCCTGCCTCCGATTCCCTGCTTCAGAGTCCCTGGCTCTTTCCATGCCTCTCTTTCCCCACATTTCTTTTCCCCCTTCTGATTCTCCCCCTTTCAATCTCAGCCTCTGATTTCCCACCTCAGAATCCCCACCTCAAATTCCCCGCCTCTGATTCCCTGCCTCCGATTCCCCGCCTCAGATAATACGACTCTGATTCCCCACCTCAAATTCCCCGCCTCTGATTCCCCGCCTCTGCTTCCCCGCCTCTGCTTCCCCGCCTCTGCTTCCCCGCCTCTGCTTCCCCGCCTCTGCTTCCCCGCCTCTGCTTCCCCGCCTCTGCTTCCCCGCCTCTGCTTCCCCGCCTCTGCTTCCCCGCCTCTGATTCCCCGACTCTGATTCCCCACCTCAAATTCCCCGCCTCTGATTCCCTGCCTCTGATTCCCCGCCTCTGCTTCCCCGCCTCTGCTTCCCCGCCTCTGCTTCCCCGCCTCTGCTTCCCCGCCTCTGCTTCCCCGCCTCTGCTTCCCCGCCTCTGCTTCCCCGCCTCTGCTTCCCCGCCTCTGCTTCCCCGCCTCTGCTTCCCCGCCTCTGATTCCCCGCCTCTGATTCCCCGCCTCTGATTCCCCGCCTCTGATTCCCCGCCTCTGATTCCCTGCCTCTCTTTCCCTGCCACTATTTTCGTGCCTCCTTCTCTGCTTCTCTTTTCCCACATCTCTTTTCCGCCCTCTGATTCCCCGCCTCTGATTCCCCGCCTCTGATTCCCCGCCTCTGATTCCCCGCCTCTGATTCCCTGCCTCTGATTCCCCGCCTCTGATTCCCCACCTCTGATTTCCCGCCTCTCTTTCCGTGCCTCTTTCCCGGACTCTCTTTCCCCACATCTCTTTTCCTGCCTCTGATGCCCCGCCTCGGATTCCCCGCATCTGATACCCCTCCTCTCTTTCACTGCGTCTATTTCCACGCCTCTTTCTCTGCCTCTCTTTCCCCACATCTCTTTTCTGCCCTCTGATTCCCCACCTCTGATTCCACGCCTCCGTTCCTCTGCCTCTGATACCCCGCCTCTGATACCCCGCCTCTGATACCCCGCCTCTGATTCCCCGCCTCTGATTCCCCGCCTCTGATTCCCCGCCTCTGATTCCCCGACTCTGATTCCCTGCCTCTGATTCCCCACCTCTATTTCCTTGCGTCTTTCCCTGCCTCTCTTTCCCCACATCTCTTTTCCGCCCTCTGATTCCCCGCCTCTGATTCCCCGCCTCTGATTCCCCGCCTCTGATACCCCGCCTCTGATTCCCCGCCTCTGATTCCCCGCCTCTGATTCCCCGCCTCTGATTCCCCGACTCTGATTCCCTGCCTCTGATTCCCCACCTCTATTTCCTTGCGTCTTTCCCTGCCTCTCTTTCCCCACATCTCTTTCCCCGCCTCTGAATCCCCGCCTCTGATTCTCCGCCTCTGATTCCCCGCCTCTGATTCCCCGCCTCTGATTCCCCGCCTCTGATTCCCTGCCTCTGATTCCCTTCCTGTGATTCCCCGACTCTGATTCCCCGCCTCTGATTCCCCACTTCTGATTCCCCGACACTGATTCCCCGACTCTGATTCCCCGACTCTGATTCCCCGACTCTGATTCCCCGACTCCGATTCCCTGCTTCAGAGTCTCTGACACTTTCCCCGCCTCCCTTTCGCCGCCTCTCTTTTCCCACATCTCTATTCCCCCCTCTGATTCCACGCCTCTGATTCCCTGCCTCAGATTCCCCACCTCAGATTCCCCGCCTCAGATTCCCTGCCTCTGATTCTCCGCCTCTGATTCCCCGCATCTGATTCCCTGCATCTGATTCCAAGCCTCTGATTCTCCGCCTCTGATACCCCGCCTCTGATTCCCAACCTCTGATTCCCCACCTCTGATTCCCCATATCTGAATCCCCGCCTCTGTTTCCCTGCCTCTGATTCCCCACCTCTATTTCCTTGCCTCTTTCCCTGCCTCTCTTTCCCCACATCTCTTTCCCCGCCTCTGATTCCCCGCCTTGAATTCCCCACATCTGATACTCCGCCTCTCTTTCCCTGCGTCTATTTTCGCGCCTCTTTCCCTGCCTCTCTTTCCCCACATCTCTTTTCCACCCTCTGATTCCCCGCTTCTGATTCCCCGCCTCCGTTTCTCCGACTCTGTTTCCCTGCCTCCGATTCCCTGCTTCAGAGTCCCTGGCTCTTTCCATGCCTCTCTTTCCCCACATTTCTTTTCCCCCTTCTGATTCTCCCCCTTTCAATCTCAGCCTCTGATTTCCCACCTCAGAATCCCCACCTCAAATTCCCCGCCTCTGATTCCCCGCCTCTGCTTCCCCGCCTCTGCTTCCCCGCCTCTGCTTCCCCGCCTCCGCTTCCCCGCCTCTGCTTCCCCGCCTCTGCTTCCCCGCCTCTGCTTCCCCGCCTCTGATTCCCCGCCTCTGATTCCCCGCCTCTGATTCCCCGCCTCTGATTCCCTGCCTCTCTTTCCCTGCCACTATTTTCGTGCCTCCTTCTCTGCTTCTCTTTTCCCACATCTCTTTTCCGCCCTCTGATTCCCCGCCTCTGATTCCCCGCCTCTGATTCCCCGCCTCTGATTCCCCGCCTCTGATTCCCTACCTCTGATTTCCCGCCTCTCTTTCCGTGCCTCTTTCCCGGACTCTCTTTCCCCACATCTCTTTTCCTGCCTCTGATTCCCCGCCTCGGATCCCCCACATCTGATACCCCGCCTCTCTTTCCCTGCGTCTATTTCCACGCCTCTTTCTCTGCCTCTCTTTCCCCACATCTCTTTTCCGCCCTCTGATTCCCCGCCTCTGATTCCCTGCCTCTCTTTCCCTGCCACTATTTTCGTGCCTCCTTCTCTGCCTCTCTTTTCCCACATCTCATTTCCGCCCTCTGATTCCCCACCTCTGATTCCACGCCGCCTTTTCTCCGCCTCTGATACACCTCCTCTGAGTCCAAGCCTCTGATTCCCCGCCTCTGGTTCCCCGCCTCTGATTCCCCACCTCTGATTTCCCGCCTCTCTTTCCGTGCCTCTTTCCCGGCCTCTCTTTCCCCACATCTCTTTCCCCACCTATGATTCCCCGCCTTGAATTCCCCGCATCTTATACCCCGCCTCTCTTTCCCTGCGTCTATTTCCACGCCTCTTTCTCTGCCTCTCTTTCCCCACATCTCTTTTCTGCCCTCTGATTCCCCACCTCTGATTCCACGCCTCCGTTCCTCTGCCTCTGATACCCCGCCTCTGATACCCCGCCTCTGATTCCCCGCCTCTGATTCCCCGCCTCTGATTCCCCGCCTCTGATTCCCCTCCTCTGATTCCCCAACTCTGATTCCCCGCCTCTGATTCTCCTCCTCTGATTCTCCTCCTCTGATTCCCCGCCTCTGATTCCACGACTCTGATTCCCCGACTCCGATTCCCAACCTTAGATACCCTGCCTCTGATTCCACGCCTCTGATTCCCCGCCTCTGATTCCCCGCCTCTGATTCCTTGCCTCGGATTGCACACATCTGATACCCCGCCTCTCTTTCTCTGCCTCTCTTTCCCCACATCTCTTTTCCGTCCTCTGATTCCCCGCTTCTGATTCCCCGTTTCTGATTCCCCGCCTCCCTTTCTCCGACTCTGATTCCCTTCCTCTGTTTCCCTGCCACCGATTCCCTGCCTCCGATTCCCTGCTTCAGAGTCCCTGGCTCTTTCCCTGGCTCTTTCCCTGCCCTTCTTTCCCCACATCTCTTTTCCCCCCTCTGATTCACACTCTTTTAATTTCAGCCTCTGATTCCCCGCCTCTGGTTCCCCGCCTCTTATTCCCCGCCTCTGATTTCCCGCCTCTCTTTCCCTGCCACTATTTTCGTGCCTCTTTCTCTGCCTCTCTTTTCCCACATCTCATTTCCGCCCACTGATTCCCCGCCTCTGATTCCCCGCCTCTGATTCCCCGCCTCTGATTCCCCGCCTCTGATTCCCCGCCTCTGATTCTCCGCCTCTGATTCTCTGCCTCTGATTCCCTGCCTCTGATTCCCCGCCTCTGATTCCCCGCCTCCATTTCTCCGACTCCGATTCCCTGCTTCAGAGTCTCTGACTCTTTCCCCGCCTCCCTTTCGCCGCCTCTCTTTTCCCACATCTCTATTCCCCCCTCTGATTCCCCGCGTCTGATTCCCCGCCTCTGCTTCCCCGCCTCTGATTCCCCGCCTCTGATTCCCCGCCTCTGATTCCCCGCCTCTGATTCCCCGCCTCTGATTCCCTGCCTCTCTTTCCCTGCCACTATTTTCGTGCCTCATTCTCTGCCTCTCTTTTCCCACATCTCTTTCCCCGCATCTGATTCCCCGCCTCAGATTCCCCACCTCAGATAATACGACTCTGATTCCCCGCCTCTCATTTCCCACCTCTCTTTCCGTGCCTCTTTCCCCGCCTCTCTTACCTTGCCTCTTTCCCTGCCTCTCTTTCTCCACATCTCTTTCCCCACCTCTGATTCCCCGCCTCGGATCCCCCACATCTGATACCCCGCCTCTCTTTCCCTGCGTCTATTTCCACGCCTCTTTCTCTGCCTCTCTTTCCCCACATCTCTTTTCCCCCCTCTGATTCACCCCCTTTTAATTTCAGCCTCTGATTCCCCGCCTCTGATTCCCCGCCTCTGATTCCCCGCCTCTCTTTCCCTGCCACTATTTTCGTGCCTCTTTCTCTGCCTCTCTTTTCCCACATCTCATTTCCGCCCACTGATTCCCCGCCTCTGATTCCCCGCCTCTGATTCCCCGCCTCTGATTCCCCACCTCTGATTCCCCGACTCCGATTCCCTGCTTCAGAGTCTCTGACTCTTTCCCCGCCTCCCTTTCGCCGCCTCTCTTTTCCCACATCTCTATTCCCCCCTCTGATTCCACGCCTCTGATTCCACGCCTCTGATTCCCCGACTCAGATTCCCCACCTCAGATTATCTGCCTCAGATTCCCTGCCTCTGATTCCCCCCCTCTGATTCCCTGCCTCTGAATCCCCACCTCTGATTCCCCGCCTCTATTTCCTTGCCTCTTTCCCTGCCTCTCTTTCCCCACATCTCTTTCCCCGCCTTAAATTCACCACATCTGATACCCCGCCTCTCTTTCCCTGCGTCTATTTCCGCGCCTCTTTCCCTGCCTCTCTTTCCCCACATCTATTTTCCGCCCTCTGATTCCCCGCTTCTGATTCCCCGCCTCCGTTCTCCGACGCTGTTTACCTGCCTCCGATTACCTGCTTCAGAGTCCCTGGCTCCTTCCATGCCTCTCTTTCCCTACATATCTTTTCCCCCTTCTGATTCTCCCCCTTTGAATCTCAGCCTCGGATTCCCCACCTCAGATTCCCCACCTCAGATTCCCTGCCTCAGAATCCCCACCTCAGATTCCCCGCCTCTGATTCCCCGCCTCTGATTCCCCGCCTCTGATTCCCCGCCTTTGCTTCCCCGCCTCTGATTCCCCACTTCTGATTCCCCGCCTATATTTCTCCGACTCTGATTCCCTTCCTCTGTTTCCCTGCCTCCGATTCCCTGCTTCAGAGTCCCTGGCTCTTTCCCTGGCTCTTTCCCTGCCCTTGTTTCCCCACATCTCATTTCCGCCCACTGATTCCCCGCCTCTGATTCCCCGCCTCTGATTCTCCGCCTCTGATTCCCCGCCTCTGATTCCCCGCCTCTGATTCCCTGCCTCTGATTCCCTGCCTCTGATTCCCCGACTCTGATTCCCTGCCTCTGATTCCCCACCTCTGATTCCCCGACTCTGATTCCCTGACACTGATTCCCCGACTCCGATTCCCTGTTTCAGAGTCTCTGACTCTTTCCCCGCCTCCCTTTCGCCGCCTCTCTGTTCCCACATCTCTATTCCCCCCTCTGATTCCACGCCTCTGATTCCCCGCCTCAGATTCGCCGCCTCAGATTCCCTGCCTCTGGATCTCCGCCTCTGATTCCCTGCCTCTGATTCCCCACCTCTATTTCCTTGCCTCTTTCCCTGCCTCTCTTTCCCCACATCTCTTTCCCCACATCTCTTTCCCCGCCTCTGATTCCCCGCCTTGAATTCCCCACATCTGATACTCCGCCTCTCTTTCCCTGCGTCTATTTCCGCGCCTCTTTCCCTGCCTCTCTTTCCCCACATCTCTTTTCCACCCTCTGATTCCCCGCTTCTGATTCCCCGCCTCCGTTTCTCCAACTCTGTTTCCCTGCCTCCGATTCCCTGCTTCAGAGTCCCTGGCTCTTTCCATGCCTCTCTTTCCCCACATTTCTTTTCCCCCTTCTGATTCTCCCCCTTTCAATCTCAGCCTCTGATTTCCCACCTCAGAATCCCCACCTCAAATTCCCCGCCTCTGATTCCCCGCCTCTGCTTCCCCGCCTCTGCTTCCCCGCCTCTGCTTCCCCGCCTCTGCTTCCCCGTCTCTGATTCCCCGCCTCTGATTCCCCGCCTCTGATTTCCCGCCTCTGATTCCCCGCCTCTGATTCCCCGCCTCTGATTCCCCGCCTCTGATTCCCCGCCTCTGATTCCCTGCCTCTCTTTCCCTGCCACTATTTTCGTGCCTCCTTCTCTGCCTCTCTTTTCCCACATCTCTTTCCCCGCCTCTGATTCCCTGCCTCCGATTCCCCGCCTCAGATAATACGACTCTGAATCCCCGCCTCTGATTCCCCGCCTGTGATTCACCGCCTCTGATTTCCTGCCTCTCTTTCCGTGCCTCCTTCCCGGCCTCTCTTTCCCCACATCTCTTTTCCTGCCTCTGATGCCCCGCCTCGGATTCCACGCCTCTGATTCCCCACATCTGATACCCCGCCTCTGATTCCCCGCCTCTGATTCCTCGCCTCTGATTTCCCGCCTCTCTTTCCGTGCCTCTTTCCCGGCCTCTCTTTCCCCACATCTCTTTTCCTGCTTCTGATTCCCCGCCTCGGATTCCACGCCTCTGATTCCCCGCCTCAGATTCTCCACCTCAAATTCCCCGCTTCTGATACCACGACTCTGATTCCCCGCCTCTGATTCCCCGCCTCTCATTTCCCACCTCTCTTTCCGTGCCTCTTTCCCTGCCTCTCTTTCTCCACATCTCTTTCCCCACCTCTGATTCCCCGCCTCGGATCCCCCACATCTGATACCCTGCCTCTCTTTCCCTGCGTCTATTTCCACGCCCCTTTCTCTGCCTCTCTTTTCCCACATCTCTTTCCCCGCCTCTGATTCCCCGCCTCTGATTCTCCGCCTCTGATTCCCCGCCTCTGATTCCCCGCCTCTGATTCCCCGCCTCTGCTTCCCCGCCTCTGATTCCCCGCCTCTGATTCCCCGCCTCTGATTCCCCGCCTCTGATTCCCCGCCTCTGCTTCCCCGCCTCTGATTCCCCGCCTCTGATTCCCCGCCTCTGATTCCCTGCCTCTCTTTCCCTGCCACTATTTTCGTGCCTCATTCTCTGCCTCTCTTTTCCCACATCTCTTTCCCCGCCTCTGATTCCCCGCCTCAGATTCCCCACTTCAGATAATACGACTCTGATTCCCCGCCTCTCATTTCCCACCTCTCTTTCCGTGCCTCTTTCCCCGCCTCCCTTTCCTTGCCTCTTTCCCTGCCTCTCTTTCTCCACATCTCTTTCCCCACCTCTGATTCCCCGCCTCGGATCCCCCACATCTGATACCCCGCCTCTCTTTCACTGCGTCTATTTCCACGCCTCTTTCTCTGCCTCTCTTTCCCCACATCTCTTTTCTGCCCTCTGATTCCCCACCTCTGATTCCACGCCTCCGTTCCTCTTCCTCTGATACCCCGCCTCTTATACCCCGCCTCTGATACCCCGCCTCTGATACCCCGCCTCTGATACCCCGCCTCTGATTCCCCGCCTCTGATTCCCCTCCTGTGATTCCCCGACTCTGATTCCCCGCCTCTGATTCAACGACTCTGATTCCCCGACTCCGATTCCCCACCTGAGATTCCACGCCTCTGATTCCACGCCTCTGATTCCTTGCCTCGGATTGCACACATCTGATAACCCGCCTCTCTTTCTCTGCCTCTCTTTCGCCACATCTCTTTTCCGTCCTCTGATTCCCCGCTTCTGATTCCCCGCTTCTGATTCCCCGCCTCTGATTCTCCGCCTCTGATTCCCCGCCTCTGATTTCCCGCCTCTGATTCCCCGCCTCTGATTCCCCGACTCTGATTCCCCGACTCCGATTCCCTGCTTCAGAGTCTCTGACTCTTTCCCCGCCTCCCTTTCGCCGCCTCTCTTTTCCCACATCTCTATTCCCCCCTCTGATTCCACGCCTCTGATTCCCCGACAGACTCCCCACCTCAGATTCCCTGCCTCAGATTCCCTGCCTCTAATTCCCCTCATCTGAATCCCTGCCTCTGAATCCCCACCTCTGATTCCCCGCCTCTATTTCCTTGCCTCTTTCCCTGCCTCTCTTTCCCCACATCTCTTTCCCCGCCTTGAATTCCCCACATCTGATACCCCGCCTCTCTTTCCCTGCGTCTATTTCCGCGCCTCTTTCCCTGCCTCTCTTTCCCCACATCTCTTTTCCGCCCTCTGATTCCCCGCATCTGATTCCCCGCCTCCGTTCTCCGACTCTGTTTCCCTTCCTCCGATTCCCTGCTTCAGAGTCCCTGGCTCTTTCCATGCCTCTCTTTCCCTACATATCTTTTCCCCCTTCTGATTCTCTCCCTTTGAATCTCATCCTCGGATTCCCCACCTCAGATTCCCCACCTCAGATTCCCTGCCTCAGAATCCCCACCTCAGATTCCCCGCCTCTGATTCCCCGCCTCTGATTCCCCGCCTCTGCTTCCCCGCCTCTGATTCCCCGCCTCTGATTCCCCGCCTCTGATTCCCCGCCTCTGATTCCCCGCCTCTGCTTCCCCGCCTCTGATTCCCCGCCTCTGATTCCCCGCCTCTGATTCCCCGCCTCTGCTTCCCCGCCTCTGATTCCCTTCCTCTGTTTCCCTGCCTCCGATTCCCTGCTTCAGAGTCCCTGGCTCTTTCCCTGGCTCTTTCCCTGCCCTTCTTTCCCCACATCTCTTTTCCCCCCTCTGATTCACCCCCTTTTAATTTCAGCCTCTGATTCCCCGCCTGTGGTTCCCCGCCTCTGATTCCCCGCCTCTCTTTCCCTGCCACTATTTTCGTGCCTCTTTCTCTGCCTCTCTTTTCCCACATCTCATTTCCGCCCACTGATTCCCCGCCTCTGATTCCCCGCCTCTGATTCTCCGCCTCTGATTCCCCGCCTCTGATTCCCCGCCTCTGATTCCCCGCCTCTGATTCCCCACCTCTGATTCCCCGACTCTGATTCCCTGACACTGATTCCCCGACTCTGATTCCCCGACTCTGATTCCCCGACTCCGATTCCCTGTTTCAGAGTCTCTGACTCTTTCCCCGCCTCCCTTTCGCCGCCTCTCTTTTCCCACATCTCTATTCCCCCCTCTGATTCCACGCCTCTGATTCCCCGCCTCAGATTCCCCGCCTCAGATTCCCTGCCTCTGGATCTCCGCCTCTGATTCCCTGCCTCTGATTCCCCACCTCTATTTCCTTGCCTCTTTCCCTGCCTCTCTTTCCCCACATCTCTTTCCCCACATCTCTTTCCCCGCCTCTGATTCCCCGCCTTGAATTCCCCACATCTGATACTCCGCCTCTCTTTCCCTGCGTCTATTTCCGCGCCTCTTTCCCTGCCTCTCTTTCCCCACATCTCTTTTCCACCCTCTGATTCCCCGCTTCTGATTCCCCGCCTCCGTTTCTCCGACTCTGTTTCCCTGCCTCCGATTCCCTGCTTCAGAGTCCCTGGCTCTTTCCATGCCTCTCTTTCCCCACATTTCTTTTCCCCCTTCTGATTCTCCCCCTTTCAATCTCAGCCTCTGATTCCCCGCCTCTGATTCCCCGACTCTGATTCCCCGCCTCTGCTTCCCCGCCTCTGATTCCCCGCCTCTGATTGCCCGCCTCTGATTTCCCGCCTCTGATTTCCCGCCTCTGATTCCCCGCCTCTGATTCCCCGCCTCTGATTCCCCGCCTCTGATTCCCCGCCTCTGATTCCCCGCCTCTGATTCCCCGCCTCTGATTCCCCGCCTCTCTTTCCCTGCCACTATTTTCGTGCCTCCTTCTCTGCCTCTCTTTTCCCACATCTCTTTCCCCGCCTCTGTTTCCCCGCCTCAGATAATACGACTCTGATTCCCCGCCTCAGATAATACGACTCTGATTGCCCGCCTCTGATTTCCCGCCTCTGATTCCCCGCCTCTGATTCCCCGCCTCTGATTCCCCGCCTCTGATTCCCCGCCTCTGATTCCCCGCCTCTGATTCCCCGCCTCTGATTCCCCGCCTCTCTTTCCCTGCCACTATTTTCGTGCCTCCTTCTCTGCCTCTCTTTTCCCACATCTCTTTCCCCGCCTCTGTTTCCCCGCCTCAGATAATACGACTCTGATTCCCCGCCTCTGATTCCCCGCCTGTGATTCACCGCCTCTGATTTCCTGCCTCTCTTTCCGTGCCTCTTTCCCGGCCTCTCTTTCCCCACATCTCTTTTCCTGCCTCTGATGCCCCGCCTCGGATTCCACGCCTCTGATTCCCCGCCTCAGATTTTCCACTTCAGATTCCCCACATCTGATACCCCGCCTCTCTTTCCCTGCGTCTATTTCCGCGCCTCTTTCCCTGCCTCTCTTTCCCCACATCTCTTTCCCCGCCTCTGATTCCCCGCCTCGGATTCCCCACATCTGATACCCCGCCTCTCTTTCCCTGCGTCTATTTCCGCGCCTCTTTCCCTGCCTCTCTTTTCCCACATCTCTTTCCCCGCCTCTGATTCCCCGCCTCAGATTCCCCGCCTCTGATACCATGACTCTGATTCCCCGCCTCTGATTCCCCGCCTCTGATTCCCTGCCTCTCTTTCCCTGCCACTATTTTTGTGCCTCTTTCCCTGCCTCTCTTTTCCCACATCTCTTTCCCCGCCTCTGATTCCCCGCCTCAGATTCCCCGCCTCTGAAACCACGACTCTGATTCCCCGCCTCTGATTCCCCGCCTCTGATTCCCCGCCTCTGATTCCCTGCCTCTGATTCCCTGACTCTGATTCCCCGCCTCTGATTCCCCACCTCTGATTCCCCGACTCTAATTCCCCGACTCTGATTCCCCGACTCTGATTCCCCGCCTCTGATTCCCTGCCTCTCTTTCCCTGCCACTATTTTTGTGCCTCTTTCCCTGCCTCTCTTTTCCCACATCTCTTTCCCTGCCTCTGATTCCCTGCCTCAGATTCGCCGCCTCTATTTCCTTGCCTCTTACCCTGCCTCTCTTTCCCCACATCTCTTTCCACGCCTCTGATTCCCCGCCTTGAATTCCCCACATCTGATACTCCGCCTCTCTTTCCCTGCGTCTATTTCCGCGCCTCTTTCCCTGCCTCTCTTTCCCCACATCTCTTTTCCACCCTCTGATTCCCCGCTTCTGATTCCCCGCCTCCGTTTCTCCGACTCTGTTTCCCTGCCTCCGATTCCCTGCTTCAGAGTCCCTGGCTCTTTCCATGCCTCTCTTTCCCCACATTTCTTTTCCCCCTTCTGATTCTCCCCCTTTCAATCTCAGCCTCTGATTTCCCACCTCAGAATCCCCACCTCAAATTCCCCGCCTCTGATTCCCCGCCTCTGCTTCCCCGCCTCTGCTTCCCCGCGTCTGCTTCCCCGCGTCTGCTTCCCCGCCTCTGCTTCCCCGCCTCTGCTTCCCCGCCTCTGATTCCCCGCCTCTGATTCCCCGCCTCAGATTTTCCACTTCAGATTCCCCACATCTGATACCCCGCCTCTCTTTCCCTGCGTCTATTTCCGCGCCTCTGATTCCCCGCCTCGGATTCCCCACATCTGATACCCCGCCTCTCTTTCCCTGCGTCTATTTCCGCGCCTCTTTCCCTGCCTCTCTTTTCCCACATCTCTTTCCCCGCCTCTGATTCCCCGCCTCTGATTCCCTGCCTCTGATTCCCCGCCTCTGAAACCACGACTCTGATTCCCCGCCTCTGATTCCTCGCCTCTGATTTCCCGCCTCTCTTTCCGTGCCTCTTTCCCGGCCTCTCTTTCCCCACATCTCTTTTCCTGCCTCTGATTCCCCGCCTCTGATTCCACGCCTCTGATTCCCCGCCTCAGATTCTCCACCTCAAATTCCCCGCTTCTGATACCACGACTCTGATTCCCCGCCTCTGATTCCCCGCCTCTCATTTCCCACCTCTCTTTCCGTGCCTCTTTCCCCGCCTCTCTTTCCTTGCCTCTTTCCCTGCCTCTCTTTCCCCACATCTCTTTTCCGCCCTCTGATTCCCCGCCTCTGATTCCCCGCCTCTGATTCCCTGCCTCTGATTCCCCGCCTCTGATTCCCCACCTCTGATTTCCCGCCTCTCTTTCCGTGCCTCTTTCCCGGCCTCTCTTTTCCCACATCTCTTTCCCCGCCTCTGATTCCCCGCCTCTGATTCTCCGCCTCTGATTCTCCGCCTCTGATTCCCCACCTCAGATAATACGACTCTGATTCCCCGCCTCTCATTTCCCACCTCTCTTTCCGTGCCCCTTTCCCTGCCTCTCTTTCTCCACATCTCTTTCCCCACCTCTGGTTCCCCGCCTTTGATTCGCCACCTCTGATTCCCCATATCTGATTCCCCGCCTCTGTTTCCCCGCCTCTGATTCCCGGACTCTGATTCCCCACCTCTGATTCCCGGCCTCTTATTCCCGGCATCTGATTCAGGCCTTTGATTCCCGGCCTCTGATTCCCTGCTTCTGATTCCCCGCCTCTGATTCCCCAACTCAGATTCCCCACCTCTGTTTCCCCAGCTCTGATTCCCCGCCTCTGATTCCCCGCATCTGATTCCCCAACTCAGATTCCCCACCTCTGTTTCCCCAGCTCTGATTCCCCGCCTCTGATTCCCCGCATCTGATTCCCTGCATCTGATTCCCCACCTCTGATTCCCCGCCTCTGAATCCCCGCCTCTGATTCCCCACCTTAGATTCCACGCCTCTGATTCCACGCCTCTGATTCCTTGCCTCGGATTGCACACATCTGATAACCCGCCTCTCTTTCTCTGCCTCTCTTTCCCCACATCTCTTTTCCGTCCTCTGATTCCCCGCTTCTGATTCCCCGCTTCTGATTCCCCGCCTCCATTTCTCCGACTCTGATTCCCTTCCTCTGTTTCCCTGCCACCGATTCCCTGCCTCCGATTCCCTGCTTCAGAGTCCCTGGCTCTTTCCCTGGCTCTTTCCCTGCCCTTCTTTCCCCACATCTCTTTTCCCCCCTCTGATTCACCCTCTTTTAATTTCAGCCTCTGATTCCCCGCCTCTGGTTCCCCGCCTCTGATTCCCCGCCTCTGATTCACCGCCTCTGATTCCCTGCCTCTCTTTCCCTGCCACTATTTTCGTGCCTCCTTCTCTGCCTCTCTTTTCCCACATCGCATTTCCGCCCTCTGATTCCCCGCCTCTGATTCCCCGCCTCTGATTCCCCGCCTCTGATTCCCCGCCTCTGATTCCCCGCCTCTGATTCCCCACCTCTGATTTCCCGCCTCTCTTTCCGTGCCTCTCTCCCAGACTCTCTTTCCCCACATCTCTTTTCCTGCCTCTGATTCCCCGCCTCGGATTCCCCGCCTCTGATTCCCCGCCTCTGATTCCCCTCCTCTGATTCCCCGACTCTGATTCCCCGCCTCTGATTCCACGACTCTGATTCCCCGACTCCGATTCCCCACCTTAGATTCCACGCCTCTGATTCCACGCCTCTGATTCCTTGCCTCGGATTGCACACATCTGATAACCCGCCTCTCTTTCTCTGCCTCTCTTTCGCCACATCTCTTTTCCGTCCTCTGATTCCCCGCTTCTGATTCCCCGCTTCTGATTCCCCGCCTCCATTTCTCCGACTCTGATTCCCTTCCTCTGTTTTCCTGCCTCCTATTCCCTGCCTCCGATTCCCTGCTTCAGAGTCCCTGGCTCTTTCCCTGGCTCTTTCCCTGCCCTTCTTTCCCCACATCTCTTTTCCCCCCTCTGGTTCACCCTCTTTTAATTTCAGCCTCTGATTCCCCGCCTCTGGTTCCCCGCCTCTGAAACCACGACTCTGATTCCCCGCCTCTGATTCCTCGCCTCTGATTTCCCGCCTCTCTTTCCGTGCCTCTTTCCCTGCCTCTCTTTCTCCACATCTCTTTCCCCACCTCTGATTCCCCGCCTCGGATCCCCCACATCTGATACCCTGCCTCTCTTTCCCTGCGTCTATTTCCACGCCTCTTTCTCTGCCTCTCTTTCCCCACATCTCTTTTCCGCCCTCTGATTCCCCGCCTCTGATTCCCCGCCTCTGATTCCCTGCCTCTGATTCCCTGCCTCTGATTCCCCGCCTCTGATTCCCCACCTCTGATTTCCCGCCTCTCTTTCCGTGCCTCTTTCCCGGCCTCTCTTTCCCCACATCTCTTTTCCTGCCTCTGATTCCCCGCCTCGGATTCCACGCCTCTGATTCCCCGCCTCAGATTCTCCACCTCAAATTCCCCGCTTCTGATACCACGACTCTGATTCCCCGCCTCTGATTCCCCGCCTCTCATTTCCCACCTCTCTTTCCGTGCTTCTTTCCCCGCCTCTCTTTCCTTGCCTCTTTCCCTGCCTCTCTTTCTCCACATCTCTTTCCCCACCTCTGATTCCCCGCCTCGGATCCCCCACATCTGATACCCTGCCTCTCTTTCCCTGCGTCTATTTCCACGCCTCTTTCTCTGCCTCTCTTTCCCCACATCTCTTTTCCGCCCTCTGATTCCCCGCCTCTGATTCCCCGCCTCTGATTCCCTGCCTCTGATTCCCCGCCTCTGATTCCCCACCTCTGATTTCCCGCCTCTCTTTCCGTGCCTCTTTCCCGGCCTCTCTTTCCCCACATCTCTTTTCCTGCCTCTGATTCCCCGCCTCGGATTCCCCGCATCTGATACCCCTCCTCGCTTTCACTGCGTCTATTCCACGCCTCTTTCTCTGCCTCTCTTTTCCCACATCTCTTTCCCCGCCTCTGATTCCCCGCCTCTGATTCCCCGCCTCTGATTCTCCGCCTCTGATTCCCCGCCTCTGATTCCCCGCCTCTGATTCCCCGCCTCTGCTTCCCCGCCTCTGATTCCCCGCCTCTGATTCCTTGCCTCGGATTGCACACATCTGATACCCCGCCTCTCTTTCTCTGCCTCTCTTTCCCCACATCTCTTTTCCGTCCTCTGATTCCCCGCTTCTGATTCCCCATATCTGAATCCCCGCCTCTGTTTCCCTGCCTCTGATTCCCCACCTCTATTTCCTTGCGTCTTTCCCTGCCTCTCTTTCCCCACATCTCTTTCCCCGCCTCTGATTCCCCGCCTTGAATTCCCCACATCTGATACTCCGCCTCTCTTTCCCTGCGTCTATTTCCGCGCCTCTTTCCCTGCCTCTCTTTCCCCACATCTCTTTTCCACCCTCTGATTCCCCGCTTCTGATTCCCCGCCTCCGTTTCTCCGACTCTGTTTCCCTGCCTCCGATTCCCTGCTTCAGAGTCCCTGGCTCTTTCCATGCCTCTCTTTCCCCACATTTCTTTTCCCCCTTCTGATTCTCCCCCTTTCAATCTCAGCCTCTGATTTCCCACCTCAGAATCCCCACCTCAAATTCCCCGCCTCTGATTCCCTGCCTCCGATTCCCCGCCTCAGATAATACGACTCTGATTCCCCACCTCAAATTCCCCGCCTCTGATTCCCCGCCTCTGCTTCCCCGCCTCTGCTTCCCCGCCTCTGCTTCCCCGCCTCTGCTTCCCCGCCTCTGCTTCCCCGCCTCTGCTTCCCCGCCTCTGCTTCCCCGCCTCTGCTTCCCCGCCTCTGCTTCCCCGCCTCTGATTCCCCGACTCTGATTCCCCACCTCAAATTCCCCGCCTCTGATTCCCTACCTCTGATTCCCCGCCTCTGCTTCCCCGCCTCTGCTTCCCCGCCTCTGCTTCCCCGCCTCTGCTTCCCCGCCTCTGCTTCCCCGCCTCTGCTTCCCCGCCTCTGCTTCCCCGCCTCTGCTTCCCCGCCTCTGCTTCCCCGCCTCTGCTTCCCCGCCTCTGATTCCCCGCCTCTGATTCCCCGCCTCTGATTCCCCGCCTCTGATTCCCCGCCTCTGATTCCCTGCCTCTCTTTCCCTGCCACTATTTTCGTGCCTCCTTCTCTGCTTCTCTTTTCCCACATCTCTTTTCCGCCCTCTGATTCCCCGCCTCTGATTCCCCGCCTCTGATTCCCCGCCTCTGATTCCCCGCCTCTGATTCCCTGCCTCTGATTCCCCGCCTCTGATTCCCCACCTCTGATTTCCCGCCTCTCTTTCCGTGCCTCTTTCCCGGACTCTCTTTCCCCACATCTCTTTTCCTGCCTCTGATGCCCCGCCTCGGATTCCCCGCATCTGATACCCCTCCTCTCTTTCACTGCGTCTATTTCCACGCCTCTTTCTCTGCCTCTCTTTCCCCACATCTCTTTTCTGCCCTCTGATTCCCCACCTCTGATTCCACGCCTCCGTTCCTCTGCCTCTGATACCCCGCCTCTGATACCCCGCCTCTGATACCCCGCCTCTGATTCCCCGCCTCTGATTCCCCGCCTCTGATTCCCCGCCTCTGATTCCCCGACTCTGATTCCCTGCCTCTGATTCCCCACCTCTATTTCCTTGCGTCTTTCCCTGCCTCTCTTTCCCCACATCTCTTTTCCGCCCTCTGATTCCCCGCCTCTGATTCCCCGCCTCTGATTCCCCGCCTCTGATACCCCGCCTCTGATTCCCCGCCTCTGATTCCCCGCCTCTGATTCCCCGCCTCTGATTCCCCGACTCTGATTCCCTGCCTCTGATTCCCCACCTCTATTTCCTTGCGTCTTTCCCTGCCTCTCTTTCCCCACATCTCTTTCCCCGCCTCTGAATCCCCGCCTCTGATTCTCCGCCTCTGATTCCCCGCCTCTGATTCCCCGCCTCTGATTCCCCGCCTCTGATTCCCTGCCTCTGATTCCCTTCCTGTGATTCCCCGACTCTGATTCCCCGCCTCTGATTCCCCACTTCTGATTCCCCGACACTGATTCCCCGACTCTGATTCCCCGACTCTGATTCCCCGACTCTGATTCCCCGACTCCGATTCCCTGCTTCAGAGTCTCTGACACTTTCCCCGCCTCCCTTTCGCCGCCTCTCTTTTCCCACATCTCTATTCCCCCCTCTGATTCCACGCCTCTGATTCCCTGCCTCAGATTCCCCACCTCAGATTCCCCGCCTCAGATTCCCTGCCTCTGATTCTCCGCCTCTGATTCCCCGCATCTGATTCCCTGCATCTGATTCCAAGCCTCTGATTCTCCGCCTCTGATACCCCGCCTCTGATTCCCAACCTCTGATTCCCCACCTCTGATTCCCCATATCTGAATCCCCGCCTCTGTTTCCCTGCCTCTGATTCCCCACCTCTATTTCCTTGCCTCTTTCCCTGCCTCTCTTTCCCCACATCTCTTTCCCCGCCTCTGATTCCCCGCCTTGAATTCCCCACATCTGATACTCCGCCTCTCTTTCCCTGCGTCTATTTTCGCGCCTCTTTCCCTGCCTCTCTTTCCCCACATCTCTTTTCCACCCTCTGATTCCCCGCTTCTGATTCCCCGCCTCCGTTTCTCCGACTCTGTTTCCCTGCCTCCGATTCCCTGCTTCAGAGTCCCTGGCTCTTTCCATGCCTCTCTTTCCCCACATTTCTTTTCCCCCTTCTGATTCTCCCCCTTTCAATCTCAGCCTCTGATTTCCCACCTCAGAATCCCCACCTCAAATTCCCCGCCTCTGATTCCCCGCCTCTGCTTCCCCGCCTCTGCTTCCCCGCCTCTGCTTCCCCGCCTCCGCTTCCCCGCCTCTGCTTCCCCGCCTCTGCTTCCCCGCCTCTGCTTCCCCGCCTCTGATTCCCCGCCTCTGATTCCCCGCCTCTGATTCCCCGCCTCTGATTCCCTGCCTCTCTTTCCCTGCCACTATTTTCGTGCCTCCTTCTCTGCTTCTCTTTTCCCACATCTCTTTTCCGCCCTCTGATTCCCCGCCTCTGATTCCCCGCCTCTGATTCCCCGCCTCTGATTCCCCGCCTCTGATTCCCTACCTCTGATTTCCCGCCTCTCTTTCCGTGCCTCTTTCCCGGACTCTCTTTCCCCACATCTCTTTTCCTGCCTCTGATTCCCCGCCTCGGATCCCCCACATCTGATACCCCGCCTCTCTTTCCCTGCGTCTATTTCCACGCCTCTTTCTCTGCCTCTCTTTCCCCACATCTCTTTTCCGCCCTCTGATTCCCCGCCTCTGATTCCCTGCCTCTCTTTCCCTGCCACTATTTTCGTGCCTCCTTCTCTGCCTCTCTTTTCCCACATCTCATTTCCGCCCTCTGATTCCCCACCTCTGATTCCACGCCGCCTTTTCTCCGCCTCTGATACACCTCCTCTGAGTCCAAGCCTCTGATTCCCCGCCTCTGATTCCCCGCCTCTGATTCCCCACCTCTGATTTCCCGCCTCTCTTTCCGTGCCTCTTTCCCGGCCTCTCTTTCCCCACATCTCTTTCCCCACCTATGATTCCCCGCCTTGAATTCCCCGCATCTTATACCCCGCCTCTCTTTCCCTGCGTCTATTTCCACGCCTCTTTCTCTGCCTCTCTTTCCCCACATCTCTTTTCTGCCCTCTGATTCCCCACCTCTGATTCCACGCCTCCGTTCCTCTGCCTCTGATACCCCGCCTCTGATACCCCGCCTCTGATTCCCCGCCTCTGATTCCCCGCCTCTGATTCCCCGCCTCTGATTCCCCTCCTCTGATTCCCCAACTCTGATTCCCCGCCTCTGATTCTCCTCCTCTGATTCTCCTCCTCTGATTCCCCGCCTCTGATTCCACGACTCTGATTCCCCGACTCCGATTCCCAACCTTAGATACCCTGCCTCTGATTCCACGCCTCTGATTCCCCGCCTCTGATTCCCCGCCTCTGATTCCTTGCCTCGGATTGCACACATCTGATACCCCGCCTCTCTTTCTCTGCCTCTCTTTCCCCACATCTCTTTTCCGTCCTCTGATTCCCCGCTTCTGATTCCCCGTTTCTGATTCCCCGCCTCCCTTTCTCCGACTCTGATTCCCTTCCTCTGTTTCCCTGCCACCGATTCCCTGCCTCCGATTCCCTGCTTCAGAGTCCCTGGCTCTTTCCCTGGCTCTTTCCCTGCCCTTCTTTCCCCACATCTCTTTTCCCCCCTCTGATTCACACTCTTTTAATTTCAGCCTCTGATTCCCCGCCTCTGGTTCCCCGCCTCTGATTCCCCGCCTCTGATTTCCCGCCTCTCTTTCCCTGCCACTATTTTCGTGCCTCTTTCTCTGCCTCTCTTTTCCCACATCTCATTTCCGCCCACTGATTCCCCGCCTCTGATTCCCCGCCTCTGATTCCCCGCCTCTGATTCCCCGCCTCTGATTCCCCGCCTCTGATTCTCCGCCTCTGATTCTCTGCCTCTGATTCCCTGCCTCTGATTCCCCGCCTCTGATTCCCCGCCTCCATTTCTCCGACTCCGATTCCCTGCTTCAGAGTCTCTGACTCTTTCCCCGCCTCCCTTTCGCCGCCTCTCTTTTCCCACATCTCTATTCCCCCCTCTGATTCCCCGCGTCTGATTCCCCGCCTCTGCTTCCCCGCCTCTGATTCCCCGCCTCTGATTCCCCGCCTCTGATTCCCCGCCTCTGATTCCCCGCCTCTGATTCCCTGCCTCTCTTTCCCTGCCACTATTTTCGTGCCTCATTCTCTGCCTCTCTTTTCCCACATCTCTTTCCCCGCATCTGATTCCCCGCCTCAGATTCCCCACCTCAGATAATACGACTCTGATTCCCCGCCTCTCATTTCCCACCTCTCTTTCCGTGCCTCTTTCCCCGCCTCTCTTACCTTGCCTCTTTCCCTGCCTCTCTTTCTCCACATCTCTTTCCCCACCTCTGATTCCCCGCCTCGGATCCCCCACATCTGATACCCCGCCTCTCTTTCCCTGCGTCTATTTCCACGCCTCTTTCTCTGCCTCTCTTTCCCCACATCTCTTTTCCCCCCTCTGATTCACCCCCTTTTAATTTCAGCCTCTGATTCCCCGCCTCTGATTCCCCGCCTCTGATTCCCCGCCTCTCTTTCCCTGCCACTATTTTCGTGCCTCTTTCTCTGCCTCTCTTTTCCCACATCTCATTTCCGCCCACTGATTCCCCGCCTCTGATTCCCCGCCTCTGATTCCCCGCCTCTGATTCCCCGCCTCTGATTCCCCACCTCTGATTCCCCGACTCCGATTCCCTGCTTCAGAGTCTCTGACTCTTTCCCCGCCTCCCTTTCGCCGCCTCTCTTTTCCCACATCTCTATTCCCCCCTCTGATTCCACGCCTCTGATTCCACGCCTCTGATTCCCCGACTCAGATTCCCCACCTCAGATTCCCTGCCTCAGATTCCCTGCCTCTGATTCCCCCCCTCTGATTCCCTGCCTCTGAATCCCCACCTCTGATTCCCCGCCTCTATTTCCTTGCCTCTTTCCCTGCCTCTCTTTCCCCACATCTCTTTCCCCGCCTTAAATTCACCACATCTGATACCCCGCCTCTCTTTCCCTGCGTCTATTTCCGCGCCTCTTTCCCTGCCTCTCTTTCCCCACATCTATTTTCCGCCCTCTGATTCCCCGCTTCTGATTCCCCGCCTCCGTTCTCCGACGCTGTTTACCTGCCTCCGATTACCTGCTTCAGAGTCCCTGGCTCCTTCCATGCCTCTCTTTCCCTACATATCTTTTCCCCCTTCTGATTCTCCCCCTTTGAATCTCAGCCTCGGATTCCCCACCTCAGATTCCCCACCTCAGATTCCCTGCCTCAGAATCCCCACCTCAGATTCCCCGCCTCTGATTCCCCGCCTCTGATTCCCCGCCTCTGATTCCCCGCCTTTGCTTCCCCGCCTCTGATTCCCCACTTCTGATTCCCCGCCTATATTTCTCCGACTCTGATTCCCTTCCTCTGTTTCCCTGCCTCCGATTCCCTGCTTCAGAGTCCCTGGCTCTTTCCCTGGCTCTTTCCCTGCCCTTGTTTCCCCACATCTCATTTCCGCCCACTGATTCCCCGCCTCTGATTCCCCGCCTCTGATTCTCCGCCTCTGATTCCCCGCCTCTGATTCCCCGCCTCTGATTCCCTGCCTCTGATTCCCTGCCTCTGATTCCCCGACTCTGATTCCCTGCCTCTGATTCCCCACCTCTGATTCCCCGACTCTGATTCCCTGACACTGATTCCCCGACTCCGATTCCCTGTTTCAGAGTCTCTGACTCTTTCCCCGCCTCCCTTTCGCCGCCTCTCTGTTCCCACATCTCTATTCCCCCCTCTGATTCCACGCCTCTGATTCCCCGCCTCAGATTCGCCGCCTCAGATTCCCTGCCTCTGGATCTCCGCCTCTGATTCCCTGCCTCTGATTCCCCACCTCTATTTCCTTGCCTCTTTCCCTGCCTCTCTTTCCCCACATCTCTTTCCCCACATCTCTTTCCCCGCCTCTGATTCCCCGCCTTGAATTCCCCACATCTGATACTCCGCCTCTCTTTCCCTGCGTCTATTTCCGCGCCTCTTTCCCTGCCTCTCTTTCCCCACATCTCTTTTCCACCCTCTGATTCCCCGCTTCTGATTCCCCGCCTCCGTTTCTCCGACTCTGTTTCCCTGCCTCCGATTCCCTGCTTCAGAGTCCCTGGCTCTTTCCATGCCTCTCTTTCCCCACATTTCTTTTCCCCCTTCTGATTCTCCCCCTTTCAATCTCAGCCTCTGATTTCCACCTCAGAATCCCCACCTCAAATTCCCCGCCTCTGATTCCCCGACTCTGATTCCCCGCCTCTGCTTCCCCGCCTCTGCTTCCCCGCCTCTGCTTCCCCGCCTCTGCTTCCCCGCCTCTGATTCCCCGCCTCTGATTGCCCGCCTCTGATTTCCCGCCTCTGATTTCCCGCCTCTGATTCCCCGCCTCTGATTCCCCGCCTCTGATTCCCCGCCTCTGATTCCCCGCCTCTGATTCCCCGCCTCTGATTCCCCGCCTGTGATTCACCGCCTCTGATTTCCTGCCTCTCTTTCCGTGCCTCTTTCCCGGCCTCTCTTTCCCCACATCTCTTTTCCTGCCTCTGATGCCCCGCCTCGGATTCCACGCCTCTGATTCCCCGCCTCAGATTTTCCACTTCAGATTCCCCACATCTGATACCCCGCCTCTATTTCCCTGCGTCTATTTCCGCGCCTCTTTCCCTGCCTCTCTTTCCCCACATCTCTTTCCCCGCCTCTGATTCCCCGCCTCGGATTCCCCACATCTGATTCCACGCATCTGATTCCCCGCCTCTCATTCCCCGCCCCTGATTCCCCGCCTCTCTTTCCCTGCCACTATTTTTGTGCCTCTTTCCCTGCCTCTCTTTTCCCACATCTCTTTCCCCGCCTCTGATTCCCCGCCTCAGATTCCCCGCCTCTGAAACCATGACTCTGATTCCCCGCCTCTGATTCCCCGCCTCTGATTCCCCGCCTCTGATTCCCTGCCTCTGATTCCCTTCCTCTGATTCCCCGACTCTGATTCCCCGACTCTGATTCCCTGACACTGATTCCCCGACTCTGATTCCCCGACTCTGATTACCCGACTCAGATTCCCTGTTTCAGAGTCTCTGACTCTTTCCCCGCCTCCCTTTCGCCGCCTCTCTTTTCCCACATCTCTATTCCCCCCTCTGATTCCACGCCTCTGATTCCCCGCCTCAGATTCGCCGCCTCAGATTCCCTGCCTCTGGATCTCCGCCTCTGATTCCCTGCCTCTGATTCCCCACCTCTATTTCCTTGCCTCTTTCCCTTCCTCTCTTTCCCCACATCTCTTTCCCCGCCTCTGATTCCCCGCCTTGAATTCCCCACATCTGATACTCCGCCTCTCTTTCCCTGCCACTATTTTCGTGCCTCCTTCTCTGCCTCTCTTTTCCCACATCTCTTTCCCCGCCTCTGATTCCCCGCCTCTGATTCCCCGCCTGTGATTCACCGCCTCTGATTTCCTGCCTCTCTTTCCGTGCCTCTTTCCCGGCCTCTCTTTCCCCACATCTCTTTTCCTGCCTCTGATGCCCCGCCTCGGATTCCACGCCTCTGATTCCCCGCCTCAGATTTTCCACCTCAGATTCCCCACATCTGATACCCCGCCTCTCTTTCCCTGCGTCTATTTCCGCGCCTCTTTTCCTGCCTCTCTTTCCCCACATCTCTTTCCCCGCCTCTGATTCCCCGCCTCGGATTCCCCACATCTGATACCCCGCCTCTCTTTCCCTGCGTCTATTTCCGCGCCTCTTTCCCCGCCTCTCTTTTCCCACATCTCTTTCCCCGCCTCTGATTCCCCGCCTCTGATACCATGACTCTGATTCCCCGCCTCTGATTCCCCGCCTCTGAAACCACGACTCTGATTCCCCGCCTCTGATTCCTCGCCTCTGATTTCCCGCCTCTCTTTCCGTGCCTCTTTCCCGGCCTCTCTTTCCCCACATCTCTTTTCCTGCCTCTGATTCCCCGCCTCGGATTCCACGCCTCTCATTTCCCACCTCTCTTTCCGTGCCTCTTTCCCCGCCTCTCTTTCCTTGCCTCTTTCCCTGCCTCTCTTTCTCCACATCTCTTTCCCCACCTCTGATTCCCCGCCTCGGATCCCCCACATCTGATACCCTGCCTCTCTTTCCCTGCGTCTATTTCCACGCCTCTTTCTCTGCCTCTCTTTCCCCACATCTCTTTTCCGCCCTCTGATTACCCGCCTCTGATTCCCCGCCTCTGATTCCCTGCCTCTGATTCCCCGCCTCTGATTCCCCACCTCTGATTTCCCGCCTCTCTTTCCGTGCCTCTTTCCCGGCCTCTCTTTCCCCACATCTCTTTTCCTGCCTCTGATTCCCCGCCTCGGATTCCCCGCATCTGATACCCCTCCTCGCTTTCACTGCGTCTATTTCCACGCCTCTTTCTCTGCCTCTCTTTTCCCACATCTCATTTCCGCCCAATGATTCCCCGCCTCTGATTCCCCGCCTCTGATTCCCCGCCTCTGATTCCCCGCCTCCATTTCTCCGACTCCGATTCCCTGCTTCAGAGTCTCTGACTCTTTCCCCGCCTCCCTTTCGCCGCCTCTCTTTTCCCACATCTCTATTCCCCCCTCTGATTCCCCGCCTCTGATTCCCCGCCTCTGCTTCCCCGCCTCTGATTCCCCGCCTCTGATTCCCCGCCTCTGATTCCCCGCCTCTGATTCCCCGCCTCTGATTCCCCGCCTCTGATTCCCCGCCTCTGATTCCCCGCCTCTGATTCCCCGCCTCTGATTCCCCGCCTCAGATTCCCCACCTCAGATAATACGACTCTGATTCCCCGCCTCTCATTTCCTACCTCTCTTTCCGTGCCTCTTTCCCCGCCTCTCTTTCCTTGCCTCTTTCCCTGCCTCTCTTTCTCCACATCTCTTTCCCCACCTCTGATTCCCCGCCTCGGATCCCCCACATCTGATACCCCGCCTCTCTTTCCCTGCGTCTATTTCCACGCCTCTTTCTCTGCCTCTCTTTCCCCACATCTCTTTTCCGCCCTCTGATTCCCCGCCTCTGATTTCCCGCCTCTGATTCCCCGCCTCTGATTCCCTGCCTCTCTTTCCCTGCCACTATTTTCGTGCCTCCTTCTCTGCCACTCTTTTCCCACATCTCATTTCCGCCCTCTGATTCCCCACCTCTGATTCCACGCCGCCTTTTCTCCGCCTCTGATACACCTCCTCTGAGTCCAAGCCTCTGATTCCCCGCCTCTGATTCCCCGCCTCTGATTCCCCGACTCTGATTCCCCGCCTCTGATTCTCCTCCTCTGATTCTCCTCCTCTGATTCCCCGCCTCTGATTCCACGACTCTGATTCCCCGACTCCGATTCCCCACCTTAGATTCCCCGCCTCTGTTTCCACGCCTCTGATTCCCCGCCTCTGATTCCCCGCCTCTGATTCCTTGCCTCGGATTGCACACATCTGATACCCCGCCTCTCTTTCTCTGCCTCTCTTTCCCCACATCTCTTTTCCGTCCTCTGATTCCCCGCTTCTGATTCCCCGCTTCTGATTCCCCGCCTCCATTTCTCCGACTCTGATTCCCTTCCTCTGTTTCCCTGCCACCGATTCCCTGCCTCCGATTCCCTGCTTCAGAGTCCCTGGCTCTTTCCCTGGCTCTTTCCCTGCCCTTCTTTCCCCACATCTCTTTTCCCCCCTCTGATTCACCCTCTTTTAATTTCAGCCTCTGATTCCCCGCCTCTGGTTCCCCGCCTGTGATTCCCCGCCTGTGATTCCCCGCCTCTCTTTCCCTGCCACTATTTTCGTGCCTCTTTCTCTGCCTCTCTTTTCCCACATCTCTATTCCCCCCTCTGATTCCCCGCCTCTGATTCCCCGCCTCTGATTCCCCGCCTCTGATTCACCGCCTCTGATTCCCTGCCTCTCTTTCCCTGCCACTATTTTCGTGCCTCCTTCTCTGCCTCTCTTTTCCCACATCTCATTTCCGCCCTCTGATTCCCCACCTCTGATTCCACGCCGCCTTTTCTCCGCCTCTGATACACCTCCTCTGAGTCCAAGCCTCTGATTCCCCGCCTCTGATTCCCCGCCTCTGATTCCCCGCCTCTGATTCCCCGCCTCTGATTCCCCACCTCTGATTTCCCGCATCTGATACCCCTCCTCTCTTTCACTGCGTCTATTTCCACGCCTCTTTCTCTGCCTCTCTTTCCCCACATCTCTTTTCTGCCCTCTGATTCCCCACCTCTGATTCCACGCCTCCGTTCCTCTGCCTCTGATACCCCGCCTCTGATACCCCGCCTCTGATACCCCGCCTCTGATTCCCCGCCTCTGATTCCCCGCCTCTGATTCCCCGCCTCTGATTCCCCGCCTCTGATTCCCCTCCTCTGATTCCCCGACTCTGATTCCCCGCCTCTGATTCCACGCCTCTGATTCCTTGCCTCGGATTGCACACATCTGATAACCCGCCTCTCTTTCTCTGCCTCTCTTTCGCCACATCTCTTTTCCGTCCTCTGATTCCCCGCTTCTGATTCCTCGCTTCTGATTCCCCGCCTCCATTTCTCCGACTCTGATTCCCTTCCTCTGTTTTCCTGCCTCCGATTCCCTGCCTCCGATTCCCTGCTTCAGAGTCCCTGGCTCTTTCCCTGCCCTTCTTTCCCCACATCTCTTTTCCCCCCTCTGATTCACCCTCTTTTAATTTCAGCCTCTGATTCCCCGCCTCTGGTTCCCCGCCTGTGATTCCCCGCCTCTGATTCCCCGCCTCTCTTTCCCTGCCACTATTTTCGTGCCTCTTTCTCTGCCTCTCTTTTCCCACATCTCATTTCCGCCCACTGATTCCCCGCCTCTGATTCCCCGCCTCTGATTCCCCGCCTCTGATTCCCCGCCTCTGATTCCCAACCTCTGATTCCCCGCCTCTGATTCCCCGCCTCTGATTCTCCGCCTCTGATTCCCTGCCTCTGATTCCCCGCCTCTGATTCCCCGACTCTGATTCCCCGACTCCGATTCCCTGCTTCAGAGTCTCTGACTCTTTCCCCGCCTCCCTTTCGCCGCCTCTCTTTTCCCACATCTCTATTCCCCCCTCTGATTCCACGCCTCTGATTCCCCGACAGACTCCCCACCTCAGATTCCCTGCCTCTGATACCCCTCATCTGATTCCCTGCCTCTGAATCCCCACCTCTGATTCCCCGCCTCTATTTCCTTGCCTCTTTCCCTGCCTCTCTTTCCCCACATCTCTTTCCCCGCCTTGAATTCCCCACATCTGATACCCCGCCTCTCTTTCCCTGCGTCTATTTCCGCGCCTCTTTCCCTGCCTCTCTTTCCCCACATCTCTTTTCCGCCCTCTGATTCCCCGCTTCTGATTCCCCGCCTCCGTTCTCCGACTCTGTTTCCCTGCCTCCGATTCCCTGCTTCAGAGTCCCTGGCTCTTTCCATGCCTCTCTTTCCCTACATATCTTTTCCCCCTTCTGATTCTCTCCCTTTGAATCTCATCCTCGGATTCCCCACCTCAGATTCCCCACCTCAGATTCCCTGCCTCAGAATCCCCACCTCAGATTCCCCGCCTCTGATTCCCCGCCTCTGATTCCCCGCCTCTGCTTCCCCGCCTCTGCTTCCCCGCCTCTGATTCCCCGCCTCTGATTCCCCGCCTCCATTTCTCCCACTCTGATTCCCTTCCTCTGTTTCCCTGCCTCCGATTCCCTGCTTCAGAGTCCCTGGCTCTTTCCCTGGCTCTTTCCCTGCCCTTCTTTCCCCACATCTCTTTTCCCCCCTCTGATTCACCCCCTTTTAATTTCAGCCTCTGATTCCCCGCCTGTGGTTCCCCGCCTCTGATTCCCCGCCTCTCTTTCCCTGCCACTATTTTCGTGCCTCTTTCTCTGCCTCTCTTTTCCCACATCTCATTTCCGCCCACTGATTCCCCGCCTCTGATTCCCCGCCTCTGATTCCCCGCCTCTGATTCCCCGCCTCTGATTCCCCGCCTCTGATTCCCCGCCTCTGATTCCCCGACTCTGATTCCCCGACTCTGATTCCCCGCCTCTGATTCCCCACCTCTGATTCCCCGACTCTGATTCCCCGACTCTGATTCCCCGACTCCGATTCCCTGTTTCAGAGTCTCTGACTCTTTCCCCGCCTCCCTTTCGCCGCCTCTCTTTTCCCACATCTCTATTCCCCCCTCTGATTCCACGCCTCTGATTCCCCGCCTCAGATTCCCCGCCTCTGATTCCCTGCCTCTGATTCCCCACCTCTATTTCCTTGCCTCTTTCCCTGCCTCTCTTTCCCCACATCTCTTTCCCCACATCTCTTTCCCCGCCTCTGATTCCCCGCCTCAGATTCGCCGCCTCAGATTCCCTGCCTCTGGATCTCCGCCTCTGATTCCCTGCCTCTGATTCCCCACCTCTATTTCCTTGCCTCTTTCCCTTCCTCTCTTTCCCCACATCTCTTTCCCCGCCTCTGATTCCCCGCCTTGAATTCCCCACATCTGATACTCCGCCTCTCTTTCCCTGCCACTATTTTCGTGCCTCCTTCTCTGCCTCTCTTTTCCCACATCTCTTTCCCCGCCTCTGATTCCCCGCCTCTGATTCCCCGCCTGTGATTCACCGCCTCTGATTTCCTGCCTCTCTTTCCGTGCCTCTTTCCCGGCCTCTCTTTCCCCACATCTCTTTTCCTGCCTCTGATGCCCCGCCTCGGATTCCACGCCTCTGATTCCCCGCCTCAGATTTTCCACCTCAGATTCCCCACATCTGATACCCCGCCTCTCTTTCCCTGCGTCTATTTCCGCGCCTCTTTCCCTGCCTCTCTTTCCCCACATCTCTTTCCCCGCCTCTGATTCCCCGCCTCGGAACCCCACATCTGATACCCCGCCTCTCTTTCCCTGCGTCTATTTCCGCGCCTCTTTCCCCGCCTCTCTTTTCCCACATCTCTTTCCCCGCCTCTGATTCCCCGCCTCTGATTCCCCGCCTCTGATACCATGACTCTGATTCCCCGCCTCTGATTCCCCGCCTCTGAAACCACGACTCTGATTCCCCGCCTCTGATTCCTCGCCTCTGATTTCCCGCCTCTCTTTCCGTGCCTCTTTCCCGGCCTCTCTTTCCCCACATCTCTTTTCCTGCCTCTGATTCCCCGCCTCGGATTCCACGCCTCTCATTTCCCACCTCTCTTTCCGTGCCTCTTTCCCCGCCTCTCTTTCCTTGCCTCTTTCCCTGCCTCTCTTTCTCCACATCTCTTTCCCCACCTCTGATTCCCCGCCTCGGATCCCCCACATCTGATACCCTGCCTCTCTTTCCCTGCGTCTATTTCCACGCCTCTTTCTCTGCCTCTCTTTCCCCACATCTCTTTTCCGCCCTCTGATTCCCCGCCTCTGATTCCCCGCCTCTGATTCCCTGCCTCTGATTCCCCGCCTCTGATTCCCCACCTCTGATTTCCCGCCTCTCTTTCCGTGCCTCTTTCCCGGCCTCTCTTTCCCCACATCTCTTTTCCTGCCTCTGATTCCCCGCCTCGGATTCCCCACATCTGATACCCTGCCTCTCTTTCCCTGCGTCTATTTCCACGCCTCTTTCTCTGCCTCTCTTTTCCCACATCTCATTTCCGCCCACTGATTCCCCGCCTCTGATTCCCCGCCTCTGATTCCCCGCCTCTGATTCCCCGCCTCTGATTCCCCGCCTCTGATTCTCCGCCTCTGATTCCCTGCCTCTGATTCCCCGCCTCTGATTCCCCGCCTCTGATTCCCCGCCTCTGATTCCCCGCCTCTGATTCCCCGCCTCTGATTCCCCGCCTCTGATTCCCCGCCTCTGATTCCCCGCCTCTGATTCCCCGCCTCTGATTCCCCGCCTCTGATTCCCCGCCTCTGATTCCCCGCCTCTGATTCCCCGCCTCTGATTCCCCGCCTCTGATTCCCCGCCTCTGATTCCCCGCCTCAGATAATACGACTCTGATTCCCCTCCTCTCATTTCCCACCTCTCTTTCCGTGCCTCTTTCCCCGCCTCTCTTTCCTTGCCTCTTTCCCTGCCTCTCTTTCTCCACATCTCTTTCCCCACCTCTGATTCCCCGCCTCGGATCCCCCACATCTGATACCCCGCCTCTCTTTCCCTGCGTCTATTTCCACGCCTCTTTCTCTGCCTCTCTTTCCCCACATCTCTTTTCCGCCCTCTGATTCCCCACCTCTGATTTCCCGCCTCTGATTCCCCGCCTCTGATTCCCTGCCTCTCTTTCCCTGCCACTATTTTCGTGCCTCCTTCTCTGCCACTCTTTTCCCACATCTCATTTCCGCCCTCTGATTCCCCACCTCTGATTCCACGCCGCCTTTTCTCCGCCTCTGATACACCTCCTCTGAGTCCAAGCCTCTGATTCCCCGCCTCTGATTCCCCACCTCTGATTCCCCGCCTCTGATTCCCCGCCTCTGATTCCCCGCCTCTGATTCCCCGCCTCTGATTCCCCTCCTCTGATTCCCCGACTCTGATTCCCCGCCTCTGATTCCCCGCCTCTGATTCCCCGCCTCTGATTCCCCTCCTCTGATTCTCCTCCTCTGATTCCCCGCCTCTGATTCCACGACTCTGATTCCCCGACTCCGATTCCCCACCTTAGATTCCCCGCCTCTGTTTCCACGCCTCTGATTCCCCGCCTCTGATTCCCCGCCTCTGATTCCTTGCCTCGGATTGCACACATCTGATACCCCGCCTCTCTTTCTCTGCCTCTCTTTCCCCACATCTCTTTTCCGTCCTCTGATTCCCCGCTTCTGATTCCCCGCTTCTGATTCCCCGCCTCCATTTCTCCGACTCTGATTCCCTTCCTCTGTTTCCCTGCCACCGATTCCCTGCCTCCGATTCCCTGCTTCAGAGTCCCTGGCTCTTTCCCTGGCTCTTTCCCTGCCCTTCTTTCCCCACATCTCTTTTCCCCCCTCTGATTCACCCTCTTTTAATTTCAGCCTCTGATTCCCCGCCTCTGGTTCCCCTCCTGTGATTCCCCGCCTGTGATTCCCCGCCTCTCTTTCCCTGCCACTATTTTCGTGCCTCTTTCTCTGCCTCTCTTTTCCCACATCTCTATTCCCCCCTCTGATTCCCCGCCTCTGATTCCCCGCCTCTGATTCCCCGCCTCTGATTCCCCGCCTCTGATTCCCCGCCTCTGATTCCCCGCCTCTCTTTCCCTGCCACTATTTTCGTGCCTCCTTCTCTGCCTCTCTTTTCCCACATCTCTTTTCCACCCTCTGATTCCCCGCCTCTGATTCCCCGCCTCTGATTCACCGCCTCTGATTCCCTGCCTCTCTTTCCCTGCCACTATTTTCGTGCCTCCTTCTCTGCCTCTCTTTTCCCACATCTCATTTCCGCCCTCTGATTCCCCACCTCTGATTCCACGCCGCCTTTTCTCCGCCTCTGATACACCTCCTCTGAGTCCAAGCCTCTGATTCCCCGCCTCTGATTCCCCGCCTCTGATTCCCCGCCTCTGATTCCCCACCTCTGATTTCCCGCCTCTCTTTCCGTGCCTCTCTCCCGGACTCTCTTTCCCCACATCTCTTTTCCTGCCTCTGATTCCCCGCCTCGGATTCCCCGCATCTGATACCCCTCCTCTCTTTCACTGCGTCTATTTCCACGCCTCTTTCTCTGCCTCTCTTTCCCCACATCTCTTTTCTGCCCTCTGATTCCCCACCTCTGATTCCACGCCTCCGTTCCTCTGCCTCTGATACCCCGCCTCTGATACCCCGCCTCTGATACCCCGCCTCTGATTCCCCGCCTCTGATTCCCCGCCTCTGATTCCCCTCCTCTGATTCCCCGACTCTGATTCCCCGCCTCTGATTCCACGCCTCTTATTCCCCGCCTCTGATTCCCCGCCTCTGATTCCTTGCCTCGGATTGCACACATCTGATAACCCGCCTCTCTTTCTCTGCCTCTCTTTCGCCACATCTCTTTTCCGTCCTCTGATTCCCCGCTTCTGATTCCTCGCTTCTGATTCCCCGCCTCCATTTCTCCGACTCTGATTCCCTTCCTCTGTTTTCCTGCCTCCGATTCCCTGCCTCCGATTCCCTGCTTCAGAGTCCCTGGCTCTTTCCCTGCCCTTCTTTCCCCACATCTCTTTTCCCCCCTCTGATTCACCCTCTTTTAATTTCAGCCTCTGATTCCCCGCCTCTGGTTCCCCGCCTGTGATTCCCCGCCTCTGATTCCCTGCCTCTCTTTCCCTGCCACTATTTTCGTGCCTCTTTCTCTGCCTCTCTTTTCCCACATCTCATTTCCGCCCACTGATTCCCCGCCTCTGATTCCCCGCCTCTGATTCCCCGCCTCTGATTCCCCGCCTCTGATTCCCCGCCTCTGATTCCCCGCCTCTGATTCTCCGCCTCTGATTCCCTGCCTCTGATTCCCCGCCTCTGATTCCCCGACTCTGATTCCCCGACTCCGATTCCCTGCTTCAGAGTCTCTGACTCTTTCCCCGCCTCCCTTTCGCCGCCTCTCTTTTCCCACTTCTCTATTCCCCCCTCTGATTCCACGCCTCTGATTCCCCGACAGACTCCCCACCTCAGATTCCCTGCCTCTGATTCCCCTCATCTGATTCCCTGCCTCTGAATCCCCACCTCTGATTCCCCGCCTCTATTTCCTTGCCTCTTTCCCTGCCTCTCTTTCCCCACATCTCTTTCCCCGCCTTGAATTCCCCACATCTGATACCCCGCCTCTCTTTCCCTGCGTCTATTTCCGCGCCTCTTTCCCTGCCTCTCTTTCCCCACATCTCTTTTCCGCCCTCTGATTCCCCGCTTCTGATTCCCCGCCTCCGTTCTCCGACTCTGTTTCCCTGCCTCCGATTCCCTGCTTCAGAGTCCCTGGCTCTTTCCATGCCTCTCTTTCCCTACATATCTTTTCCCCCTTCTGATTCTCTCCCTTTGAATCTCATCCTCGGATTCCCCACCTCAGATTCCCCACCTCAGATTCCCTGCCTCAGAATCCCCACCTCAGATTCCCCGCCTCTGATTCCCCGCCTCTGATTCCCCGCCTCTGATTCCCCGCCTCTGCTTCCCCGCCTCTGCTTCCCCGCCTCTGATTCCCCGCCTCTGATTCCCCGCCTCCATTTCTCCCACTCTGATTCCCTTCCTCTGTTTCCCTGCCTCCGATTCCCTGCTTCAGAGTCCCTGGCTCTTTCCCTGGCTCTTTCCCTGCCCTTCTTTCCCCACATCTCTTTTCCCCCCTCTGATTAACCCCCTTTTAATTTCAGCCTCTGATTCCCCGCCTGTGGTTCCCCGCCTCTGATTCCCCGCCTCTCTTTCCCTGCCACTATTTTCGTGCCTCTTTCTCTGCCTCTCTTTTCCCACATCTCATTTCCGCCCACTGATTCCCCGCCTCTGATTCCCCGCCTCTGATTCTCCGCCTCTGATTCCCCGCCTCTGATTCCCCGCCTCTGATTCCCCGCCTCTGATTCCCCGCCTCTGATTCCCCGACTCTGATTCCCCGCCTCTGATTCCCCGCCTCTGATTCCCCACCTCTGATTCCCCGACTCTGATTCCCCGACACTGATTCCCCGACTCTGATTCCCCGACTCTGATTCCCCGACTCCGATTCCCTGTTTCAGAGTCTCTGACTCTTTCCCCGCCTCCCTTTCGCCGCCTCTCTTTTCCCACATCTCTATTCCCCCCTCTGATTCCACGCCTCTGATTCCCCGCCTCAGATTCCCCGCCTCAGATTCCCTGCCTCTGGATCTCCGCCTCTGATTCCCTGCCTCTGATTCCCCACCTCTATTTCCTTGCCTCTTTCCCTGCCTCTCTTTCCCCACATCTCTTTCCCCGCCTCTGATTCCCCGCCTTGAATTCCCCACATCTGATACTCCGCCTCTCTTTCCCTGCGTCTATTTCCGCGCCTCTTTCCCTGCCTCTCTTTCCCCACATCTCTTTTCCACCCTCTGATTCCCCGCTTCTGATTCCCCGCCTCCGTTTCTCCGACTCTGTTTCCCTGCCTCCGATTCCCTGCTTCAGAGTCCCTGGCTCTTTCCATGCCTCTCTTTCCCCACATTTCTTTTCCCCCTTCTGATTCTCCCCCTTTCAATCTCAGCCTCTGATTTCCCACCTCAGAATCCCCACCTCAAATTCCCCGCCTCTGATTCCCCGACTCTGATTCCCCGCCTCTGCTTCCCCGCCTCTGCTTCCCCGCCTCTGATTCCCCGCCTCTGATTGCCCGCCTCTGATTGCCCGCCTCTGATTCCCCGCCTCTGATTCCCCGCCTCTGATTCCCCGCCTCTGATTCCCCGCCTCTGATTCCCCGCCTCTGATTCCCCGCCTCTGATTCCCCGCCTCTGATTCCCCGCCTCTCTTTCCCTGCCACTATTTTCGTGCCTCCTTCTCTGCCTCTCTTTTCCCACATCTCTTTCCCCGCCTCTGATTCCCTGCCTCCGATTCCCCGCCTCAGATAATACGAGTCTGATTCCCCGCCTCTGATTCCCCGCCTGTGATTCACCGCCTCTGATTTCCTGCCTCTCTTTCCGTGCCTCTTTCCCGGCCTCTCTTTCCCCACATCTCTTTTCCTGCCTCTGATGCCCCGCCTCGGATTCCACGCCTCTGATTCCCCGCCTCAGATTTTCCACTTCAGATTCCCCACATCTGATACCCCGCCTCTCTTTCCCTGCGTCTATTTCCGCGCCTCTTTCCCTGCCTCTCTTTCCCCACATCTCTTTCCCCGCCTCTGATTCCCCGCCTCGGATTCCCCACATCTGATACCCCGCCTCTCTTTCCCTGCGTCTATTTCCGCGCCTCTTTCCCTGCCTCTCTTTTCCCACATCTCTTTCCCCGCCTCTGATTCCCCGCCTCAGATTCCCCGCCTCTGATTCCCCGACTCTGATTCCCCGCCTCTGATTCCCCACCTCTGATTCCCCAACTCTGATTCCCTGACACTGATTCCCCGACTCTGATTCCCCGACTCTGATTCCCCGACTCAGATTCCCTGTTTCAGAGTCTCTGACTCTTTCCCCGCCTCCCTTTCGCCGCCTCTCTTTTCCAACATCTCTATTCCCCCCTCTGATTCCCTGCCTCTGATTCCCCACCTCTATTTCCTTGCCTCTTTCCCTGCCTCTCTTTCCCCACATCTCTTTCCCCGCCTCTGATTCCCCGCCTTGAATTCCCCACATCTGATACTCCGCCTCTCTTTCCCTGCGTCTATTTCCGCGCCTCTTTCCCTGCCTCTCTTTCCCCACATCTCTTTTCCACCCTCTGATTCCCCGCTTCTGATTCCCCGCCTCCGTTTCTCCGACTCTGTTTCCCTGCCTCCGATTCCCTGCTTCAGAGTCCCTGGCTCTTTCCATGCCTCTCTTTCCCCACATTTCTTTTCCCCCTTCTGATTCTCCCCCTTTCAATCTCAGCCTCTGATTTCCCACCTCAGAATCCCCACCTCAAATTCCCCGCCTCTGATTCCCCGCCTCTGCTTCCCCGCCTCTGCTTCCCCGCGTCTGCTTCCCCGCCTCTGCTTCCCCGCCTCTGCTTCCCCGCCTCTGATTCCCCGCCTCTGATTCCCCGCCTCTGTTTCCCCGCCTCTGATTCCCCGCCTCTGATTCCCCGCCTCTGATTCCCCGCCTCTGATTCCCCGCCTCTGATTCCCCGCCTCTGATTCCCCGCCTCTGATTCCCTGCCTCTCTTTCCCTGCCACTATTTTCGTGCCTCCTTCTCTGCCTCTCTTTTCCCACATCTCTTTCCCCGCCTCTGATTCCCTGCCTCCGATTCCCCGCCTCAGATAATACGACTCTGATTCCCCGCCTCTGATTCCCCGCCTGTGATTCACCGCCTCTGATTTCCTGCCTCTCTTTCCGTGCCTCTTTCCCGGTCTCTCTTTCCCCACATCTCTTTTCCTGCCTCTGATGCCCCGCCTCGGATTCCACGCCTCTGATTCCCCGCCTCAGATTTTCCGCCTCAGATTTTCCACCTCAGATTCCCCACATCTGATACCCCGCCTCTCTTTCCCTGCGTCTATTTCCGCGCCTCTTTCCCCGCCTCTCTTTTCCCACATCTCTTTCCCCGCCTCTGATTCCCCGCCTCTGATTCCCCGCCTCTGAAACCACGACTCTGATTCCCCGCTTCTGATACCACGACTCTAATTCCCCGCCTCTGATTCCCCGCCTCTCATTTCCCACCTCTCTTTCCCTGCCTCTCTTTCTCCACATCTCTTTCCCCACCTCTGATTCCCCGCCTCGGATCCCCCACATCTGATACCCTGCCTCTCTTTCCCTGCGTCTATTTCCACGCCTCTTTCTCTGCCTCTCTTTCCCCACATCTCTTTTCCGCCCTCTGATTCCCCGCCTCTGATTCCCCGCCTCTGATTCCCTGCCTTTGATTCCCCGCCTCTGATTCCCCACCTCTGATTTCCCGCCTCTGATTCCCCGCCTCTGATTCCCCGCCTCTGATTCCCCACCTCTGATTCCCCGCCTCTGATTCCCTGCCTCTGATTCCCCGCCTCTGATTCCCCGCCTCTGATTCTCCGCCTCTGATTCCCCGCCTCTGATTCCCCGCCTCTGATTCCCCGACTCTGATTCCCCGCCTCTGATTCCACGACTCTGATTCCCCGACTCCGATTCCCCACCTTAGATTCCACGCCTCTGATTCCACGCCTCTGATTCCTTGCCTCGGATTGCACACATCTGATAACCCGCCTCTCTTTCTCTGCCTCTCTTTCGCCACATCTCTTTTCCGTCCTCTGATTCCCCGCTTCTGATTCCCCGCTTCTGATTCCCCGCCTCCATTTCTCCGACTCTGATTCCCTTCCTCTGTTTTCCTGCCTCCGATTCCCTGCCTCCGATTCCCTGCTTCAGAGTCCCTGGCTCTTTCCCTGGCTCTTTCCCTACCCTTCTTTCCCCACATCTCTTTTCCCCCCTCTGGTTCACCCTCTTTTAATTTCAGCCTCTGATTCCCCGCCTCTGGTTCCCCGCCTCTGATTCTCCGCCTCTGATTCCCTGCCTCTGATTCCCTGCCTCTGATTCCCCACCTCTAATTCCCCGACTCTGATTCCCTGACACTGATTCCCCGACTCTGATTCCCCGACTCTGATTCCCCGACTCCGATTCCCTGTTTCAGAGTCTCTGACTCTTTCCCCGCCTCCCTTTCGCCGCCTCTCTTTTCCCACATCTCTATTCCCCCCTCTGATTCCACGCCTCTGATTCCCCGCCTCAGATTCCCCGCCTCAGATTCCCTGCCTCTGGATCTCCGCCTCTGATTCCCTGCCTCTGATTCCCCACCTCTATTTCCTTGCCTCTTTCCCTGCCTCTCTTTCCCCACATCTCTTTCCCCACATCTCTTTCCCCGCCTCTGATTCCCCGCCTTGAATTCCCCACATCTGATACTCCGCCTCTCTTTCCCTGCGTCTATTTCCGCGCCTCTTTCCCTGCCTCTCTTTCCCCACATCTCTTTTCCGCCCTCTGATTCCCCGCTTCTGATTCCCCGCCTCCGTTCTCCGACTCTGTTTCCCTGCCTCCGATTCCCTGCTTCAGAGTCCCTGGCTCTTTCCGTGCCTCTCTTTCCCCACATTTCTTTTCCCCCTTCTGATTCTCCTCCTTTCAATCTCAGCCTCTGATTTCCCACCTCAGAATCCCCACCTCAAATTCCCCGCCTCTGATTCCCCGACTCTGATTCCCCGCCTCTGCTTCCCCGCCTCTGCTTCCCCGCCTCTGCTTCCCCGCCTCTACTTCCCCGCCTCTGATTGCCCGCCTCTGATTTCCCGCCTCTGATTCCCCGCCTCTGATTCCCCGCCTCTGATTCCCCGCCTCTGATTCCCCGCCTCTGATTCCCCGCCTCTGATTCCCTGCCTCTCTTTCCCTGCCACTATTTTCGTGCCTCCTTCTCTGCCTCTCTTTTCCCACATCTCTTTCCCCGCCTCTGATTCCCTGCCTCCGATTCCCCGCCTCAGATAATACGACTCTGATTCCCCGCCTCTGATTCCCCGCCTGTGATTCACCGCCTCTGATTTCCTGCCTCTCTTTCCGTGCCTCTTTCCCGGCCTCTCTTTCCCCACATCTCTTTTCCTGCCTCTGATGCCCCGCCTCGGATTCCACGCCTCTGATTCCCCGCCTCAGATTTTCCACCTCAGATTCCCCACATCTGATACCCCGCCTCTCTTTCCCTGCGTCTATTTCCGCGCCTCTTTCCCTGCCTCTCTTACCCCACATCTCTTTCCCCGCCTCTGATTCCCCGCCTCGGATTCCCCACATCTGATACCCCGCCTCTCTTTCCCTGCGTCTATTTCCGCGCCTCTTTCCCTGCCTCTCTTTTCCCACATCTCTTTCCCCGCCTCTGATTCCCCGCCTCAGATTCCCCGCCTCTGATACCATGACTCTGATTCCCCGCCTCTGATTCCCCGCCTCTGATTCCACGCCTCTGATTCCCCGCCTCTCATTCCCCGCCCCTGATTCCCCGCCTCTCTTTCCCTGCCACTATTTTTGTGCCTCCTTCTCTGCCTCTCTTTTCCCACATCTCTTTCCCCGCCTCTGTTTCCCTGCCTCCGATTCCCCGCCTCAGATAATACGACTCTGATTCCCCGCCTCTGATTCCCCGCCTCTGATTCACCGCCTCTGATTTCCTGCCTCTCTTTCCGTGCCTCTTTCCCGGCCTCTCTTTCCCCACATCTCTTTTCCTGCCTCTGATGCCCCGCCTCGGATTCCACGCCTCTGATTCCCCGCCTCAGATTTTCCACTTCAGATTCCCCACATCTGATACCCCGCCTCTCTTTCCCTGCGTCTATTTCCGCGCCTCTTTCCCTGCCTCTCTTTCCCCACATCTCTTTCCCCGCCTCTGATTCCCCGCCTCGGATTCCCCACATCTGATACCCCGCCTCTCATTCCCCGCCCCTGATTCCCCGCCTCTCTTTCCCTGCCACTATTTTTGTGCCTCTTTCCCTGCCTCTCTTTTCCCACATCTCTTTCCCCGCCTCTGATTCCCCGACTCTGATTCCCCGCCTCTGATTCCCCACCTCTGATTCCCCGACTCTGATTCCCCGACTCAGATTCCCTGTTTCAGAGTCTCTGACTCTTTCCCCGCCTCCCTTTCGCCGCCTCTCTTTTCCCACATCTCTATTCCCCCCTCTGATTCCACGCATCTGATTCCCCGCCTCTCATTCCCCGCCCCTGATTCCCCGCCTCTCTTTCCCTGCCACTAATTTTGTGCCTCTTTCCCTGCCTCTCTTTCCCCACATCTCTTTTCCACCCTCTGATTCCCCGCTTCTGATTCCCCGCCTCCGTTTCTCCGACTCTGTTTCCCTGCCTCCGATTCCCTGCTTCAGAGTCCCTGGCTCTTTCCATGCCTCTCTTTCCCCACATTTCTTTTCCCCCTTCTGATTCTCCCCCTTTCAATCTCAGCCTCTGATTTCCCACCTCAGAATCCCCACCTCAAATTCCCCGCCTCTGATTCCCCGCCTCTGCTTCCCCGCCTCTGCTTCCCCGCCTCTGCTTCCCCGCCTCTGCTTCCCCGCCTCTGATTCCCCGCCTCTGATTCCCCGCCTCTGATTCCCCGCCTCTGATTCCCCGCCTCTGATTCCCCGCCTCTGATTCCCCGCCTCTGATTCCTCGCCTCTGATTCCCCGCCTCTGATTCCCTGCCTCTGATTCCCCGCCTCTGATTCCCTGCCTCTCTTTCCCTGCCACTATTTTCGTGCCTCCTTCTCTGCCCCTCTTTTCCCACATCTCTTTCCCCGCCTCTGATTCCCTGCCTCCGATTCCCCGCCTCAGATAATACGACTCTGATTCCCCGCCTCTGATTCCCCGCCTGTGATTCACCGCCTCTGATTTCCTGCCTCTCTTTCCGTGCCTCTTTCCCGGCCTCTCTTTCCCCACATCTCTTTTCCTGCCTCTGATGCCCCGCCTCGGATTCCACGCCTCTGATTCCCCGCCTCAGATTTTCCACCTCAGATTCCCCACATCTGATACCCCGCCTCTCTTTCCCTGCGTCTATTTCCGCGCCTCTTTCCCTGCCTCTCTTTCCCCACATCTCTTTCCCCGCCTCTGATTCCCCGCCTCGGATTCCCCACATCTGATACCCCGCCTCTCTTTCCCTGCGTCTATTTCCGCGCCTCTTTCCCCGCCTCTCTTTTCCCACATCTCTTTCCCCGCCTCTGATTCCCCGCCTCTGATTCCCCGCCTCTGATACCATGACTCTGATTCCCCGCCTCTGATTCCCCGCCTCTGATTCCCCGCCTCTGAAACCACGACTCTGATTCCCCGCCTCTGATTCCTCGCCTCTGATTTCCCGCCTCTCTTTCCGTGCCTCTTTCCCGGCCTCTCTTTCCCCACATCTCTTTTCCTGCCTCTGATTCCACGCCTCGGATTCCACGCCTCTGATTCCCCGCCTCAGATTCTCCACCTTAAATTCCCCGCTTCTGATACCACGACTCTGATTCCCCGCCTCTGATTCCCCGCCTCTCATTTCCCACCTCTCTTTCCGTGCCTCTTTCCCCGCCTCTCTTTCCTTGCCTCTTTCCCTGCCTCTCTTTCTCCACATCTCTTTCCCCACCTCTGATTCCCCGCCTCGGATCCCCCACATCTGATACCCTGCCTCTCTTTCCCTGCGTCTATTTCCACGCCTCTTTCTCTGCCTCTCTTTCCCCACATCTCTTTTCCGCCCTCTGATTCCCCGCCTCTGATTCCCCGCCTCTGATTCCCTGCCTCTGATTCCCCGCCTCTGATTCCCCACCTCTGATTTCCCGCCTCTCTTTCCGTGCCTCTTTCCCGGCCTCTCTTTCCCCACATCTCTTTTCCTGCCTCTGATTCCCCGCCTCGGATTCCCCGCATCTGATACCCCTCCTCGCTTTCACAGCGTCTATTTCCACGCCTCTTTCTCTGCCTCTCTTTTCCCACATCTCATTTCCGCCCACTGATTCCCCGCCTCTGATTCCCCGCCTCTGATTCCCCGCCTCTGATTCCCCGCCTCTGATTCCCTGCCTCTGATTCCCCGCCTCTGATTCCCCGCCTCCATTTCTCCGACTCCGATTCCCTGCTTCAGAGTCTCTGACTCTTTCCCCGCCTCCCTTTCGCCGCCTCGCTTTTCCCACATCTCTATTCCCCCCTCTGATTCCCCGCCTCTGATTCCCCGCCTCTGATTCCCTGCCTCTCTTTCCCTGCCACTATTTTCGTGCCTCATTCTCTGCCTCTCTTTTCCCACATCTCTTTCCCCGCCTCTGATTCCCCGCCTCAGATTCCCCACCTCAGATAATACGACTCTGATTCCCCGCCTCTCATTTCCCACCTCTCTTTCCGTGCCTCTTTCCCCGCCTCTCTTTCTCCACATCTCTTTCCCCACCTCTGATTCCCCGCCTCGGATCCCCCACATCTGATACCCCGCCTCTCTTTCCCTGCGTCTATTTCCACGCCTCTTTCTCTGCCTCTCTTTCCCCACATCTCTTTTCCGCCCTCTGATTCCCCGCCTCTGATTCCCCGCCTCTGATTCCCTGCCTCTGATTCCCTGCCTCTGATTCCCCGACTCTGATTCCCCGCCTCTGATTCCCCACCTCTGATTCCCCGACTCTGATTCCCTGACACTGATTCCCCGACTCTGATTCCCCGACTCTGATTCCCCGACTCAGATTCCCTGTTTCAGAGTCTCTGACTCTTTCCCCGCCTCCCTTTCGCCGCCTCTCTTTTCCCACATCTCTATTCCCCCCTCTGATTCCACGCCTCTGATTCCCCGCCTCAGATTCGCCGCCTCTATTTCCTTGCCTCTTTCCCTGCCTCTCTTTCCCCACATCTCTTTCCCCGCCTCTGATTCCCCGCCTTGAATTCCCCACATCTGATACTCCGCCTCTCTTTCCCTGCGTCTATTTCCGCGCCTCTTTCCCTGCCTCTCTTTCCCCACATCTCTTTTCCACCCTCTGATTCCCCGCTTCTGATTCCTTGCCTCGGATTCCTTGCCTCGGATTGCACACATCTGATAACCCGCCTCTCTTTCTCTGCCTCTCTTTCGCCACATCTCTTTTCCGTCCTCTGATTCCCCGCTTCTGATTCCCCGCTTCTGATTCCCCGCCTCCATTTCTCCGACTCTGATTCCCTTCCTCTGTTTTCCTGCCTCCGATTCCCTGCCTCCGATTCCCTGCTTCAGAGTCCCTGGCTCTTTCCCTGGCTCTTTCCCTACCCTTCTTTCCCCACATCTCTTTTCCCCCCTCTGGTTCACCCTCTTTTAATTTCAGCCTCTGATTCCCCGCCTCTGGTTCCCCGCCTCTGATTCTCCGCCTCTGATTCCCTGCCTCTGATTCCCTGCCTCTGATTCCCCACCTCTAATTCCCCGACTCTGATTCCCTGACACTGATTCCCCGACTCTGATTCCCCGACTCTGATTCCCCGACTCCGATTCCCTGTTTCAGAGTCTCTGACTCTTTCCCCGCCTCCCTTTCGCCGCCTCTCTTTTCCCACATCTCTATTCCCCCCTCTGATTCCACGCCTCTGATTCCCCGCCTCAGATTCCCCGCCTCAGATTCCCTGCCTCTGGATCTCCGCCTCTGATTCCCTGCCTCTGATTCCCCACCTCTATTTCCTTGCCTCTTTCCCTGCCTCTCTTTCCCCACATCTCTTTCCCCACATCTCTTTCCCCGCCTCTGATTCCCCGCCTTGAATTCCCCACATCTGATACTCCGCCTCTCTTTCCCTGCGTCTATTTCCGCGCCTCTTTCCCTGCCTCTCTTTCCCCACATCTCTTTTCCGCCCTCTGATTCCCCGCTTCTGATTCCCCGCCTCCGTTCTCCGACTCTGTTTCCCTGCCTCCGATTCCCTGCTTCAGAGTCCCTGGCTCTTTCCGTGCCTCTCTTTCCCCACATTTCTTTTCCCCCTTCTGATTCTCCTCCTTTCAATCTCAGCCTCTGATTTCCCACCTCAGAATCCCCACCTCAAATTCCCCGCCTCTGATTCCCCGACTCTGATTCCCCGCCTCTGCTTCCCCGCCTCTGCTTCCCCGCCTCTGCTTCCCCGCCTCTACTTCCCCGCCTCTGATTGCCCGCCTCTGATTTCCCGCCTCTGATTCCCCGCCTCTGATTCCCCGCCTCTGATTCCCCGCCTCTGATTCCCCGCCTCTGATTCCCCGCCTCTGATTCCCTGCCTCTCTTTCCCTGCCACTATTTTCGTGCCTCCTTCTCTGCCTCTCTTTTCCCACATCTCTTTCCCCGCCTCTGATTCCCTGCCTCCGATTCCCCGCCTCAGATAATACGACTCTGATTCCCCGCCTCTGATTCCCCGCCTGTGATTCACCGCCTCTGATTTCCTGCCTCTCTTTCCGTGCCTCTTTCCCGGCCTCTCTTTCCCCACATCTCTTTTCCTGCCTCTGATGCCCCGCCTCGGATTCCACGCCTCTGATTCCCCGCCTCAGATTTTCCACCTCAGATTCCCCACATCTGATACCCCGCCTCTCTTTCCCTGCGTCTATTTCCGCGCCTCTTTCCCTGCCTCTCTTACCCCACATCTCTTTCCCCGCCTCTGATTCCCCGCCTCGGATTCCCCACATCTGATACCCCGCCTCTCTTTCCCTGCGTCTATTTCCGCGCCTCTTTCCCTGCCTCTCTTTTCCCACATCTCTTTCCCCGCCTCTGATTCCCCGCCTCAGATTCCCCGCCTCTGATACCATGACTCTGATTCCCCGCCTCTGATTCCCCGCCTCTGATTCCACGCCTCTGATTCCCCGCCTCTCATTCCCCGCCCCTGATTCCCCGCCTCTCTTTCCCTGCCACTATTTTTGTGCCTCCTTCTCTGCCTCTCTTTTCCCACATCTCTTTCCCCGCCTCTGTTTCCCTGCCTCCGATTCCCCGCCTCAGATAATACGACTCTGATTCCCCGCCTCTGATTCCCCGCCTCTGATTCACCGCCTCTGATTTCCTGCCTCTCTTTCCGTGCCTCTTTCCCGGCCTCTCTTTCCCCACATCTCTTTTCCTGCCTCTGATGCCCCGCCTCGGATTCCACGCCTCTGATTCCCCGCCTCAGATTTTCCACTTCAGATTCCCCACATCTGATACCCCGCCTCTCTTTCCCTGCGTCTATTTCCGCGCCTCTTTCCCTGCCTCTCTTTCCCCACATCTCTTTCCCCGCCTCTGATTCCCCGCCTCGGATTCCCCACATCTGATACCCCGCCTCTCATTCCCCGCCCCTGATTCCCCGCCTCTCTTTCCCTGCCACTATTTTTGTGCCTCTTTCCCTGCCTCTCTTTTCCCACATCTCTTTCCCCGCCTCTGATTCCCCGACTCTGATTCCCCGCCTCTGATTCCCCACCTCTGATTCCCCGACTCTGATTCCCCGACTCAGATTCCCTGTTTCAGAGTCTCTGACTCTTTCCCCGCCTCCCTTTCGCCGCCTCTCTTTTCCCACATCTCTATTCCCCCCTCTGATTCCACGCATCTGATTCCCCGCCTCTCATTCCCCGCCCCTGATTCCCCGCCTCTCTTTCCCTGCCACTAATTTTGTGCCTCTTTCCCTGCCTCTCTTTCCCCACATCTCTTTTCCACCCTCTGATTCCCCGCTTCTGATTCCCCGCCTCCGTTTCTCCGACTCTGTTTCCCTGCCTCCGATTCCCTGCTTCAGAGTCCCTGGCTCTTTCCATGCCTCTCTTTCCCCACATTTCTTTTCCCCCTTCTGATTCTCCCCCTTTCAATCTCAGCCTCTGATTTCCCACCTCAGAATCCCCACCTCAAATTCCCCGCCTCTGATTCCCCGCCTCTGCTTCCCCGCCTCTGCTTCCCCGCCTCTGCTTCCCCGCCTCTGCTTCCCCGCCTCTGATTCCCCGCCTCTGATTCCCCGCCTCTGATTCCCCGCCTCTGATTCCCCGCCTCTGATTCCCCGCCTCTGATTCCCCGCCTCTGATTCCTCGCCTCTGATTCCCCGCCTCTGATTCCCTGCCTCTGATTCCCCGCCTCTGATTCCCTGCCTCTCTTTCCCTGCCACTATTTTCGTGCCTCCTTCTCTGCCCCTCTTTTCCCACATCTCTTTCCCCGCCTCTGATTCCCTGCCTCCGATTCCCCGCCTCAGATAATACGACTCTGATTCCCCGCCTCTGATTCCCCGCCTGTGATTCACCGCCTCTGATTTCCTGCCTCTCTTTCCGTGCCTCTTTCCCGGCCTCTCTTTCCCCACATCTCTTTTCCTGCCTCTGATGCCCCGCCTCGGATTCCACGCCTCTGATTCCCCGCCTCAGATTTTCCACCTCAGATTCCCCACATCTGATACCCCGCCTCTCTTTCCCTGCGTCTATTTCCGCGCCTCTTTCCCTGCCTCTCTTTCCCCACATCTCTTTCCCCGCCTCTGATTCCCCGCCTCGGATTCCCCACATCTGATACCCCGCCTCTCTTTCCCTGCGTCTATTTCCGCGCCTCTTTCCCCGCCTCTCTTTTCCCACATCTCTTTCCCCGCCTCTGATTCCCCGCCTCTGATTCCCCGCCTCTGATACCATGACTCTGATTCCCCGCCTCTGATTCCCCGCCTCTGATTCCCCGCCTCTGAAACCACGACTCTGATTCCCCGCCTCTGATTCCTCGCCTCTGATTTCCCGCCTCTCTTTCCGTGCCTCTTTCCCGGCCTCTCTTTCCCCACATCTCTTTTCCTGCCTCTGATTCCACGCCTCGGATTCCACGCCTCTGATTCCCCGCCTCAGATTCTCCACCTTAAATTCCCCGCTTCTGATACCACGACTCTGATTCCCCGCCTCTGATTCCCCGCCTCTCATTTCCCACCTCTCTTTCCGTGCCTCTTTCCCCGCCTCTCTTTCCTTGCCTCTTTCCCTGCCTCTCTTTCTCCACATCTCTTTCCCCACCTCTGATTCCCCGCCTCGGATCCCCCACATCTGATACCCTGCCTCTCTTTCCCTGCGTCTATTTCCACGCCTCTTTCTCTGCCTCTCTTTCCCCACATCTCTTTTCCGCCCTCTGATTCCCCGCCTCTGATTCCCCGCCTCTGATTCCCTGCCTCTGATTCCCCGCCTCTGATTCCCCACCTCTGATTTCCCGCCTCTCTTTCCGTGCCTCTTTCCCGGCCTCTCTTTCCCCACATCTCTTTTCCTGCCTCTGATTCCCCGCCTCGGATTCCCCGCATCTGATACCCCTCCTCGCTTTCACATCGTCTATTTCCACGCCTCTTTCTCTGCCTCTCTTTTCCCACATCTCATTTCCGCCCACTGATTCCCCGCCTCTGATTCCCCGCCTCTGATTCCCCGCCTCTGATTCCCCTCCTCTGATTCCCTGCCTCTGATTCCCCGCCTCTGATTCCCCGCCTCCATTTCTCCGACTCCGATTCCCTGCTTCAGAGTCTCTGACTCTTTCCCCGCCTCCCTTTCGCCGCCTCGCTTTTCCCACATCTCTATTCCCCCCTCTGATTCCCCGCCTCTGATTCCCCGCCTCTGATTCCCTGCCTCTCTTTCCCTGCCACTATTTTCGTGCCTCATTCTCTGCCTCTCTTTTCCCACATCTCTTTCCCCGCCTCTGATTCCCCGCCTCAGATTCCCCACCTCAGATAATACGACTCTGATTCCCCGCCTCTCATTTCCCACCTCTCTTTCCGTGCCTCTTTCCCCGCCTCTCTTTCTCCACATCTCTTTCCCCACCTCTGATTCCCCGCCTCGGATCCCCCACATCTGATACCCCGCCTCTCTTTCCCTGCGTCTATTTCCACGCCTCTTTCTCTGCCTCTCTTTCCCCACATCTCTTTTCCGCCCTCTGATTCCCCGCCTCTGATTCCCCGCCTCTGATTCCCTGCCTCTGATTCCCTGCCTCTGATTCCCCGACTCTGATTCCCCGCCTCTGATTCCCCACCTCTGATTCCCCGACTCTGATTCCCTGACACTGATTCCCCGACTCTGATTCCCCGACTCTGATTCCCCGACTCAGATTCCCTGTTTCAGAGTCTCTGACTCTTTCCCCGCCTCCCTTTCGCCGCCTCTCTTTTCCCACATCTCTATTCCCCCCTCTGATTCCACGCCTCTGATTCCCCGCCTCAGATTCGCCGCCTCTATTTCCTTGCCTCTTTCCCTGCCTCTCTTTCCCCACATCTCTTTCCCCGCCTCTGATTCCCCGCCTTGAATTCCCCACATCTGATACTCCGCCTCTCTTTCCCTGCGTCTATTTCCGCGCCTCTTTCCCTGCCTCTCTTTCCCCACATCTCTTTTCCACCCTCTGATTCCCCGCTTCTGATTCCCCGCCTCCGTTTCTCCGACTCTGTTTCCCTGCCTCCGATTCCCTGCTTCAGAGTCCCTGGCTCTTTCCATGCCTCTCTTTCCCCACATTTCTTTTCCCCCTTCTGATTCTCCCCCTTTCAATCTCAGCCTCTGATTTCCCACCTCAGAATCCCCACCTCAAATTCCCCGCCTCTGCTTCCCCGCGTCTGCTTCCCCGCCTCTGCTTCCCCGCCTCTGCTTCCCCGCCTCTGCTTCCCCGCCTCTGATTCCCCGCCTCTGATTCCCCGCCTCTGATTCCCCGCCTCTGATTCCCCGCCTCTGATTCCCCGCCTCTGATTCCCCGCCTCTGATTCCCCGCCTCTGATTCCCTGCCTCTCTTTCCCTGCCACTATTTTCGTGCCTCCTTCTCTGCCTCTCTTTTCCCACATCTCTTTCCACGCCTCTGATTCCCTGCCTCCGATTCCCCGCCTCAGATAATACGACTCTGATTCCCCGCCTCTGATTCCCCGCCTGTGATTCACCGCCTCTGATTTCCTGCCTCTCTTTCCGTGCCTCCTTCCCGGCCTCTCTTTCCCCACATCTCTTTTCCTGCCTCTGATGCCCCGCCTCGGATTCCACGCCTCTGATTCCCCGCCTCAGATTTTCCACCTCAGATTCCCCACATCTGATAACCCGCCTCTCTTTCCCTGCGTCTATTTCCGCGCCTCTTTCCCTGCCTCTCTTTCCCCACATCTCTTTCCCCGCCTCTGATTCCCCGCCTCGGATTCCCCACATCTGATACCCCGCCTCTCTTTCCCTGCGTCTATTTCCGCGCCTCTTTCCCCGCCTCTCTTTTCCCACATCTCTTTCCCCGCCTCTGATTCCCCGCCTCTTATTCCCCGCCTCTGATACCATGACTCTGATTCCCCGCCTCTGATTCCCCGCCTCTGAAACCACGACTCTGATTCCCCGCCTCTGATGCCTCGCCTCTGATTTCCCGCCTCTCTTTCCGTGCCTCTTTCCCGGCCTCTCTTTCCCCACATCTCTTTTCCTGCCTCTGATTCCCCGCCTCGGATTCCACGCCTCTGATTCCCCGCCTCAGATTCTCCACCTCAAATTCCCCGCTTCTGATACCACGACTCTGATTCCCCGCCTCTGATTCCCTGCCTCTCATTTCCCACCTCTCTTTCCGTGCCTCTTTCCCCGCCTCTCTTTCCTTGCCTCTTTCCCTGCCTCTCTTTCTCCACATCTCTTTCCCCACCTCTGATTCCCCGCCTCGGATCCCCCACATCTGATACCCTGCCTCTCTTTCCCTGCGTCTATTTCCACGCCTCTTTCTCTGCCTCTCTTTCCCCACATCTCTTTTCCGCCCTCTGATTCCCCGCCTCTGATTCCCCGCCTCTGATTCCCCGCCTCTGATTCCCCGCCTCTGATTCCCCGCCTCTGATTCCCCACCTCTGATTTCCCGCCTCTCTTTCCCCACATCTCTTTTCCTGCCTCTGATTCCCCGCCTCGGATTCCCCGCATCTGATACCCCTCCTCGATTTCACTGCGTCTATTTCCACGCCTCTTTCTCTGCCTCTCTTTTCCCACATCTCTTTCCCCGCCTCTGATTCCCCGCTTCTGATTCTCCGCCTCTGATTCCCCGCCTCTGATTCCCCGCCTCTGATTCCCCGCCTCTGCTTCCCCGCTTCTGATTCCCCGCCTCTGATTCCCCGCCTCTGATTCCCCGCCTCTGATTCCCCGCCTCTGATTCCCCGCCTCTGATTCCCCGCCTCTGATTCCCTGCCTCTCTTTCCCTGCCACTATTTTCGTGCCTCATTCTCTGCCTCTCTTTTCCCACATCTCTTTCCCCGCCTCTGATTCCCCGCCTCAGATTCCCCACCTCAGATAATACGACTCTGATTCCCCGCCTCTCATTTCCCACCTCTCTTTCCGTGCCTCTTTCCCCGCCTCTCTTTCCTTGCCTCTTTCCCTGCCTCTCTTTCCCCACCTCTGATTCCCCGCCTCGGTTCCCCCACATCTGATACCCCGCCTCTCTTTCACTGCGTCTATTTCCACGCCTCTTTCTCTGCCTCTCTTTCCCCACATCTCTTTTCTGCCCTCTGATTCCCCACCTCTGATTCCACGCCTCCGTTCCTCTTCCTCTGATACCCCGCCTCTTATACCCCGCCTCTGATACCCCGCCTCTGATTCCCCGCCTATGCTTCCCCGCCTCTGATTCCCCGCCTCTGATTCCCCGCCTCTGATTCCCCGCCTCTGATTCCCCGCCTCTGATTCCCCGCCTCTGATTCCCTGCCTCTGATTCCCCGCCTCTCTTTCCCTGCCACTATTTTCGTGCCTCATTCTCTGCCTCTCTTTTCCCACATCTCTTTCCCCGCCTCTGATTCCCCGCCTCAGATTCCCCACCTCAGATAATACGACTCTGATTCCCCGCCTCTCATTTCCCACCTCTCTTTCCGTGCCTCTTTCCCGGCCTCTCTTTCCCCACATTTCTTTTCCCCCTTCTGATTCTCCCCCTTTCAATCTCAGCCTCTGATTTCCCACCTCAGAATCCCCACCTCAAATTCCCCGCCTCTGATTCCCCGCCTCTGCTTCCCCGCCTCTGCTTCCCCGCGTCTGCTTCCCCGCCTCTGCTTCCCCGCCTCTGCTTCCCCGCCTCTGATTCCCCGCCTCTGATTCCCCGCCTCTGTTTCCCCGCCTCTGATTCCCCGCCTCTGATTCCCCGCCTCTGATTCCCCGCCTCTGATTCCCCGCCTCTGATTCCCCGCCTCTGATTCCCCGCCTCTGATTCCCTGCCTCTCTTTCCCTGCCACTATTTTCGTGCCTCCTTCTCTGCCTCTCTTTTCCCACATCTCTTTCCCCGCCTCTGATTCCCTGCCTCCGATTCCCCGCCTCAGATAATACGACTCTGATTCCCCGCCTCTGATTCCCCGCCTGTGATTCACCGCCTCTGATTTCCTGCCTCTCTTTCCGTGCCTCTTTCCCGGCCTCTCTTTCCCCACATCTCTTTTCCTGCCTCTGATGCCCCGCCTCGGATTCCACGCCTCTGATTCCCCGCCTCAGATTTTCCGCCTCAGATTTTCCACCTCAGATTCCCCACATCTGATACCCCGCCTCTCTTTCCCTGCGTCTATTTCCGCGCCTCTTTCCCCGCCTCTCTTTTCCCACATCTCTTTCCCCGCCTCTGATTCCCCGCCTCTGATTCCCCGCCTCTGAAACCACGACTCTGATTCCCCGCTTCTGATACCACGACTCTAATTCCCCGCCTCTGATTCCCCGCCTCTCATTTCCCACCTCTCTTTCCCTGCCTCTCTTTCTCCACATCTCTTTCCCCACCTCTGATTCCCCGCCTCGGATCCCCCACATCTGATACCCTGCCTCTCTTTCCCTGCGTCTATTTCCACGCCTCTTTCTCTGCCTCTCTTTCCCCACATCTCTTTTCCGCCCTCTGATTCCCCGCCTCTGATTCCCTGCCTCTGATTCCCCGCCTCTGATTCCCCACCTCTGATTTCCCGCCTCTGATTCCCCGCCTCTGATTCCCCGCCTCTGATTCCCCACCTCTGATTCCCCGCCTCTGATTCCCTGCCTCTGATTCTCCGCCTCTGATTCCCCGCCTCTGATTCCCCGCCTCTGATTCCCCGACTCTGATTCCCCGCCTCTGATTCCACGACTCTGATTCCCCGACTCCGATTCCCCACCTTAGATTCCACGCCTCTGATTCCACGCCTCTGATTCCTTGCCTCGGATTGCACACATCTGATAACCCGCCTCTCTTTCTCTGCCTCTCTTTCGCCACATCTCTTTTCCGTCCTCTGATTCCCCGCTTCTGATTCCCCGCTTCTGATTCCCCGCCTCCATTTCTCCGACTCTGATTCCCTTCCTCTGTTTTCCTGCCTCCGATTCCCTGCCTCCGATTCCCTGCTTCAGAGTCCCTGGCTCTTTCCCTGGCTCTTTCCCTACCCTTCTTTCCCCACATCTCTTTTCCCCCCTCTGGTTCACCCTCTTTTAATTTCAGCCTCTGATTCCCCGCCTCTGGTTCCCCGCCTCTGATTCTCCGCCTCTGATTCCCTGCCTCTGATTCCCTGCCTCTGATTCCCCACCTCTAATTCCCCGACTCTGATTCCCTGACACTGATTCCCCGACTCTGATTCCCCGACTCTGATTCCCCGACTCCGATTCCCTGTTTCAGAGTCTCTGACTCTTTCCCCGCCTCCCTTTCGCCGCCTCTCTTTTCCCACATCTCTATTCCCCCCTCTGATTCCACGCCTCTGATTCCCCGCCTCAGATTCCCCGCCTCAGATTCCCTGCCTCTGGATCTCCGCCTCTGATTCCCTGCCTCTGATTCCCCACCTCTATTTCCTTGCCTCTTTCCCTGCCTCTCTTTCCCCACATCTCTTTCCCCACATCTCTTTCCCCGCCTCTGATTCCCCGCCTTGAATTCCCCACATCTGATACTCCGCCTCTCTTTCCCTGCGTCTATTTCCGCGCCTCTTTCCCTGCCTCTCTTTCCCCACATCTCTTTTCCGCCCTCTGATTCCCCGCTTCTGATTCCCCGCCTCCGTTCTCCGACTCTGTTTCCCTGCCTCCGATTCCCTGCTTCAGAGTCCCTGGCTCTTTCCGTGCCTCTCTTTCCCCACATTTCTTTTCCCCCTTCTGATTCTCCTCCTTTCAATCTCAGCCTCTGATTTCCCACCTCAGAATCCCCACCTCAAATTCCCCGCCTCTGATTCCCCGACTCTGATTCCCCGCCTCTGCTTCCCCGCCTCTGCTTCCCCGCCTCTGCTTCCCCGCCTCTACTTCCCCGCCTCTGATTGCCCGCCTCTGATTTCCCGCCTCTGATTCCCCGCCTCTGATTCCCCGCCTCTGATTCCCCGCCTCTGATTCCCCGCCTCTGATTCCCCGCCTCTGATTCCCTGCCTCTCTTTCCCTGCCACTATTTTCGTGCCTCCTTCTCTGCCTCTCTTTTCCCACATCTCTTTCCCCGCCTCTGATTCCCCGCCTGTGATTCACCGCCTCTGATTTCCTGCCTCTCTTTCCGTGCCTCTTTCCCGGCCTCTCTTTCCCCACATCTCTTTTCCTGCCTCTGATGCCCCGCCTCGGATTCCACGCCTCTGATTCCCCGCCTCAGATTTTCCACCTCAGATTCCCCACATCTGATACCCCGCCTCTCTTTCCCTGCGTCTATTTCCGCGCCTCTTTCCCTGCCTCTCTTACCCCACATCTCTTTCCCCGCCTCTGATTCCCCGCCTCGGATTCCCCACATCTGATACCCCGCCTCTCTTTCCCTGCGTCTATTTCCGCGCCTCTTTCCCTGCCTCTCTTTTCCCACATCTCTTTCCCCGCCTCTGATTCCCCGCCTCAGATTCCCCGCCTCTGATACCATGACTCTGATTCCCCGCCTCTGATTCCCCGCCTCTGATTCCACGCCTCTGATTCCCCGCCTCTCATTCCCTGCCCCTGATTCCCCGCCTCTCTTTCCCTGCCACTATTTTTGTGCCTCCTTCTCTGCCTCTCTTTTCCCACATCTCTTTCCCCGCCTCTGTTTCCCTGCCTCCGATTCCCCGCCTCAGATAATACGACTCTGATTCCCCGCCTCTGATTCCCCGCCTCTGATTCACCGCCTCTGATTTCCTGCCTCTCTTTCCGTGCCTCTTTCCCGGCCTCTCTTTCCCCACATCTCTTTTCCTGCCTCTGATGCCCCGCCTCGGATTCCACGCCTCTGATTCCCCGCCTCAGATTTTCCACTTCAGATTCCCCACATCTGATACCCCGCCTCTCTTTCCCTGCGTCTATTTCCGCGCCTCTTTCCCTGCCTCTCTTTCCCCACATCTCTTTCCCCGCCTCTGATTCCCCGCCTCGGATTCCCCACATCTGATACCCCGCCTCTCATTCCCCGCCCCTGATTCCCCGCCTCTCTTTCCCTGCCACTATTTTTGTGCCTCTTTCCCTGCCTCTCTTTTCCCACATCTCTTTCCCCGCCTCTGATTCCCCGACTCTGATTCCCCGCCTCTGATTCCCCACCTCTGATTCCCCGACTCTGATTCCCCGACTCAGATTCCCTGTTTCAGAGTCTCTGACTCTTTCCCCGCCTCCCTTTCGCCGCCTCTCTTTTCCCACATCTCTATTCCCCCCTCTGATTCCACGCATCTGATTCCCCGCCTCTCATTCCCCGCCCCTGATTCCCCGCCTCTCTTTCCCTGCCACTAATTTTGTGCCTCTTTCCCTGCCTCTCTTTCCCCACATCTCTTTTCCACCCTCTGATTCCCCGCTTCTGATTCCCCGCCTCCGTTTCTCCGACTCTGTTTCCCTGCCTCCGATTCCCTGCTTCAGAGTCCCTGGCTCTTTCCATGCCTCTCTTTCCCCACATTTCTTTTCCCCCTTCTGATTCTCCCCCTTTCAATCTCAGCCTCTGATTTCCCACCTCAGAATCCCCACCTCAAATTCCCCGCCTCTGATTCCCCGCCTCTGCTTCCCCGCCTCTGCTTCCCCGCCTCTGCTTCCCCGCCTCTGCTTCCCCGCCTCTGATTCCCCGCCTCTGATTCCCCGCCTCTGATTCCCCGCCTCTGATTCCCCGCCTCTGATTCCCCGCCTCTGATTCCCCGCCTCTGATTCCCCGCCTCTGATTCCTCGCCTCTGATTCCCCGCCTCTGATTCCCTGCCTCTGATTCCCCGCCTCTGATTCCCTGCCTCTCTTTCCCTGCCACTATTTTCGTGCCTCCTTCTCTGCCCCTCTTTTCCCACATCTCTTTCCCCGCCTCTGATTCCCTGCCTCCGATTCCCCGCCTCAGATAATACGACTCTGATTCCCCGCCTCTGATTCCCCGCCTGTGATTCACCGCCTCTGATTTCCTGCCTCTCTTTCCGTGCCTCTTTCCCGGCCTCTCTTTCCCCACATCTCTTTTCCTGCCTCTGATGCCCCGCCTCGGATTCCACGCCTCTGATTCCCCGCCTCAGATTTTCCACCTCAGATTCCCCACATCTGATACCCCGCCTCTCTTTCCCTGCGTCTATTTCCGCGCCTCTTTCCCTGCCTCTCTTTCCCCACATCTCTTTCCCCGCCTCTGATTCCCCGCCTCGGATTCCCCACATCTGATACCCCGCCTCTCTTTCCCTGCGTCTATTTCCGCGCCTCTTTCCCCGCCTCTCTTTTCCCACATCTCTTTCCCCGCCTCTGATTCCCCGCCTCTGATTCCCCGCCTCTGATACCATGACTCTGATTCCCCGCCTCTGATTCCCCGCCTCTGATTCCCCGCCTCTGAAACCACGACTCTGATTCCCCGCCTCTGATTCCTCGCCTCTGATTTCCCGCCTCTCTTTCCGTGCCTCTTTCCCGGCCTCTCTTTCCCCACATCTCTTTTCCTGCCTCTGATTCCACGCCTCGGATTCCACGCCTCTGATTCCCCGCCTCAGATTCTCCACCTTAAATTCCCCGCTTCTGATACCACGACTCTGATTCCCCGCCTCTGATTCCCCGCCTCTCATTTCCCACCTCTCTTTCCGTGCCTCTTTCCCCGCCTCTCTTTCCTTGCCTCTTTCCCTGCCTCTCTTTCTCCACATCTCTTTCCCCACCTCTGATTCCCCGCCTCGGATCCCCCACATCTGATACCCTGCCTCTCTTTCCCTGCGTCTATTTCCACGCCTCTTTCTCTGCCTCTCTTTCCCCACATCTCTTTTCCGCCCTCTGATTCCCCGCCTCTGATTCCCCGCCTCTGATTCCCTGCCTCTGATTCCCCGCCTCTGATTCCCCACCTCTGATTTCCCGCCTCTCTTTCCGTGCCTCTTTCCCGGCCTCTCTTTCCCCACATCTCTTTTCCTGCCTCTGATTCCCCGCCTCGGATTCCCCGCATCTGATACCCCTCCTCGCTTTCACAGCGTCTATTTCCACGCCTCTTTCTCTGCCTCTCTTTTCCCACATCTCATTTCCGCCCACTGATTCCCCGCCTCTGATTCCCCGCCTCTGATTCCCCGCCTCTGATTCCCCGCCTCTGATTCCCTGCCTCTGATTCCCCGCCTCTGATTCCCCGCCTCCATTTCTCCGACTCCGATTCCCTGCTTCAGAGTCTCTGACTCTTTCCCCGCCTCCCTTTCGCCGCCTCGCTTTTCCCACATCTCTATTCCCCCCTCTGATTCCCCGCCTCTGATTCCCCGCCTCTGATTCCCTGCCTCTCTTTCCCTGCCACTATTTTCGTGCCTCATTCTCTGCCTCTCTTTTCCCACATCTCTTTCCCCGCCTCTGATTCCCCGCCTCAGATTCCCCACCTCAGATAATACGACTCTGATTCCCCGCCTCTCATTTCCCACCTCTCTTTCCGTGCCTCTTTCCCCGCCTCTCTTTCCTTGCCTCTTTCCCTGCCTCTCTTTCTCCACATCTCTTTCCCCACCTCTGATTCCCCGCCTCGGATCCCCCACATCTGATACCCCGCCTCTCTTTCCCTGCGTCTATTTCCACGCCTCTTTCTCTGCCTCTCTTTCCCCACATCTCTTTTCCGCCCTCTGATTCCCCGCCTCTGATTCCCCGCCTCTGATTCCCTGCCTCTGATTCCCTGCCTCTGATTCCCCGACTCTGATTCCCCGCCTCTGATTCCCCACCTCTGATTCCCCGACTCTGATTCCCTGACACTGATTCCCCGACTCTGATTCCCCGACTCTGATTCCCCGACTCAGATTCCCTGTTTCAGAGTCTCTGACTCTTTCCCCGCCTCCCTTTCGCCGCCTCTCTTTTCCCACATCTCTATTCCCCCCTCTGATTCCACGCCTCTGATTCCCCGCCTCAGATTCGCCGCCTCTATTTCCTTGCCTCTTTCCCTGCCTCTCTTTCCCCACATCTCTTTCCCCGCCTCTGATTCCCCGCCTTGAATTCCCCACATCTGATACTCCGCCTCTCTTTCCCTGCGTCTATTTCCGCGCCTCTTTCCCTGCCTCTCTTTCCCCACATCTCTTTTCCACCCTCTGATTCCCCGCTTCTGATTCCCCGCCTCCGTTTCTCCGACTCTGTTTCCCTGCCTCCGATTCCCTGCTTCAGAGTCCCTGGCTCTTTCCATGCCTCTCTTTCCCCACATTTCTTTTCCCCCTTCTGATTCTCCCCCTTTCAATCTCAGCCTCTGATTTCCCACCTCAGAATCCCCACCTCAAATTCCCCGCCTCTGCTTCCCCGCGTCTGCTTCCCCGCCTCTGCTTCCCCGCCTCTGCTTCCCCGCCTCTGATTCCCCGCCTCTGATTCCCCGCCTCTGATTCCCCGCCTCTGATTCCCCGCCTCTGATTCCCCGCCTCTGATTCCCCGCCTCTGATTCCCTGCCTCTCTTTCCCTGCCACTATTTTCGTGCCTCCTTCTCTGCCTCTCTTTTCCCACATCTCTTTCCCCGCCTCTGATTCCCTGCCTCCGATTCCCCGCCTCAGATAATACGACTCTGATTCCCCGCCTCTGATTCCCCGCCTGTGATTCACCGCCTCTGATTTCCTGCCTCTCTTTCCGTGCCTCTTTCCCGGCCTCTCTTTCCCCACATCTCTTTTCCTGCCTCTGATGCCCCGCCTCGGATTCCACGCCTCTGATTCCCCGCCTCAGATTTTCCACCTCAGATTCCCCACATCTGATACCCCGCCTCTCTTTCCCTGCGTCTATTTCCGCGCCTCTTTCCCTGCCTCTCTTTCCCCACATCTCTTTCCCCGCCTCTGATTCCCCGCCTCGGATTCCCCACATCTGATACCCCGCCTCTCTTTCCCTGCGTCTATTTCCGCGCCTCTTTCCCCGCCTCTCTTTTCCCACATCTCTTTCCCCGCCTCTGATTCCCCGCCTCTGATTCCCCGCCTCTGAAACCACGACTCTGATTCCCCGCCTCTGATTCCTCGCCTCTGATTTCCCGCCTCTCTTTCCGTGCCTCTTTCCCGGCCTCTCTTTCCCCACATCTCATTTCCGCCCACTGATTCCCCACCTCTGATTCCCCGCCTCTGATTCCCCGCCTCTGATTCCCCGCCTCTGATTCCCCGCCTCTGATTCTCCGCCTCTGATTCCCTGCCTCTGATTCCCCGCCTCTGATTCCCCGCCTCCATTTCTCCGACTCCGATTCCCTGCTTCAGAGTCTCTGACTCTTTCCCCGCCTCCCTTTCGCCGCCTCTCTTTTCCCACATCTCTATTCCCCCCTCTGATTCCCCGCCTCTGATTCCCCGCCTCTGCTTCCCCGCCTCTGATTCCCCGCCTCTGATTCCCCGCCTCTCTTTCCCTGCCACTATTTTCGTGCCTCATTCTCTGCCTCTCTTTTCCCACATCTCTTTCCCCGCCTCTGATTCCCCGCCTCAGATTCCCCACCTCAGATAATACGACTCTGATTCCCCGCCTCTCATTTCCCACCTCTCTTTCCGTGCCTCTTTCCCCGCCTCTCTTTCCTTGCCTCTTTCCCTGCCTCTCTTTCTCCACATCTCTTTCCCCACCTCTGATTCCCCGCCTCGGATCCCCCACATCTGATACCCCGCCTCTCTTTCCCTGCGTCTATTTCCACGCCTCTTTCTCTGCCTCTCTTTCCCCACATCTCTTTTCCGCCCTCTGATTCCCCGCCTCTGATTTCCCGCCTCTGATTCCCCGCCTCTGATTCCCTGCCTCTCTTTCCCTGCCACTATTTTCGTGCCTCCTTCTCTGCCTCTCTTTTCCCACATCTCATTTCCGCCCTCTGATTCCCCACCTCTGATTCCACGCCGCCTTTTCTCCGCCTCTGATACACCTCCTCTGAGTCCAAGCCTCTGATTCCCCGCCTCTGATTCCCCGCCTCTGATTCCCCACCTCTGATTTCCCACCTCTCTTTCCGTGCCTCTTTCCCGGCCTCTCTTTCCCCACATCTCTTTTCCTGCCTCTGATTCCCCGCCTCGGATTCCCCGCATCTGATACCCCTCCTCTCTTTCACTGCGTCTATTTCCACGCCTCTTTCTCTGCCTCTCTTTCCCCACATCTCTTTTCTGCCCTCTGATTCCCCACCTCTGATTCCCCGCCTCTGATTCCCCGCCTCTGATTCCCCGTCTCTGATACCCCGCCTCTGATACCCCGCCTCTGATTCCCCGCCTCTGATTCCCCGCCTCTGATTCCCCTCCTCTGATTCCCCGACTCTGATTCCCCGCCTCTGATTCTCCTCCTCTGATTCTCCTCCTCTGATTCCCCGCCTCTGATTCCACGACTCTGATTCCCCGACTCCGATTCCCCACCTTAGATTCCCCGCCTCTGATTCCCCGCCTCTGATTCCCCGCCTCTGATTCCTTGCCTCGGATTGCACACATCTGATACCCCGCCTCTCTTTCTCTGCCTCTCTTTCCTTACATCTCTTTTCCGTCCTCTGATTCCCCGCTTCTGATTCCCCGCTTCTGATTCCCCGCCTCCATTTCTCCGACTCTGATTCCCTTCCTCTGTTTCCCTGCCACCGATTCCCTGCCTCCGATTCCCTGCTTCAGAGTCCCTGGCTCTTTCCCTGGCTCTTTCCCTGCCCTTCTTTCCCCACATCTCTTTTCCCCCCTCTGATTCACCCTCTTTTAATTTCAGCCTCTGATTCCCCGCCTCTGGTTCCCCGCCTGTGATGCCCCGCCTCGGATTCCACGCCTCTGATTCCCCGCCTCAGATTTTCCACCTCAGATTCCCCACATCTGATACCCCGCATCTCTTTCCCCGCCTCTCTTTCCTTGCCTCTTTCCCTGCCTCTCTTTCTCCACATCTCTTTCCCCACCTCTGATTCCCCGCCTCGGATCCCCCACATCTGATACCCCGCCTCTCTTTCACTGCGTCTATTTCCACGCCTCTTTCTCTGCCTCTCTTTTCCCACATCTCATTTCCGCCCACTGATTCCCCGCCTCTGATTCCCCGCCTCTGATTCTCCGCCTCTGATTCCCCGCCTCTGATTCCCCGCCTCTGATTCCCCGACTCTGATTCCCTGACACTGATTCCCCGACTCTGATTCCCCGACTCTGATTCCCCGACTCCGATTCCCTGTTTCAGAGTCTCTGACTCTTTCCCCGCCTCCCTTTCGCCGCCTCTCTTTTCCCACATCTCTATTCCCCCCTCTGATTCCACGCCTCTGATTCCCCGCCTCTGATTCCCCGCCTTGAATTCCCCACATCTTATACTCCGCCTCTCTTTCCCTGCGTCTATTTCCGCGCCTCTTTCCCTGCCTCTCTTTCCCCACATCTCTTTTCCACCCTCTGATTCCCCGCTTCTGATTCCCCGCCTCCGTTTCTCCGACTCTGTTTCCCTGCCTCCGATTCCCTGCTTCAGAGTCCCTGGCTCTTTCCATGCCTCTCTTTCCCCACATTTCTTTTCCCCCTTCTGATTCTCCCCCTTTCAATCTCAGCCTCTGATTTCCCACCTCAGAATCCCCACCTCAAATTCCCCGCCTCTGATTCCCCGACTCTGATTCCCCGCCTCTGCTTCCCCGCCTCTGCTTCCCCGCCTCTGATTCCCCGCCTCTGATTCCCCGCCTCTGATTGCCCGCCTCTGATTCCCCGCCTCTGATTCCCCGCCTCTGATTCCCCGCCTCTGATTCCCCGCCTCTGATTTCCCGCCTCTGATTTCCCGCCTCTGATTCCCCGCCTCTGATTCCCCGCCTCTGATTCCCCGCCTCTGATTCCCCGCCTCTGATTCCCCGCCTCTGATTCCCCGCCTCTCTTTCCCTGCCACTATTTTCGTGCCTCCTTCTCTGCCTCTCTTTTCCCACATCTCTTTCCCCGCCTCTGATTCCCTGCCTCCGATTCCCCGCCTCAGATAATACGACTCTGATTCCCCGCCTCTGATTCCCCGCCTGTGATTCACCGCCTCTGATTTCCTGCCTCTCTTTCCGTGCCTCTTTCCCGGCCTCTCTTTACCCACATCTCTTTTCCTGCCTCTGATGCCCCGCCTCGGATTCCCCACATCTGATACCCCGCCACTCTTTCCCTGCGTCTATTTCCGCGCCTCTTTCCCTGCCTCTCTTTCCCCACATCTCTTTCCCCGCCTCTGATTCCCCGCCTCAGATTCCCCACCTCAGATTCCACGCATCTGATTCCCCGCCTCTCATTCCCCGCCCCTGATTCCCCGCCTCTCTTTCCCTGCCACTATTTTTGTGCCTCTTTCCCTGCCTCTCTTTTCCCACATCTCTTTCCCCGCCTCTGATTCCCCGCCTCAGATTCCCCGCCTCTGAAACCACGACTCTGATTCCCCGCCTCTGATTCCCCGCCTCTGAAACCACGACTCTGATTCCCCGCCTCAGATTTTCCACTTCAGATTCCCCACATCTGATACCCCGCCTCTCTTTCCCTGCGTCTATTTCCGCGCCTCTTTCCCTACATCTCTTTTCCACCCTCTGATTCCCCGCCTCTGATTCCCCGCCTCTGATTCCCTGCCTCTGATTTCCCGCCTCTGTTTCCCCGCCTCTGATTCCCCGCCTCTGATTCCCCGCCTCTGATTCCCTGCCTCTCTTTCCCTGCCACTATTTTCGTGCCTCCTTCTCTGCCTCTCTTTTCCCACATCGCTTTCCCCGCCTCTGATTCCCTGCCTCCGATTCCCCGCCTCAGATAATACGACTCTGATTCCCCGCCTCTGATTCCCCGCCTGTGATTCACCGCCTCTGATTTCCTGCCTCTCTTTCCGTGCCTCTTTCCCGGCCTCTCTTTCCCCACATCTCTTTTCCTGCCTCTGATGCCCCGCCTCGGATTCCACGCCTCTGATTCCCCGCCTCAGATTTTCCACCTCAGATTCCCCACATCTGATACCCCGCCTCTCTTTCCCTGCGTCTATTTCCGTGCCTCTTTCCCCGCCTCTCTTTCCTTGCCTCTTTCCCTGCCTCTCTTTCTCCACATCTCTTTCCCCACCTCTGATTCCCCGCCTCGGATCCCCCACATCTGATACCCTGCCTCTCTTTCCCTGCGTCTATTTCCACGCCTCTTTCTCTGCCTCTCTTTCCCCACATCTCTTTTCCGCCCTCTGATTCCCCGCCTCTGATTCCCTGCCTCTGATTCCCCGCCTCTGATTCCCCGCCTCTGATTCCCCGCCTCTGATTCCCTGCCTCTGATTCCCCACCTCTGATATCCCGCCTCTCTTTCCGTGCCTCTTTCCCGGCCTCTCTTTCCCCACATCTCTTTTCCTGCCTCTGATTCCCCGCCTCGGATTCCCCGCATCTGATACCCCTCCTCGCTTTCACTGCGTCTATTTCCACGCCTCTTTCTCTGCCTCTCTTTTCCCACATCTCATTTCCGCCCACTGATTCCCCGCCTCTGATTCCCCGCCTCTGATTCCCCGCCTCAGATTCCCCACCTCAGATAATACGACTCTGATTCCCCGCCTCTCATTTCCCACCTCTCTTTCCGTGCCTCTTTCCCCGCCTCTCTTTCCTTGCCTCTTTCCCTGCCTCTCTTTCTCCACATCTCTTTCCCCACCTCTGATTCCCCGCCTCGGATCCCCCACATCTGATACCCCGCCTCTCTTTCACTGCGTCTATTTCCACGCCTCTTTCTCTGCCTCTCTTTCCCCACATCTCTTTTCCGCCCTCTGATTCCCCGCCTCTGATTTCCCGCCTCTGATTCCCCGCCTCTGATTCCCCGCCTCTGATTCCCCACCTCTGATTTCCCACCTCTCTTTCCGTGCCTCTTTCCCGGCCTCTCTTTCCCCACATCTCTTTTCCTGCCTCTGATTCCCTGCCTCGGATTCCCCGCATCTGATACCCCTCCTCTCTTTCACTGCGTCTATTTCCACGCCTCTTTCTCTGCCTCTCTTTCCCCACATCTCTTTTCTGCCCTCTGATTCCCCACCTCTGATTCCCCGCCTCTGATTCCCCGCCTCTGATTCCCCGCCTCTGATTCCCCGCCTCTGATTCCCCTCCTCTGATTCCCCGACTCCGATTCCCCACCTTAGATTCCCCGCCTCTGATTCCCCGCCTCTGATTCCCCGCCTCTGATTCCTTGCCTCGGATTGCACACATCTGATACCCCGTCTCTCTTTCTCTGCCTCTCTTTCCCCACATCTCTTTTCCGTCCTCTGATTCCCCGCTTCTGATTCCCCGCTTCTGATTCCCCGCCTCCATTTCTCCGACTCTGATTCCCTTCCTCTGTTTCCCTGCCACCGATTCCCTGCCTCCGATTCCCTGCTTCAGAGTCCCTGGCTCTTTCCCTGGCTCTTTCCCTGCCCTTCTTTCCCCACATCTCTTTTCCCCCCTCTGATTCACCCTCTTTTAATTTCAGCCTCTGATTCCCCGCCTCTGGTTCCCCGCCTGTGATTCCCCGCCTCTGATTCCCCGCCTCTGATTCCCTGCCTCTGATTCCCTTCCTCTGATTCCCCGACTCTGATTCCCCACCTCTGATTCCCCGCCTCTGATACCCCTCCTCTCTTTCACTGCGTCTATTTCCACGCCTCTTTCTCTGCCTCTCTTTCCCCACATCTCTTTTCTGCCCTCTGATTCCCCACCTCTGATTCCCCGCCTCTGATTCCCCGCCTCTGATTCCCCGCCTCTGATTGCCCGCCTCTGATTTCCCGCCTCTGATTCCCCGCCTCTGATTCCCCGCCTCTGATTCCCCGCCTCTGATTCCCCGCCTCTGATTCCCCGCCTCTGATTCCCCGCCTCTGATTCCCCGCCTCTGATTCCCCGCCTCTCTTTCCCTGCCACTATTTTCGTGCCTCCTTCTCTGCCTCTCTTTTCCCACATCTCTTTCCCCGCCTCTGATTCCCTGCCTCCGATTCCCCGCCTCAGATAATACGACTCTGATTCCCCGCCTCTGATTCCCCGCCTGTGATTCACCGCCTCTGATTCCTGCCTCTCTTACCGTGCCTCTTTCCCGGCCTCTCTTTCCCCACATCTCTTTTCCTGCCTCTGATGCCCCGCCTCGGATTCCCCGCCTCAGATTTTCCACTTCAGATTCCCCACATCTGATACCCCGCCTCTCTTTCCCTGCGTCTATTTCCGCGCCTCTTTCCCTGCCTCTCTTTCCCCACATCTCTTTCCCCGCCTCTGATTCCCCGCCTCGGATTCCCCACATCTGATACCCCGCCTCTCTTTCCCTGCGTCTATTTCCGCGCCTCTTTCCCTGCCTCTCTTTTCCCACATCTCTTTCCCCGCCTCTGATTCCCCGCCTCAGATTCCCCACCTCAGATTCCACGCATCTGATTCCCCGCCTCTCATTCCCCGCCCCTGATTCCCCGCCTCTCTTTCCCTGCCACTATTTTTGTGCCTCTTTCCCTGCCTCTTTTTTCCCACATCTCTTTCCCCGCCTCTGATTCCCCGCCTCAGATTCCCCGCCTCTGAAACCACGACTCTGATTCCCCGCCTCTGATTCCCCGCCTCTGATTCCCCGCCTCTGAAACCACGACTCTGATTCCCCGCCTCAGATTTTCCACTTCAGATTCCCCACATCTGATACCCCGCCTCTCTTTCCCTGCGTCTATTTCCGCGCCTCTTTCCCTGCCTCTCTTTCCCCACATCTCTTTCCCCGCCTCTGATTCCCCGCCTCGGATTCCCCGCCCCTGATTCCCCGCCTCTCTTTCCCTGCCACTATTTTTGTGCCTCTTTCCCTGCCTCTCTTTTCCCACATCTCTTTTCCGTCCTCTGATTCCCCGCTTCTGATTCCCCGCCTCCTTTTCTCCGACTCTGATTCCCTTCCTCTGTTTTCCTGCCTCCGATTCCCTGCCTCCGATTCCCTGCTTCAGAGTCCCTGGCTCTTTCCCTGGCTTTTTCCCTGCCCTTCTTTCCCCACATCTCTTTTCCCCCCTCTGATTCACCCTCTTTTAATTTCAGCCTCTGATTCCCCGCCTCTGGTTCCCCGCCTGTGATTCCCCGCCTCTGATTCCCCGCCTCTCTTTCCCTGCCACTATTTTCGTGCCTCTTTCTCTGCCTTTCTTTTCCCACATCTCATTTCCGCCCACTGATTCCCCGCCTCTGATTCCCCGCCTCTGATTCCCCGCCTCTGATTCTCCGCCTCTGATTCCCTGCCTCTGATTCCCCGCCTCTGATTCCCCGACTCTGATTCCCCGACTCCGATTCCCTGCTTCAGAGTCTCTGACTCTTTCCCCGCCTCCCTTTCGCCGCCTCTCTTTTCCCACATCTCTATTCCCCCCTCTGATTCCACGCCTCTGATTCCCCGACAGACTCCCCACCTCAGATTCCCTGCCTCAGATTCCCTGCCTCTTATTCCCCTCATCTGATTCCCTGCCTCTGAATCCCCACCTCTGATTCCCCGCCTCTATTTCCTTGCCTCTTTCCCTGCCTCTCTTTCCCCACATCTCTTTCCCCGCCTTGAATTCCCCACATCTGATACCCCGCCTCTCTTTCCCTGCGTCTATTTCCGCGCCTCTTTCCCTGCCTCTCTTTCCCCACATCTCTTTTCCGCCCTCTGATTCCCCGCTTCTGATTCCCCGCCTCCGTTCTCCGACTCTGTTTCCCTGCCTCCGATTCCCTGCTTCAGAGTCCCTGGCTCTTTCCATGTCTCTCTTTCCCTACATATCTTTTCCCCCTTCTGATTCTCTCCCTTTGAATCTCATCCTCGGATTCCCCACCTCAGATTCCCTGCCTCAGAATCCCCACCTCAGATTCCCCGCCTCTGATTCCCCGCCTCTGATTCCCCGCCTCTGCTTCCCCGCCTCTGATTCCCCGCCTCTGATTCCCCGCCTCCATTTCTCCCACTCTGATTCCCTGCCTCTGTTTCCCTGCCTCCGATTCCCTGCTTCAGAGTCCCTGGCTCTTTCCCTGGCTCTTTCCCTGCCCTTCTTTCCCCACATCTCTTTTCCCCCCTCTGATTCACCCACTTTTAATTTCAGCCTCTGATTCCCCGCCTGTGGTTCCCCGCCTCTGATTCCCCGCCTCTCTTTCCCTGCCACTATTTTCGTGCCTCTTTCTCTGCCTCTCTTTTCCCACATCTCATTTCCGCCCACTGATTCCCCGCCTCTGATTCCCCGCCTCTGATTCTCCGCCTCTGATTCCCCGCCTCTGATTCCCCGCCTCTGATTCCCCGCCTCTGATTCCCTGCCTCTGATTCCCCGACTCTGATTCCCCGCCTCTGATTCCCCACCTCTGATTCCCCGACTCTGATTCCCTGACACTGATTCCCCGACTCTGATTCCCCGACTCTGATTCCCCGACTCTGATTCCCCGACTCCGATTCCCTGTTTCAGAGTCTCTGACTCTTTCCCCGCCTCCCTTTCGCCGCCTCTCTTTTCCCACATCTCTATTCCCCCCTCTGATTCCACGCCTCTGATTCCCCGCCTCAGATTCCCTGCCTCTGGATCTCCGCCTCTGATTCCCTGCCTCTGATTCCCCACCTCTATTTCCTTGCCTCTTTCCCTGCCTCTCTTTCCCCACATCTCTTTCCCCACATCTCAGAGTGGTGGCTGAGTGGAATGATCTACTGGAAGAAGTTGCGCCAGGGTCAATTCTGTCATTTAAGATGAGGTTATATGAGTACATGGATGCGAGGGGGTGGGAGGGTTATGGGCAAGGGAAGTAGGTAGGTGGAACTCGTGGAGTTTCACGTAAATCGGTGCTTTAGGTGCCATAAGCAAGTTTGCTCTTTCTTGCACTCGACTTGATTATATGAAACCTTTCTGGGATAGAATCAAGGAACTTATTAAAATTTAAACTTTCACTTGATCCTAAGGTATTTTTATTGGGTTATATGAAGAAATTGAGTTTAGAATTAAAATTAGATGAGTCTCAAATTGCTCTTTGAGATTGGGACCCAGAAGGCTGAGGGGGGACGGGGACCCAGAAGGCTGAGGGGGGGGGTCGGGGCCCTCGAGGCTGAGGGGGGTCGGGGACCCAGAAGGCTGAGGGGGGACGGGGACGGGGACCCAGAAGGCTGAGGGGGGACGGGGACCCAGAAGGCTGAGGGGGGACGGGGACCCAGAAGGCCGAGGGCGGACGGGGACCCAGAAGGCCGAGGGGGGACGGGGACCCAGAGGACTGAGGGCACCTGCGTGGCTGAGGGTGAGGGTGGGAACCCGCGTGGCTGAGGGGATCGTGTGGTTGAGGGGATTGGGAAACTGCGAGTGTGAGGTGGACCCGTGAGGGTGAGGGTGAGAATTCCGATCCATATCCCCACGGTTTTATTCCTCGGGCTGATGGCAAGGTTCAGACTGAAATAACAGAGGATAAGAATCCAGGCAAAAGGACAGAAGCCCAGACCAAGCAACAATTTGAGCAGTAGGATTTAGTTCCACCGGTAGAGTGAGAGTGAGAGAGAGAGAGAGTGGAAGGACACTGTCAGAATGCCCATAGGATTTAACCTGTTTAAAAGCAAGTGGCACAAATCTGTGCAGAGGGGCACAATTTAAAGGCGATTGCAGATGTTTGATTGGGAAGCTGCAGGAATTCAGCCCATCAGAATGAAGTCAATGCAATATCCAGAGAGAGAAACCTTGGGCTTTTCTCTGGAGTGATGCAGGAAGCTCATTGAGTGAATAGATTTGTGGCAGAGCTTGGTGGAGGAGCAGGCAGTGCTGAGGAAACACAAGGCTGCTGAAGGAATTGTAGAAAGAGAACGTGCAGAAGGCTGCGGATGCCTGGAGCGCATGGCCGGGCAGGATGGTGGAGACTGGAATAATAGGGTCCTTTAACATTTAGACAGGCACATTGATGCAAGAAAAATAGTGGGTTTACGGGTGTGAGGTGTGAAAGGTTCAGTTTGTAGTAGGTTTGAGCTATTGTCTTGTGACACCAATACCCCTGAGCAAAAAGCTCTGCAAAAGTATGGACACCGCCCTGGACATCTCAGGTAAAAACCTTCCACCACTGAGAACATTTGCAGGGAACGCTGCTGTCAGAGAGCAGCAGCAATCAAGGATCCACATCACCCGCTCTGTTCTCACTGCTCCCATCAGGGAAGAGGTATAGCCATGTTCAGGAACAGCTGCTACCCCTTCACCACGAGACTCAACACACATTCAGGGACCCATTTTAAGACTCTTCCTTTTGCACTTTGAATTTTTTCTCTCTCTATTCCAGTTTGTTTTCATATCCACATTTTCAGAGATTACAAGTTGATGAGTCCAGTTGGGGAAACTTGGTTTTGGTCTATATAATGGTTACTTTTTACCCCTTTTATTGTTCATTTATATTAGTGTCTGGGCCCCTATGTGGTCCAGGTACAGCTGACATACCTTTACCAAAGGGTCATGTTTTTGTGATTTTTTTTCTCCGTAGGTATCAGCAGTTCATTTCCACAGCCCAGCTTGCTATCGGACATCCAGTTGATCATGATACATCTTTTCGCGAAGGCCAGTGCTATTTTTATAAATGAGATTAGATATTTGGTCAAGTTGTCACTTGTTTCAATGAAGATATTGCTCCAGGTTTCACGTGGAGGCCACTCCTGTGATCGTGGTTAATTTTTCTGCGCTTTCTTGCCAAAATGGCCTCACTTTCACGCACGACCACGTAGAAAAGTTTAAGGAAGCTCATCATCCCATTGGCCTTCATAACTATCCTATCAACCTGAGCGGCAACCTTGAGGGATGTTTGGATTTGAACCCCAAAGTCCCTCTGTTTATCCTCACTCATGTAACCGACTGGTAACCTTGTACCCAGCCTTCTGGTTTGTCCTTCCAAAATGCATCACCTCACACTTGCCTGGATTGAAATCCTTATCCTTCGACAACCTTCAGCTTCATCCACAACTCCTCCAACCTTCACATCATCTGTAGACTTACTGACCCATCTTCTGCCTCTTCATCCTGGTCATTTATAAAAATCACCAAGAGCAGGGGTCCCAGAACAGATCTTTGTGGCACTCCACTCCTCTCAGCTTTCTTCCAACAAGACAATTTTTTATCCACAGTCAAAGTTACCCTGATCCTTTGCCAAATTACTTTCTGATGAGTCTCGTCAAATTCTTGCTAAAATCCATGTAGACCACATCTACCACACGACCCTCATACATTTCCTTTTTTTACCCCACTCAAATAAAACTCATTTAGACTCATGAGGCATGACCTTCCCATCACAGAGCCATGCTGACTGTCCTTGAGAAGTCTGTACTTCTGCAAATGCTCATAGATCCTATACTGGTCTATAATTCCCAAGATTCTCCCCATTACCTTTTCTAAACAAGGCGACTGCATTTGATGGTTTGCGCTGGATTTTGGGGGCAGGGGGCTGGGTGTTTGTGGGCAAGGGCTGGGCTTGGGGGCTGTAGGGGACTCAGGGAATTCTCTTTTCCTCTTGACTGCAAGGAACACTATGTCTAACTTCCTGCTGATGTGACTCTGTCTGCTTTATGACTGAATGAAGTGAATTTTGTGTAATATTGCACTTTATACCATGAAAATCAATTGAATTTTGATCTTGGCATGTTTGGAAGAAAGTTCTTAGTGACAGTGAGCCAGGTTCAAATCTGTCACCATGTAAGGGATTTGAGTTTTTTTTTCTCTCACCCTTGTTGAAGTCGAGTTCCTGTCAAGGTACAAAAAGGTACAGTAACAAACCACAAACTCTAAAACACAGTCTTTGAGGGATGTTTCATGCCAGCAGGAATGAGGGGTACCAGTGGTGGGTTAACAGACTCACCTCACTATCAATGTTTGAACGGGAGTTAAAGAACACAGTCACATGGTAGAGCTTTTAAGACATTTTCCTGCCAACAAATTGGATAACATTTCTTGGAAGGTATTAGTACAGCTTCTGCTTTACATTTTGCACATCCTCTTCCTCAAGACATAGAAAGGATTTGTTGTTGCCAATTTAATCTCATGTGCCCGTTATAATTAAGAACATCCTTCTGGTCTACAAAATTTCAACAGAAATCTGGAAGGGTTGCTCACAGTACACATTGGTAATCATTCTCTGCCTGTCTGATTTCTGGTTTCCAATCTACATATGTAAATGTCTAGTTTCATAGTAATTTTTAATTCTTGAAGTTGACAATGTTGGCTAACAGTTCAAAGCAGAAACTGCCATTCTGGGACTGAGTGGTGCTGAAGGCTTATTGCAGCCTTTGGATCAGGCCTGATGAGCCTCCTTCAGGTGGCCAGAATACCCCCGATGTAAAGTCACATATTCTACCTGAATGTTGCTGTATGGAGGCCATATGAAAGAGCCTGATGCGGCTCGGAGGAGTACTTACCAATCTTCCTTCGGGAGGTATAATCTCCGTGACTGAGCTATTCCCCCGAGGAACCTGAATGCAGCCGCCTGATGATAATCAGCCAGGGACCCAAATCCCCGCGCCTGACAGCCCCCCTCCTCATGCCCGACAACCCACCCTTCCCGTGTCCGACAGCCCCATTCACCTCACCAGAGAGCCCCCATCACCGCGCCCGACACCACCCATCACTGCTGCCTGACAGCCTCCCCTACCCCAACATCCTGTGCCAGCCGCACCTGCCCTGATGTCCTGCGCTGACAGGAACTGGAGTGCGCTCTGAGGCGCCTCTCCTGCAGCTGTCCCTTTCAGGCTGCCATCTGAAAGAACATTCCATAGGGCTGTTTCTGCTTCTGCAGACTGATTCTTGACGTAGAATGCAGCTGAAAGTGGCTCCAGCTGTAGTCAATTCGCACTATTGTTTTAGATGAGGCATGCATTAGGATATGAGACTCAGTCGAGGAGTTGAGAATTGATTCCTGCCTGAAATGTCCTTGGTCACCCTCTCTCCTAGCTTCCTGGCAAAATCTGTGTGATGATATCTTCATCACAATTATCAGAACAAGATCCAGCTAATATTCATCCAATTGGAAAGTGAATGGGGGGGATTTGTGTGGTCAGGGCTTAATATGACACAGAATGATGCAGGTCTATGTGGATTCAGTTGAAATGAGAGGGCAGATAACCTTTAACTGATCCACCAACAAACCCACGTCTTACCCCCAACCTTCAATACCTGACACTCCCCCAATACTAATCCCCCAAATGGCACAAGGTTGAACTGAGTCCTTTCAGGGTGAGAGGCAGAAGAGTGGCCTTTGTTCTGTACAAGGGCCAACAGATGCCAAGGACCGATCACCTCAAGGAGTGAACGAGGATTTAGAATAGGTTTTCCCCAACACAGAATAAAGTAGGAGCAGGAGGCTGTTTCTCCCTGTGAGCCCATTCTGCCTTTAGGTGAAGGACCACCAGAATGAGGAATAAAGAATGAAGCTGGAGGAACTCAGCAGGTTAGGCAGTGTCCATGGAGAGAGATGGTCAGTTAATGATTCAGGTCCGTACACAGACTGAAGCGAGAAGGGGAGCTGGCACAAAATTGGGAGGGCCCAGTGCCTCGGAAGCCACAGAGCATCACAAGACCACCCGACAGGCTGAACCTGTGATGGACACTATGAACTATGTATGTCATAAAGTACAGTATGTGCTCTGTGTCGCCACATCACCTCGTTGGGTTTTATCTCAAAGTGGTGAAAGGCTTTTATATAGATGTATGGACTGGCCAGTCCATATCTACCTGATCTTCTCCAACCTCTCCCTTAGCTCCACCCTGGATTTCCCGGACTTGCCCCCTCTGAACCTGGCCCAGTCGTGTATCAGTAATGCTCAGGTTTTTGGTCATTGAAGGTGTTTAATCACTCCATCCTATTTGACGTGATTATTGTGTGCACCACAATGCTGATCCCAAAGGCTTTGGGCAATGTGTCCACCTGGTGTAACTGTGCCCAAAATGTCTGGGCTGCACACGTAGATGAGGAATCGAACTCCCACTTTGAGTTGACTCAGAGAATTAATGAAGGACACAGAGTTTCACCAAACCACACTCCAACTCTCTTTCGTTCTTATATGCAAGATTCTTTGCACAAAACAGAGAGAGAGTTATTGATCGTATTTACACCAGCTTGACTTCAAGTCACAAGATAATCTCGCGAGCCATTTACTTGAATGATGGCTCGCGTGGCAGCACCCACTCCTGGCGACTGTGGGTCACTCTGATTAGGGTGTCCGAGCAATGCCAGCATAAATGTTGCCAATATTTAGGAGAAGTGTTGCCCAATTAAGGAATGGTTGTGGTGTTTTGGAGAATTTGTGTACAATGGTTGTTTTGGGAGAAGTGGAGGTTCTAATAAACAAAAACTGAAGGTTGTGTTTTGAAGGAAAGTATGGAGTGTTTTGCTAAAAAGGGACAAAAGTTGTATTTTTCACACTATGTCCTGTTTTTGGGTCAAAACCAACATCTTTGCTGTGCAAAAATGTGTGCAATTTTCATTTCAAAAGCCAAAAAAAACATCTGTGCTTTGTAAAATATGAGACAATAAGATACAGGCGCAGAAGTAGGCCATTTGGCCCATTGTGTCCATTCTATCATGAACTGATCCGTTCTCCCACTCACCTTTAATACCTTGACTATTCAGATATGTCACAGAGTTGTGTTAACCTTTAATATTAATTTAATATTTCTCGTATATAAAAATGTCTTAGTAAATTAAATTACTGAGGTAAAATATTGTACCTGTATTCTTAATGAGTTAGCTTGGATGTTTCCAGGTGTACAGAAGCCATAACACTTGGGAACATTAAAGCAAAAACTGTGTCTGGGGCTCGAGAAAAATTTTTTCAATTGGTTTGGTTTGCCTCAAGAAATGAAATCAGATCAGGGAAAGAATTTTATGTCAGATGTATTTCAACCGTTAGTTTATAAACAAGGAGCTCAACAAATTGCATTGTCAGGATTTAAATATGGCGGTTCGGAAATTATGTAAAGATAAAATGCCCAGGGTTTCTTTGGAAATAGTGACTTGGAAATATGAGTTGGTGGGGGGGGGGGGTGGTTGTGGTTTGTGTCTTCCTCATTTTAATAATTTTAAAAAGCAGCTCAATTGAGATTTATAAATATATTGTATAATTTAGATGATATTGCAGCTTGGGTTTCTTTTGAATTTAATGCAATAGGGAATACGGATCCCCTCGATTTTATTTACAAATGGAATCCTAAGCTTTATTTGGAAGTGGGGAATCATCTATTTTGAAACATTTGATTGAGTTGATAATGAAATTGGCATGAAAGGTTTAATATTGAAATAGGCATTTTCCTTTTTCAGTAGACAACCAATTCTGGAAGATTTGGAGATGGAAGGGTATTAAGAAAATTAGTTTTGAGGATGTGAGATTGAAATCTTTGAAAGAATTATCTTGTTATTACCAAGTTAAAGCTTTTTTATCTGTAAAAATAGGTCTTACTTTGATGTTACCTAATCAAAGTGAATTAGAATTACTGATTTGTTATCCTACTGGAAATAAATTTATTTCAGTAATGTATAACTTGCTTCAATCTAAGGCCCCCAAAACTGGAGTGAATAAATCTAGATGAAGATGGGAAATAGATTTAAATTCTCAAATAAGCAAAAAGGATTGGATGGATTTGTGTAAATAATATGACTAAGATATAGGTTGGTTCAATATAATTTTTTACATCAGTTCTATTTGACTCCACAAAAATCAAATAGATTAAATCCTGCCGTATCGGATTAATGTTTTCGATGTGGACCTGAGATTGGAAAATTTTTGCATTCAACTTGGCAATGTCCTAAATTTAGACAATTTTGGATTGGGGTACGTAATTTTCACAGGCCTTCATGTTATTTTTACCGAGTAATATTAAGCTCACACCAAGACACAAGAGCAACTTGTCCGTGAACTACTCTTTGCAGACGATGCCGCTTTAGTTGCCCATTCAGAGCCAGCTCTTCAGCGCTTGACGTCCTGTTTTGCGGAAACTGCCAAAATGTTTGGCCTGGAAGTCAGCCTGAAGAAAACTGAGGTCCTCCATCAGCCAGCTCCCCACCATGACTACCAGCCCCCCCACATCTCCATCGGGCACACAAAACTCAAAATGGTCAACCAGTTTACCTATCTCGGCTGCACCATTTCATCGGATGCAAGGATCGACAACGAGATAGACAACAGACTCGCCAAGGCAAATAGCGCCTTTGGAAGACTACGCAAAAGAGTTTGGAAAATCAACGAACTGAAAAACCTCACAAAGATTAGCGTATACAGAGCCGTTGTCATACCCACACTCCTGTTTGGCTCCGAATCATGGGTCCTCTACCGGCATCACGCTTCCACCAGCGTTGTCTCTGCTCCATCCTCAACATTCATTGGAGCGACTTCATCTCCAACATCGAAGTACTCGAGATGGCAGAGGCCGACGCTGCTGAAGATCCAACTGTGCTGGGTAGGTCACGTCTCCAGAATGGAGGACCATCGCCTTCCCAAGATCGTGTTATATGGCGAGCTCTCCACTGGCCACGGAGACAGAGGTGCACCAAAGAAGAGGTACAAGGACTGCCTAAAGAAATCTCTTGGTGCCTTCCACATTGACCACCGCCACTGGGCCGATATCGCCTCAAACCGTGCATCTTGGCGCCTCTCAGTTTGGCGGGCAGCAACCTCCTTTGAAGAAGACCGCAGAGCCCACCTCACTGACAAAAGACAAAGGAGGAAAAACCCAACACCCAACCCCAACCCACCAATTTTCCCTTGCGACCACTACAACCGTGGCTACCTGTCCTGCATCGGACTTGTCAGCCACAAACGAGCCTGCAGCTGACGTGGACATTACCCCTCCATAAATCTTCGTCCGCGAAGCCAAGCCAAAGAAAGATTAAGGTTATGAGGCCAAAATTAAATTGAAATATTTATCACATTGAATTTGTGTCAGTTGCTTCAGCAGTTGCTCGGAAATGTATAGCTGTAGCGGCACACATCGAGACGCAGTCGAATCGGCTCTGCACTGTTACGGCCGCAGCAGCAGTGTAGCCGTGTCAAGATGGTACTGCTGGGCGCATCTTCTCCCCAGCTCAAACAGGCCATGCAGATGCACTTGGCTGCGTCGTTACATCACCGCCCCTGTGTGGGCGGCATTTACGGTCCACCTGATAAGGTGCAGCATGGGAATTTTCCAATATAACACCATGGATGCTGCAGCAGTCAACGCAGTGGCTATGAAATTGCCAACCTCTGGACGCTTCGCCCACGCACTTGGTTCAGGCAAGCGGAAGCACGATTTCACCTCCGGCAGATCACGTCTGACTCGACAACGTTCTACCATGTCGTCAGTTCCCTGGACCAAGAGACCGCGGCCAGGGTGGACAAAGAAGAGAAGAAAAGGGCAACAAAGAAACAACAGATGGCCAACCCAGAGGAAGAAGAAGAGGAAGAGGAAGAGTACAGGGAAATAGAAGAAGAAAAGAAAGGCAAGGTAAAGGAGGTACTTGCTCTTGTTAGAGGATACATGGAGTCATTTAAAGAATGGCAAACACAGGAATTCAATGATTTAAGAAGAAGAATAAACAACACAGAAAAGAAAATAAATAAAATGGATATGACCTTAACAGAAATGGGGAAAAAAATGGACAAGATGGAAGAACGGGCAATAGCAGCAGAAATGGAGGTAGAAGACTTAAAAAAGAAATTGGAGGAATCTAATAAAAAAACTAAAGAGACACAAGAATTACTAGCCCAAAAAATAGATATAATGGAAAATTATAACAGAAGAAATAACATAAAGATAGTGGGCCTTAAGGAAGATGTAGAAGGCAAGAATATGAGGGAGTTTATAAAAGAATGGATCCCTAAGGCCCTAGGATGTCCAGAACTACAGCAAGAAATGGAAATAGAAAGGGCACATAGAGCATTGGCCCCCTAAACCACAACCACAACAAAAACCAAGATCTATTGTAGTAAAATTCCTAAGATATACTACAAGAGAAAAGGTACTGGAGAAGACAATGGAAAAAGTAAGAGAGGGCAACAAACCACTGGAGTATAAAGGGCAAAAAATCTTCATTTATCCAGATATAAGCTTTGAACTCCTAAAGAAGAGAAAAGAGTTCAATGCAGCAAAAGCGATTTTATGGAAGAAAGGATATAAATTTACACTGAAGCATCCTGCGGTATTGAAAATATTTATTCCAGGACAACAAAACAGACTATTCTCGGATCCAGAAGAAGCACGAAAATTTGCAGAACAATTACAAAAATAGACTGAGGGATGAAGACGGGTAATGAGAGCAAAAATTATCACGATTGATATGTATGTGGGTAAAGACAAAAATAGACTGAGGGATGAAGACGGGTAAGGAGGGTAAAAATGACCACGATTGATATGTATGCGGGTAAAGAGGTATAAGAGTGAATAGAGACAATGGGCATATGTGAAAGTATCTGTAATTAGAGGAAAACATAGAGAGTATAGACAAGAATTAATAAGGGAAGGTAATGGAATAGAGAGAATAAGGAGGGAACTAAAAGAGTGACCTTTGTGACATATAAAAAATGAAATCTTTTCTGGGGGGGGCTGGGTGGGGGGAAAAGAGCGGTCACTGCAAAATCAGTTGACGCTTGCGAGTGGATTCGCAAATCCAAATGGAGAGGGGAGATGTGGTTGTCCGACAAGGGATAAAGGGCAACTCAGGAGGGGAAGGGGAGATTGGGGATAAAGAAGATAGAAATAGGAGAATAAGGAAAATGTTGGATGTTGTAGGAATGTTGTCTGGTAAAGAGTTGAAAATAAGAAAACAGAAATGGAAAAGGAGGAAAGGTAATGATGGAAAAACGGAAAGAGAAGATAAACAAAATATAAAATGGCTACGCTGAACTATATGACTCTAAATATTAATGGAATACATAACCAAATTAAAAGGAAGAAACTACTAAACTTACTGAAAAAGGAAAAAATAGATATAGCATTTGTCCAAGAAACACATTTAACTGAATTGGAGCACAAGAAATTAAAGAGAGATTGGGTAGGACATGTAACAGCAGCATCGTATAATTCAAAAGCAAGAGGAGTGGCTATATTAATTAGCAAAAATGTGCCATTTAAAATAGAAGAGGAAATAATAGATCCAGCAGGGAGATATGTTATGATAAAATGTCAGATATATTCAGAGCTTTGGAATCTACTTAATATATATTCACCTAACGAAGAAGATCAAAAGTTTATGCAAGATATCTTTTTGAAGGTAGCTAATACGCAAGGGAACATACTAATAGGAGGGGATTTCAATCTGAATTTGGATCCAAATATGGATAAAACGGGGAAAAAAATTAACAGGAAGAACAAAGTAACCAAATTTATAATTAAATCAATGCAAGAAATGAAACTTGTGGACATATGGAGGAAACAAAACCCAAAAGAAAAGGAATACTCATACTACTCGACTAGACATAAAACATACTCAAGGATAGACCTATTCCTGTTATCAGCCCACATACAAGGGAGAGTTAGGAAAACGGAATATAAAGCTAGACTATTATCGGACCACTCACCCCTGTTATTGGCAATAGAGCTAGAAGACATCCCTCCAAGAATGTATAGATGGAGATTAAACCCCATGCTACTTAAAAGACAGGATTTTAGAGAATTTATTGAAAAACAATTAAAAATGTACTTTGAAGTAAATACGGAATCAGTGGAAGATAAGTTTATACTATGGGACGCAATGAAAGCATTCATTAGAGGGCAAATAATAAGTTATGCAACCAAGATGAAGAAGGACTATAATCAGGAAACAGAGCAGTTGGAAAGGGAAATAATAAACATAGAAAAAAAATTAGCAATAAAGGAAGATACAACCAAAAGAAGAGAATTGGCGGATAAAAAAATAAAATATGAAACATTACAAACATATAAGGTGGAGAAGAATATAATGAAGACAAAACAGAAATATTATGAACTAGGGGAAAAAACACACAAAATCCTAGCATGGCAGCTTAAGACAGAGCAAACTAAGAAAATGGTATTGGCAACAAGGAAAAAAGACAAACAAATTACATATAATCCAAAAGAAATTAAGGAAAACTTCAGAGAATTCTATGAACAATTATACCGAACCGAAAACGAAGGGAAAGAAGGGAAAATAGATGAATTTTTGACTAAAATTGAACTACCAAAACTACAAATAGAGGAACAAAATAAATTAACAGAACCATTTGGAACAGTAGAAATACAAGAGATAATAAAAAATTTACCAAATAATAAGACACCAGGAGAGGATGGACTCCCAATAGAATTCTACAAAACATTTAAAGACCTAATAATACCGCCCCTCCTGGATGTAATCAACCAGATTGATGAGACACAAAACTTACCAGATTCATGTAAAACAGCAATAATTACAGTGATACTAAAACAAGGGAAAGATCCACTCTCACCAGCGTCATATAGACCAATATCTCTGCTAAACACAGATTATAAGATAATAGCTAAACTATTAGCGAACAGATTAGCAGAACAGGTACCGAAAATGGTAAATTTAGACCAAACTGGATTTATCAAAAAAAGACGCACAACAGACAATATTTGTAAATTTATTAACTTAATTCATGCAGTAGAAGGAAATAAAGCACCGGCAGTAGCAGTTGCTTTAGACGCAGAGAAGGCCTTCGACAGAGTAGAATGGAATTACTTGTTCAAAGTATTGCAAAAATTCAGTTTACCGGAGAAGTATATTAATTGGATTAAAGCATTATATAAGGGACCGTTAGCGAAAGTGACAGTAAATGGACATGTATCAAAGCAATTTAACTTAAGCAGGTCAACGCGGCAGGGATGCCCACTATCACCATTATTGTTTGCGCTAGCTATAGAACCACTAGCAGAATCGATAAGAAGAGATAATAATATAAAAGGAATAAAAATAAAAGACAGGGAATATAAAATCAGTCTGTTTGCGGATGATGTGATAGTGTACTTAACAGAACCAGAACTATCAATAAAAGAACTATATAAGAAATTGAAGGAATATGGAGAAGTGTCGGGATACAAGATAAACGTAAATAAAAGTGAAGCAATGCCTATGAATAACGCGGATTTCTCAAAATTTAAGGAGGAATCCCCATTCAGATGGCAAACGCAGGCAATAAGATACCTAGGTGTGCAAATAAACAAAAATCTAGGCCAATTATATAAACTCAATTACAATCCACTAATGAAAAAATTACAGGACGATTTAGAGCATTGGAAAGAGCTACCACTAACACTGATAGGAAGGATAAACTGTATTAAAATGAACATTTTTCCAAGGATACTATACTTATTTCAGGCATTGCCAATACAACTGACAGAAAAATTCTTCAAAGAGTTAAAGAAAATAATAAGGAGATTTTTATGGAGAGGGGGGAAACCGAGGATAGCACTAGACAAATTAACAGAATGGTATAAACAAGGAGGCTTACAATTGCCAAACTTCAAAAATTATTATAGAGCCGCACAATTAAGGTACCTATCAGATTTTTATCAAACAAGGGAAAAACCAGACTGGACGAGACTAGAATTAGATAAAATAGGGGAAAAGATACCTGAACACATATTATATAAATGGGACGAAAAATTGGTACAACATAGAACTTCTCCAGTATTACACCATCTCCTCAATATATGGAAGAAGATTCATGTAGAAAGAAATAAAATAAATTACCAAATACCAAAACTAATATTGACGCAAAATAAGCTACTCCCTTTTACAATAGACAACCTTGCCTTTAGAAAATGGGAAAAAAAAGGGATTAAAAGAATAGAAAATTGTTTTTCAGGAAGTAGATTCTTATCCTTTGAACAAATGAGAGATAAGTACAATATAACGGGAGATACAGCGCTGGCATATTACCAACTGAGATCCTACTTGAAAGATAAATTAGGAAGCAACTTGAGTTTACCAGAGGGAAGTAACCTTGAATATGTGATTACAGATACAATGTTAATCAAAAGATTTATAAAAAATATGTATATTAAACTGCAAGAAAAGGAAAATGAGGAAACAAATGGTAAAACTAAACAAAAATGGGAACAAGATTTAAATATAAAGATAAAAAAGGAAACATGGGAGAAGTTATGCTCTGGAACGATGAGAAATACAATAAATACGAGGCTGCGTATGATACAATATAATTGGTTACACAGACTATACATTACACCGCAAAAGTTAAATAAATGGGACCCAACAGTATCTGATAGATGTTTTCGATGTAAAAAAGAAAGGGGAACAACAATTCATGCAATCTGGACATGTGAGAGAGTAGAAAAATTTTGGGATGATCTCAATCAGATATTAAATAAAATAACAGAAAACAATATACCAAAGAATCCAGAGATCTTTCTCCTAAGTAACATAAAAAATAAAGAATTTGGAATTGACTTGGAGGATGCACAAAAAAGATTTGTTAAGATAGCCCTAGCTGTAGCAAAAAAATGTATTATGTCAACCTGGAAATTGGAAGATAATTTGAAAATACAACAATGGTATATAGAAATGAATAAATGTATTCCATTAGAAAAAATAACATATAGTTTAAGAAATAATATTGAAATATTCGAACAAGTATGGGAGCCTTACATTAAATACAATAGCGAAAACCTACCGGGAACAAACATTACCTAAGTTGATGGAAGGAGAAGAAAAGAAAAGAATGGACTCAGTAGAATTTCTGGTGTATTTTTGTTGAATGACAACATTGTCTAACTGAATTAATGCAACCTAGATTGTATAACTAAAATGGATGAGAGGGGGGGGGATGGGGGGGTGGCTTGGGAGGAGGGAGGGGGGAGGGAGAAAAAGTCACTGTAAATGTGTGGAAAAGAAAAAGTGTATATCATGGCTATTGTGATTGATGGTGTGAAAAATAAAAAATTTTAAAAAAAAACAAAAAAAAAAACAATCCAGCAACAAATTCCATGACCTTCTGGTGAAATAAATTTCTCATCTGCTTTAAATAGGTACCTTCCAATTCTAAGACAATGTCTTTTTATCCAAGGGAAACATTATTCACATCTACTGTCCAATCCTTTCAGCATTGGAAAGGTTTCTGAAATCTCCTCTCCTTCTTCTATACTCCAATGAAGAGTGGAGATATATCATCCTGGTAAATCTCTGCTCTCTCTCCAACATCAGCACATCCTTTTTAAGATAAACTTCGCAGTTCTCCAAATGAGGTCTCTCCCATGCCCCATCAACACCTCCCTACCCTAGAAACAAAAGCCAACATAGAATTTGCTTTCTTTTCCTGCCGATCCAACCTGGTGGTTTCCCACTCACTATGTTTTCCTGAACGAGAACCCCCCAAGTCCCTTGACACTTGAAATAATTACATGTAATTTCTGTAACAAATTTGAAATTTTTGGAAAGATTTGGGAATCCTATTTATAAACTGTAGGAATTAAGTTGTAATCGCCCAACCTGAACCTTCTGGCTCCTAAAATCCAGAATATTTGTTAGATTTTATTTGATAGTTTTTTAGTAATTTTTTTATAAATACTTTCCAGATGTTATCTTTCTTTTCTATTGGGTTGTTGGGCAGGGGGAATTAAAAAAAATACTATGTATTAATTTTTCATTATCTTTGAATGAGAAATTTACGTACGCATTTAATGCATGTGAAATTAAAATTTTCAAAGAGAAGCTTAACATAACGTAATACATTTTGCTTATTTTCAAGAGTTGTGGAGAGTGAGGAGGGTTTTCATGGACTACAAAAGGATTTGGACTGTTTGGAAAGATGGCAGATGGAGTTTAATTTAGGTAAGTGTGAGGGGCTTTATTTTGGTAAGAATAACCAAGACGTATGCAGTGAAGGGGAGGGCATTGAGGAACAGAGGGATCTTGGAAGAATGGTTCAATAGACAATAGGAGCAGGAGTAGGCCCTTCTGCCTGTCGAGCCTTCAGTGACCGCCATTTCACAGATCATGGCTGATCACTACTATCAGTACCCCTTTCCAGCCTTATCCCCATAACCCTGAACTCCTTTGCCCACAAGAGTCTTATCTAACTCTCTTTTGAACATAATCAGCGAATCTGCCTCTACCACCCTCTGTGGCAGAGCATTCCACAGATTAACACTTCTCTGGGTAAAACAATGTTTTCTCATCTCCGTCCTAAAGGGCCTACCCTGTATTCTTAAACTATGCCCTCTAGTCCTCGTCTCCCCCATCACTGGGAACAAGTAATCCGACTTCACCCTGTCCATCTCCCTGATAATTTTGTATACCTCAATCATGTCCCCCCTCATCCTTCTAAACTCCATCGGATACAAGTCTAGTTTTTCTAGCCTTTCAGCATATGTCAACCCCGCCATCGCTGGAACTAACCTTGTAAATCTGCGCTGCACATCCTCTATAGCTAGTATGTCCTTCCTCAAAATTGGAGACCAGTACTGGGTGCAATACTCCAGGTGGGGTCTCACCAGGGCCCTGTACAACTGCAGAAGGGCGTCTCTGTTCCTATACTCCAATCCGCTCTTTATGAAAGCCAACATGCCATTTGCCCATTTCACAGCTTTCTGAACGTGCATGTTAGCCTTCAGTGACCGGTGAACAAGTACACCCAGATCCATTTGCTCCTCCCCACTCCCTAGCTTGTCTCCATTTAAATAATACTCAGCTTTCCTATTATTGCCCCCAAAATGGATAACCTCACATTTGCTCACATTGAACGTCATCTTCCATTCAGCAGCCCACACCCCCAACCTGTCCAAGTCCCTCTGCATTTTCCTGACATCTGCAAATTTGCTCATGTTATTAATAATCCCCTCATCCAAATCATTTACATAAATTACAAACAACTGAGGACCCAATACCGATCCCTGCGGCACTCCACTCGTCACATCCTGCCATCCTGAAAAAGACCCGCTTACTCCAACCCTTTGTTTCCTATTTCTTAACCAATTTCCTATCCATGTCAGCACCTTACCTCCAATACCATGCTCCCTGATCTAACCCACTAGTCTCCCGTGCGGTACCTTATAAAAGGCCTTCTGGAAGTCCAAATACACCACATCCACTGGCTCTCCCAAGTCCACCCTCTTTGTCACATCCTCGAAAAATTCCAGAAGGTTAGTCAAGCATGACTTACCCTTAAGGAATCCATGCTGACGAGCCCTTATACTATTATTTCTGCCTAAGTGTTCTGCTATTACTCCTTTTATGATAGATTCCAATATCTTCCCCACCACTGACGTCAGGCTGACGTCAGGCTATGATTTCCCGTTTTCTCCCTCCCTCCCTTCTTAAAAATCGGCACCACATCAGCCACTCTCCAATCCTCAGGGACCTCCCCCGAATCTATGGAACTTTGGAAAATGTCGACCAGTGCCTCCACAATTTCCATAGCAACTTCTTTAAGCACCCTGGGATGCAGCCCATCAGGCCCTGGGGATTTATCAGCCCTCAGTCCCAACAATTTACTCACAACCTCCTCCTTCTAGATCTGGATATGCATTAGATCCCCTACTTCCCCAGGAAAGTTCCCCAAGTCTCTTGATACCGCATGACCACTACCCCCTAACTGACCATAACCTATATCCTCCTTGGTGAAGACAAATGCAAAGTATTTGTTCAATTCCTCAGCTAACTCCTTGTTTCCGGTAATAATTCCACCCTTTTCCATTCTTGATGGGCCAATTTTAGACCGAACCAATTTCTTCCTCTTCACATATTTAAAAAAGCTTTTGCTATCCTCCATGATATTATTTGCTAATTTCCTCTCATACTTCATTTTCCCCTCTCTTATGACTTTCTTAGTTACCCTCTGATGCTCTTTGAAGGTTTCCCAATCCTCTAGCTTCCCACTCCACTTTGCTATCTTATACTTACTCCCTTTGGATTTGATATTGCACTTGATTTCATTAGTTAGCCACGACTGCCATTTGCATCTCCTAGAGCCTTTCCTCCACTTTGGAATAAATTTGTCTTGAATCCTGTAAAAAAAATGTCCAAAAATATCTGCCATTTTCCCCAGTTGTCCTCCCAGCTAGTGTATCTTTCCATTTTATTTTGGCTAGCTCCTCCCTCATAGCTGCATAATCCCCTTTATTTAACTGCAGTACAGATGCTTCCGACTTCCTTTCTTTTTCCCTTTCTAATTGCAGCTCAAAAGTAACCATACCATGCTCACTATTCCCTAATGGCTCTCCTACATCGAAGTCACTTATTAACTCTGCGTTGCTGCACAGCACCAAGTCCAGAATCGACTTCCCCATGCTATGTTCCTCCACTAGCTGCTCCAAGAAAGTATCTCGTAGACATTCAATAAACTCACTCATGTGTTCCTGCCCCCGTCTGATTATCCCAGTCCACCTTCATGTTGAAGTCCCCCATAACTACTGTATTGCTACCACTTTGACATGCCACTGTTAATTCCTGATTTATACTTCTACCGAGATCTAAGTTAATTTTCGGAGGCCTGTAAATGACCCCCATTATGGTCTCATGCCTTTACAATTTCTTAATTCTATCCAAACAGACTCTACCCACCTGTTTCAATGTCTTTCCTTTCAAAGGCCTGAATTTCATTTCTTCCCAACAGAGCTACCCCACCTCCTCTTCCTAACTTTCTGTCTTTTCTATAGGATGTGTACCTGGGAACATTGATTTCCCAATCCTGCCTTTCCCGCAGCCATGTCTCCGTAACTCCGACAATGTCATAACCTCCCATTGCCATTTGCGCCTCAAGCTCATCCATTTTATTCCTTACACTCCGTGCATTCATACACAATACCTTGATACCATATCTCCATTCTCCATCCATCTTTGTTCTCGATGCACTTGTCCCTACTCTCCTATCACTTTTAGTTCCCTTTTTCCTTATTGTTTCACCGTCTAACAGAACCACCCCTATATTCACTCTCCTATCTGCTTCCCTATCAGTCCTGTTCCCTTCCCCCTGCCAAATTAGTTTTAAATTTGAAGGTGGATTCCCATGGAGAAAGAAGGCTTTGGGTACGCTGGCCTTTATAAATCATAGCATGGAATATAGGATCTGGGGAGGTGATGTTCAGAGTGTTGGTGAGGCCAAGTTTGGAGTATTGTATGCCGTTCTGGACTCCAAATTATAGGAAGGATATCAATAAGGTAGAGAGAGTGCAAAGAAGTTTGACGAAAATGTTGCCTGGATTGCAGTATTTTGAATACGTAGAAAGATTGAGTAGACTGGGACTTCATTCATTGGAGCGTAGAGGGTTGAGCGGGGATTTGATAGAGGTATTTAAAATTATCAATGGAATAGATAGAGTAGCCGTGAATAGGCTCTTTCCCCTAAGGGGAGCAGAGATTGGAACAAGGGGTCATAAGTTAAGGGGCAAAACTTAAGTAATACAGGAGGATGCTTCTTCACTCAGAGTGGTGGCTGAGTGGAATGATCTACTGGAAGAAGTTGCGCCAGGGTCAATTCTGTCATTTAAGATGAGGTTATATGAGTACATGGATGCGAGGGGGTGGGAGGGTTATGGGCAAGGGAAGTAGGTAGGTGGAACTCGTGGAGTTTCACGTAAATTGGTGCTTTAGGTGCCATGAGCAAGTTGGCTCTTTCTTGCACTCGACTTGATTACGTGAAACCTTTCTGGGATAGAATCAAGGAACTTATTAAAATTTAAACTTTCACTTGATCCTAAGGTATTTTTATTGGGTGATATGAAGAAATTGAGTTTAGAATTAAAATTAGATGAGTCTCAAATTGCTCTTTGAGATTGGCTTTAGCTGGGGCTAGAAAATGACGAGTATTCAATGGTGGCATTCAGAAAGGAGGTCTTGTATTCCATTAGAAAAGATAACGTATAATACAAGCCTCGTCTCCGAGTGGAAATATTAAACAGGCGGAAAACTATTCATAGTCTGAAAATGAGAGGTTATCCGTATAAAAGAGATCAGGAAGAACTTCTTTAGCCAGAGGGTCGTGGATGTGTGGAACTCACTGCGGCATACAGCAGTGGAAGCCAGATCGCTGGGAGTATTTTAAAAAGAACGACAAATATCTCATTAGTGAGGGCATCAAGGGATTATGGGGGAAAGGCCAAAAATGAGAACTAGTGTAGAGTAGCTTAGTGTAGATTTATGGAACAGACTCGATGGGCCTAGTGGCCTGGTTCTGTTCCTTTGTCTGTGATCACTAATGGAGTTATTTCAGAAATGTACAGAAAAAAAGCTGCTAAATTAGAAATTCATCAATCAAGATTAAAATGGGAATCTGATTTGAAAGTTAAAATATGAAAATCATTAAGTACAACTAAAATTATTAATGTCAGGTCGAGACTGGCACAATATAATCTTTTTTACATCGATTATACTTGAAACCCAATTTAAATAAATTTAATTTGACATTATCAGATTTGTCTTGGATGTAATAAAGTAGGTTCTTTTATGTGGATAAATGTGAGGTGATCCACTTTGGAGGCAAGAACAGGAAAGAGGACTATTATCTCAACGGTATCTGTTCAGGAAATGCAGAGAGACTTGGGTGTTGCTGTGCATCAGTCGTTGAAAGTGGGCATGCAGGTGCAACAGGCGGTGAGGAAGGCATTCATAGCAAGAGGACTTGAGTACAGAGATCCTGCTGCAGCCATACACGGCCTTGGTGAGACCACACCTGCAATACTGCGTGCTGTTTTGGCCTCTTTAATCCGAGGAAGGACATCCTCGCCGTGGAGTGGGTGCAGAGAAGATTCACTAGACTGATACCAGGGATGGAAGGACTTGCAGATGAAGAAAGGTTGGATAGACTAGGCTTGTATTCTCTGGAATTTAGGAAATTGAAGGTGGATCTTATAGAAACAAAATTCTAAAGGGTTTAGATAGACTAGATGCGGGTAGGTTGTTTGCAATGCTGGGAAAAACAGAACCAGGGGTTACAGTTTAAGGATAACCATACTATAACCATATAACCATTTACGGAGCGGAAACAGGCCATGTTGGCCTTTCGAGTCCGCACCAGTTCACTGATTTTATGCGCCCTCTTCAGGCATTGGGGGAAGGTTTTCAGGACCGAGATGAGGAAAGATTTCCTCTCTTGGAGGATGATGGATCTATGGAATTCTTTGCTACAGAAAGTAGTTGAGGCTGGTTCCTTGTCAATGTTCAAGAGTAGGTTAGAATTGGCCCTTGTGGCTAAGGGGATCAGGAGGTATGGAGAGAAGGCAGGAACTGGGTACTGATCAGCCATGATCGTATTGAATGGCAGGGTAGGTTTGAAGGGCAAAATGGCCGAATCCTGCACCTATTTTTCTATGTTTATATATTCTACTTGGGTTTGTCCAAAATATATACATTTTGGTCCAAAATTAAAATTTTGAACACTCCCAATGGATCCTAGAATATTTTTCCTGGAAGAGACTAAAAATATTTGGATTAAACGGGATTTTTTCAGGTTGCTTTAGCTGTTTCATATTTGGAGGACCAAGTCACCAAATTGCAGAATCCATGTGATTGAAGGAGTGCAGAGATTGGTTAGGTTGTTGCTGGGACTTGAAGGTGAACCCACCAGGGCCTACAGCTGGTCCTCAATGTTGTCGACACATTCTTGGAAAGTGTGACTTGAAGTGAAATGAAGGTTTTACCATGGGCTCAATGATCAAAAATAAGAGAAGTTCCTATTTTGGACACCAAATATCATCATTCAGGTGCCTTACCGTCCAGCGAGGGCGATCCTGTCTCTCAATCCACCACAATCTCTGAACCTCTGAATTGTAGTTGTGGCCTCCCCGTTCTTTTCTGAGCTGAGACCAATATTGACGTTTAGGTCATGGTTACAGATGGGCTGGAAATACTGAAGAAGTTTCCTCTTGCCTTACTCAGTTGCAGTGTCCATACTGGATGGGTAACCCTGGCCATTGATCAGCAGATCCAGAGAACACCGCACAGTACAGGCCCTTCAGGCCTTGATGTTGTTCTAGCCCATATATTCACTCCTTAAATATAACGTACTAAACCAATGGTTCTCAACCTTTTTCCTTGCACTCACATACCACTTTTAGTGGTAAGTGGGTGGAAAGAAAGTTCAAACCCTATTTTAAAATAATCATATGAACAATCTAGAAGCGTCATTCTCAACCTTCCCTTCCCACTCACCTACCACATGAAGCAATCCCTTAATGTTCAGAGATTACTTAAGGTGGTACGTGAGTGAGAAGATGAAGGTTGAGAACCTCTTTCTGCAGGCAAACTAATTCTGAATCCACACAACCAAGGTTCCACAGATCCTTTGCCTCATGACTATCAGAATGAATCTACCCTGGGCAACCCTGTCAAAGGCCTCACTAAAATCCACACACCCCACATCCACTCCCCTGCCCTTCATTTGTTATTTCATTGTTTTCAAACACTTTCTTTCCCCACCACACTTTTAAGTCATCCCTGTCTAATCACGGAACCAACAGTCAAAGGACAAAGCCAGTGCCATTTTTATAAATGAGATTTGATATTTGCTTAAGTTGTCGTTTGTTTCCATGAAATTACCTCAAAGATATTGCTGCGGGTCGACTGTGGAGGCCACTCCTGTGATCGCGGTTCGTTTTACTGCGCTTTTTTGGCCAAAATGGCCACACTTTCACGCACGACCACGCCGTACATGGAAAGATTAATGATGCCTGGCGTCCCATTGGCCTGAAATATTCTATTAAATTTTATTAAAATTTTCAAAGGAAAGCTTAACATAACGTAATACTTTTTGCTTATTTTCAAGAGTTGTGGAGAGTGAGGAGGGTTTTCATGGACTACAAAAGGATTTGGACTGTTTGGAAAGATGGCAGATGGAGTTTAATGTAGGTAAGTGTGAGGTGCTTTATTTTGGGAAGAATAACCAAGACGTACGTATGCAGTGAAGGGGAGGGCATTGAGGAACAGAGGGACCTTGGAGGAATGGTTCAATAGACAATAGGAGCAGGAGTAGGCCCTCCGGCCTGTCGAGCCAGCACCACCATTTTACAGATCATGGCTGATCACTACTATCAGTACCCCTTTCCAGCCTTATCCCCATAACCCTTAACTCCTTTGCCCACTAGAGTCTTATCTAACTCTCTTTTGAACATAATCAGCGAATCTGCCTCTACCACCCTCTGTGGCAGAGCATTCCACAGATTCACACTTCTCTGGGTAAAAAAATGTTTTCTCATCTCCGTCCTAAAGGGCCTTCCCTGTATTCTTAAACTATGCCCTCGAGTCCTCGTCTCCCCCATCACTGGGAACAAGTAATCCGACTTCACCCTGTCCATCCCCCTGATAATTTTGTATACCTCAATCATGTCCCCCCTCATCCTTCTAAACTCCATCGGATACAAGTCCAGTTTCTCTAGCCTTTCAGCATATGTCAACCCCGCCATCCCTGGAACTAACCTTGTAAATCTGCGCTGCACACCCTCTATAGCTAGTATGTCCTTCCTCAAAACTGGAGACCAGTACTGGACGCATTACTCCAGGTGGGGTCTCACCAGGGCCCTGTACAACTGCAGAAGGGTGTCTCTGTTCCTATACTCCAATCCCCTCTTTATGAAAGCCAACATGCCATTTGCCTTCTTCACAGCTTTTTGAACCTGCATGTTAGCCTTCAGTGACCGGTGAACAAGTACACCCAGATCCATTTGCTCCTCCCCACTCCCGAGCTTGTCTCCAATTAAATAATACTCAGCTTTCCTATTATTGCCCCCAAAATGGATAACCTCACATTTGCTCACATTGAACGTCATCTTCCATTCAGCAGCCCACACCCCCAACCTGTCCAAGTCCCTCTGCATTTTCTTGACATCCTCCTCACACCCCACACCGCCACCCAGTTTAGTGTCATCTGCAAATTTGCTCATGTTATTAATAATCCCCTCATCCAAATCATTTACATAAATTACAAACAACTGAGGACCCAATACCGATCCCTGCGGCACTTCACTCGTCACATCCTGCCATCCTGAAAAGGACCGGCTTACTCCAACCCTTTGTTTCCTATTTCTTAACCAATTTCCGATCCATGTCAGCACCTTACCTCCAATTGCATGCTCCCTGATCTTGCCCACTCGTCTCCCGTGCGGTACCCTATCAAAGGCCTTCTGGAAGTCCAAATACACCCCATCCACTGGCTCTCCCAAGTCCACCCTCTTTGTCACATCCTCGAAAAATTCCAGAAGATTAGTCAAGCATGACTTACCCTTAAGGAATCCATGCTGACTAGCCCTTATACTATTATTTCTGCCTAAGTGTTCTGCTATTACTCCTTTTATGATAGATTCCAATATCTTCCCCACCACTGACGTCAGGCTGACCGGTCTATAATTTACCGTTTTCTCCCTCCCTCCCTTCTTAAAAATCGGCACCACATCATCCATTCTCCAATCCTCAGGGACCTCCCCTGAATCTATGGAACTTTGGAAAATGTCGACCAGTGCCTCCACAATTTCCATAGCAACTTCTTTAAGCACCCTGGGATGCAGCCCATCAGGCCCTGGGGTTTTATCAGCCCTCAGTCCCAACAATTTACTCACAACCTCCTGCTTCTAGATCCGGATATCCATTAGATCCCCTACTTCCCCAGGAAAGTTCCCCAAGTCTCTTGATACCACATGACCACTACCCCCTAACTGACCATAACCTATATCCTCCTTGGTGAAGACCGATGCAAAGTATTTGTTAAATTCCTCAGCCATCTCCTTGTTTCCGGTAATAATTCCAGCCTTTTCCATTCTTAATGGACCAATTTTAGACCGAACCAATTTCTTCCTCTTCACATATTTAAAAAAGCTTTTGCTATCCTCCAAGATATTATTTGCTAATTTCCTCTCATACTTCATTTTCCCCTCTCTTATGACTTTCTTAGTTACCCTCTGATGCTCTTTGAAGGTTTCCCAATCCTCTAGCTTCCCACTCCACTTCGCTATCTTATACTTACTCCCTTTGGATTTGATATTGCACTTGATTTCATTAGTTAGTCACGGCTGCCATTTGCATCTCCTAGGGCATTTCCTCCACTTTGGAATAAATTTGTCCTGAATCCTGTGGAAAATGTCCAAAAACACCTGCCATTTTTCCCGAGTTGTCCTACCAGCTAGTGTATCTTTCCATTTTATTTTGGCTAGATCCTCCCTCATAGCTGCATAATCCCCTTTATTTAACTGCAGTACAGATGCTTCCGACTTCCTTTCTTTTTCCCTTTCTAATTGCAGCTCAAAAGTAACCATACCATGCTCACTATTCCCTAATGGCTCTCCTACATCGAGGTCACTTATTAACTCTGTGTTGCTGCAATGTACCAAGTCCTGAATCGACTTCCTCATGGTATGTTCCTCCACTAGCTGCTCCAAGAAAGTATCTCGTAGACATTCAATAAACTCACTCTTGTGTTCCTGCCCCCGTCTGATTATCCCAGTCCACCTTCATGTTGAAGTCCCCCATAACTACCGTATTGCTACCACTTTGACATGCCACTCTTAATTCCTGATTTATACTGCCACCGATATCTGAACTACTTTTCGGAGGCCTGTAAATTTCCCCCATTATGGTCCTCATGCCTTTACAATTTCTTAATTCTATCCAAACAGACTCTACCCACCTGTTTCAATGTCTTTCCTTTCAAACGCCTGAATTTCATTTCTTACCAACAGAGCTACCCCACCCCCTCTTCTCAACTTTCTGTCTTTTCTATAGGACGTGTACCCGGGAACATTGATTTCCCAATCCATTCGTGGGAATTCGGTCGTGTCTACAGGAAAAAGGGAATCTCAGGGTTGGATGTGATGTCGTGCATGTTCTCTGCCAATCAATGGGAAATCTCCAAATCTTCAATCTTGGTGCAAGAGCCCACGAGGTACAAACCAACCATCTCCTGTCCAAGCTGCAGATTGCAAGGGCTGTAAAGTGCTGCCACCGCCTGTTCACACCGAGTACTGCATACATGATGAGAGAGGGAGAGAGGGAGAGAGAGAGAGAGAGATCTAGGTATAATACCACCACCTGGTGTCCGGACTCGCGAACTTCAGGATACATGATTTTTATTTTTCATGGGAGTGTTGGAGAATGAGAGGAGACTTGATTAAGGTTAACAAAATAGAGCAAGATGGATAATATGGAGCTCCAATGAACAGGGAGGTCTCACCTGTGAAGGAGCAAGTGTGAGATCTCCCAGTTCATTCTTGCTCGGGCAATGGTGGCCAATTCAAGACAGCTCCAATTAGGGGAAGAGAATATGCTGTTTCAGGTCATGGGTTTGAAACGGTTTCCCCAGTTGTGCCATTCAGACTCAAGAGAGCAGATGCTTGCAGACAGGAAGGAAACCTAGTTTTATTGTGGAGAATTGCTTGTTTTTTGGGGTGAAGGTTGTTTGTGGTCTGAGATTCCTAAATACTTTACAATGGAAGCACCACTTTCCCTTGTGCCTGATTGCTACATAGCGGGTAAAATGTCTCAAATCTATCGCTCAGCCAGTACTTTTGGTCATTGATTTGGAGAGAGAGTGATGGCTTGGCAATATTTCTAGCATGGTGAGTCCAAAGCTCTCAAAGTGACAGTGTGGAAGGAGTTTGTCTGTTCTTTTTGTTTTCTGCCACCCTTGAGAACTTAAAAAGTGTCTGTGAATTGTGGTATTGGTGAGACACAAGCTTGTTTTGCCCTGTTTTTGTTCTGTATGTCTATAAAGTTTCAGTTTAGGGATAAAATGTCCAGACACTGTTCTGTTCAAAAGTCTAGTAACCAAATCAGATTCTCCCGAGTTCTTGTCATGGATATGCATCAAGAAGCCTGTTTAGCAGCAGTCGTGTTGCATTAGAGGTGCACATACAATTTTCAAAAATAATGAGTTTGAAACCAGAAAAAGATCAGGTCGTGCCCAAAGGTTAATCCATGCAGTTGAATTTAATTGATGCCCCCAGGACCAGAATGTGCACTTCCACCCCATGGTCTTGAGCTTCCCAATTCGCCAATGAACTTACGGCCACCTTGAGCTGTGGAGTGTGGGAGGAAATCCACATAGACACCAAGAGGATGTAGAAACTTCTTGCAGTCAGTGCTCACTTGATCCATGACTCGTGCTGGAGAGGTGGGTCTACTGTCCTGCCTTCACCTTGTGATGGCTGATTTTTGTCTGTTGGTTAATGGAGGTCTGACATGATATTCCCTTGGCCTTGAGGGAAAGAAGAGTAGAAATTGCAAGGGCTCTGACAGAAATATTTAAAACCTGTTTATCCACGGGTGAGGTGCCAGAGGAATGGATGTAATCTAATGTTCCTTTGTTTAAAAACGGCTTCAAAAGCCAACCAGGTGAGCCTGACAGTGATAGGTTAATTATTGGAGGGTAATCAGAGAGTACCTCGAAAAGAATCTGTTCAAATAGCTGGCCTTGATCAACCATAGCATAGAATACGGGAGTCGGGCAGTGAGGTTGAGACTAGACAAGATATTGGTGAGGCCCTGTTGAGAGTACTGTGTGCAGTTCTGGTCACCAAATGAGAGGAAAGCTATCAACAAAGTAGAGAGGGTGCAGAGAAGATTTAAGTCAATGTTACCTGGATATCAGCAACTAGATTACAAAGAAAGATTCAGCAAATGAAGTCTTTATTCTATGGATTGTAGATGGTTGAGAGGGGATTTGATCGAGGTCTTTAAAATTACTAGGAGGATAGAACGAGTTGATGTGGATAGACTTTTTTCATTGCGGGAGCAGAGATTGAAACAGGAGGTAAAAGTTTGGAAGTAACATGAGGGGGAACTTCTTTACTCAGAGTGGTGGCTGAGTGGAGTGAGCTTCCGGGAGAAATAGTGGCGGCAGGGTCCATTTTGTCATTTCAGGGAAAATTGGAGGGGAGGGGAATGCAGAGAGGTGGTACGAGAGGAGAGTATTTAGTTCAGTGCAGACAAGAAGGGCCAAGTGACCTGTTTCTGTGCTGTAATTGTTATAGGGTTAAAATGTGTGGCAGTAACTTGGAAGTCCGATGCGTATTTGGGAATGGGTCGATGGCCACACTGAAATAGGCCGTTGATTCCCACTTGAAATAATTACATCGAATTCACGGAACAAATTTGAATTTCTCTTTTGAAGATTTGGGATGTGTATTTACCAATTGTCAGAATTAAGTTTTAACCACCCAACACGAACTTTCTGACTCCTAAAACCAAGAAAACCAAGATTTTATTTGAGAGTTTTGGTCAATTTTTATAAATACTATCTAGATGTTTCCTCTCTTTATTGTTTTCTATTGGGCAGCTGTGGGAGGGGTTACTTTTTAAATCACTATGCATTAATTTTATCTTATTTTCAAACAAGAAATTTAAGTTTTTTAATGCATATGTTAAATTAAATGTAAAAATGTTACAAATAAGATGAATGAAGAATTGTTTCAGGAACTGGCGATCTTCCACGAGTGCCGTGAACCCCAGGAAGCAGGAATGTGTGAACGAAACACAAAACTGGCCAGAAGAACTGAGGAAACACAGCTAAAAGTGTCCAAAAAGGTGCTGATGCCATCTTGATTTTAATGCAGGTGACACCGAGGAATGCGTTGGGGCAGAGATGGTCTATGGGCAGCCAATACGGACGCCTTGGGGAACAAAGCCCGCACCACCAGTAGGGATGGATAATGGTGGGTAATGAATAAGCATATATTAGAGACACCGAGAGAGAGCGACACACACATACCCAGACAGACAGACACACACACACAGACACAGAGAGACAGATACACACACACAGACACACAGAGAAACACACACAGACAGAGACAGAGAGAGAGACACTGACAGCGAGAGACAGACAGACAGAGACACACACAGACAGACACAGACAGACAGAGAGACACACACACAGACAGAGAGAGACACACACACGACACAAAGAGACAGACACACACACAGTCAGAGACAGAGACAAACACACGACACAGAGAGACAGACACACACAGATACATACACACAGACATAGATAGAGAGAGACACACACAGAGACATAGACACACAGACACACAGATATAGAGACACAGACAGAGAGACACACAGACAGCGACACAGAGAGAGACACAGACAGAGAGAGACACAGACAGAGAGACACAGACAGACACACACACAGATACAGAGACACAGAAAGAGACAGAGAGAGAGAGACACACAAACATACAGACACAGAGAGACACACATTGTGCCACAGGGAGAGAGAGACACACACACAGACAGTGACACACAAAGAGACACAGACAGAGACACACAAACAGACACAGAGAGACACACACAGACAGAGACACACAGACACAGAGAATCACACAGTCACAGATACACACACAGACCGATAGACAGACAGAGAGAGAGAGACACAGACACAGAGAGAGACACACACACAGACACAGAGACACACAGAGACACACAGAGACATAGAGAGAAACACACAGACGTAGTGACACACGCACACAGACAGACAGAGACCCCTTGGTTGTGCCCTTCACCTTCGCACTTAACTCCCTCATCTCTCCTGGCAGGATCTCATCACCATTCCTACCCATGGACCATGACACCTGTCTACTCATCCTCCTTCCTGAGAATGGTGTGAACTCTACCCTAGAAACCCCACAGCAAAGAAAAGGGACCCTTCGGCCCTTCTCGTTCATGGTGAAATATCATTCTGCCAGTCTCATCGACCTGCACCCAGTCCCTAACCCTCCTGACTTCCCACATCCATGGATCTCTGCAATTGATTCTTAAAACGTAAGAGTTTGAATGTTAAATGGTACACCATTGAGGAGTGTTGTCAAACAAAGGGATTGAGGAACTGTGGTACAGAACTGCCCGAAAGTGGAGTCCCATGTGGAGATGGGGGGTGGGTGGGGGGAGTGAAGAAAGCTTCTGGTATTTTGGCCTTCAGAAATGAGAGGATTGAGTGCAGGAGGTGGGAGGCCACGAGGAAGTTGGACGAGGCATGGGTGAGGCCAACTTGGGAACGTTGTGTGCCGTTTGGGTGGCCGGAGGAGAGGAAGGATAGGAATGAGACAGCGCGTCGAGGAGAGGGACAAGAAGGTGGTCTGGCTTTCGGGGTTTGAGTTCCAGGGGAAGGTTGGACAGGCTGGGACTTTATTCCCTGGAGCGTCGAAGATTGAGGAAGATTTGAAAATTGTGAGGGGGGACGGATCGTGTCCATGGGGACAGGCTGTTTCCAAGGAGAGTGGGAGAGATTCAAAGAGGAGGACATGGATTGAGATTGAAGGGGGATTTTCTTCCCTCAGAGGGGGGTGGGAGCGTGGAATGAGCTTTGGGCCAAGGTGGTGGAGGTGGGATGGACTGGAATCTTGGGGGGGAATGTGGGGCAGGTCCTGGTGTGGAAATGTGCAGCCTGAAGGGGAGATGGACTGGAGGCCCGAGCCAGCTCTCGGCCCCTTCCCCAGTGGGACTGGGCTGGCGAAGAGATCCCGTGGAGGGGTGGCTCAAGCTCTCGCGAGAGCGACCGCTGGGGGCCGCCATGTTGTTGATCTTTCCCGCCTTTGGAGCAGTTGGTCGCGAGCGGGAGAGGTTCGTGTCGGTGCTTCAGGGGCGGGAATCGGGGCATTTTGGGAGCGAGACCAGGGAGGAGGGAGTTTCCACGGGTCGCCCTTTGGGTCTGGGGCGGCCGGAGCTCGGAGGGGAACGGGCGGGGAGATGGTTGTGAGGTGGGGCCGGGGAACCGTGAGGGAGTTTGGGTCGGGGTGGCGTTAGGGTGTGTGGTAGTCGGGGACCCGCGAGGCTGAAGGGGGGGGGGGTCGGGGCCCGCGAGGCTGAGGGGGGGTCGGGGCCCGCGAGCCTGAGGTGGGGGGGTCGGGGGCCGCGAGGTTGAAGGGGGGTCGGGGGCCGCGAGCCTGAGAGGGGGTCGGGGCCCGCGAGCCTGAGGGTGGTTCGGGGACCGTGAGGCTGAAGGGGGGTCTGGACTCGTGAGGCTGAGGGGGGGGGCGGGGGCCTCGAGGCTGAGGGGGGGGTCGGGGCCCGTGAGGCTGAGGGGGGGGTCGGGGGCCGCGAGGCTGAAGGGGGTTCGGGGGCCGCGAGGCTGAAGGGAGGGGGGCGGGGGCCGCGAGGCTGAGGGGGGTGGTCTGGACCCGTGAGGCTGAGGGGGGGGTCTGGACCCGTGATGCTGAGGGGGGGGTCTGTACCCGTGAGGCTGAGGGGGGGGTAGGGGCCCGCGAGGCTGAAGGGGGGGGGGTCTGGGGCGGCGAGGCTGAGGGGGGTGGTCGGGGCCCGCGAGGCTGAGGGGGGGGTAGGGGCCCGTGAGGCTGAGGGGGGGGGGTCGGGGCCCGCGAGGCTGGGGGGGGGGGGTCTGTACCCGTGAGGCTGACGGGGGTTCGGGGCCCGCGAGGCTGAGGGGGCGGGTCGGGGGCGGCGAGGCTGAGGGGGGGGGGCGGGGGCCGCGAGGCTGAGGGGGGGTTCGGGGCCCGTGAGGCTGAGGGGGGGGTCGGGGCTCGTGAGGCTGAGGGGGGGTTCGGGGAACGTGAGGCTGAGGGGGGTCGGGGGCCGCGAGGCTGAGGGGGGTCGGGGGCCGCGAGGCTGAGGGGGGTCGGGGGCCGCGAGGCTGAGGGGGGGATCGGGGCCCGCGAGGCTGAAGGGGGGGTCGGGGCCCGCGAGGCTGAGGGGGGGGGTCGTGGCCCGCGAGGCTGAGGGGGGGTTCGGGGCCCGCGAGGCTGAGGGGGGGGGTAGGGGCCCGCGAGGCTGAGGGGGGTTCGGGGACCGTGAGGCTGAGAGGGGGGGTCTGGACCCGTGAGGCTGAGGGGGGGGTCTGGACCCGTGAGGCTGAGGGGGGGGTCGGGACCCGTGAGGCTGAGGGGGGGGTCGGGACCCGTGAGGCTGAGGGGGGGTCGGGGGCGGCGAGGCTGAGGGGGGTCGGTGCCCGCGAGGTTGGAGGGGGGTCGGGGGCCGCGAGACTGAGGGGGGGCTCGGGGATCGGGACCTGCGTGGCCGAGGGGGGTCGGGGGCCGCGAGGCTGAAGGGGGTTCGGGGGCCGCGAGGCTGAAGGAGGTTCGGGGGCCGCGAGGCTGAAGGGAGGGGGGCGGGGGCCGCGAGGCTGAGGGGGGGGTCGGGGCCTGCGAGGCTGAGGGGGGGGGTAGGGGCCCGCGAGGCTGAGGGGGGTTCGGGGACCGTGAGGCTGAGGGGGGGGGTCTGGACCCGTGAGGCTGAGGGGGGGGTCAGGACCCGTGAGGCTGAGGGGGGGGTCAGGACCCGTGAGGCTGAGGGGGGGGGTCGGGGGCACGCGAGGTTGGAGGGGGGTCGGGGCACGCGAGGTTGGAGGGGGGTCGGGGCACGCGAGGTTGGAGGGGGGTCGGGGCACGCGAGGTTGGAGGGGGGTCGGGGCACGCGAGGTTGGAGGGGGGTCGGGGACCCGGAAGGCTGAGGGGGGACGGGGACCCGGAAGGCTGAGGGGGGACGGGGACCCGGAAGGCTGAGGGGGGACGGGGACCCGGAAGGCTGAGGGGGGACGGGGACCCGGAAGGCTGAGGGGGGACGGGGACCCGGAAGGCTGAGGGGGGACGGGGACCCGGAAGGCTGAGGGGGGACGGGGACCCGGAAGGCTGAGGGGGGACGGGGACCCGGAAGGCTGAGGGGGGACGGGGACCCGGAAGGCTGAGGGGGGACGGGGACCCGGAAGGCTGAGGGGGGACGGGGACCCGGAAGGCTGAGGGGGGACGGGGACCCGGAAGGCTGAGGGGGGACGGGGACCCGGAAGGCTGAGGGGGGACGGGGACCCGGAAGGCTGAGGGGGGACGGGGACCCGGAAGGCTGAGGGGGGACGGGGACCCGGAAGGCTGAGGGGGGACGGGGACCCGGAAGGCTGAGGGGGGACGGGGACCCGGAAGGCTGAGGGGGGACGGGGACCCGGAAGGCTGAGGGGGGACGGGGACCCGGAAGGCTGAGGGGGGACGGGGACCCGGAAGGCTGAGGGGGGACGGGGACCCGGAAGGCTGAGGGGGGACGGGGACCCGGAAGGCTGAGGGGGGACGGGGACCCGGAAGGCTGAGGGGGGACGGGGACCCGGAAGGCTGAGGGGGGACGGGGACCCGGAAGGCTGAGGGGGGACGGGGACCCGGAAGGCTGAGGGGGGACGGGGACCCGGAAGGCTGAGGGGGGACGGGGACCCGGAAGGCTGAGGGGGGACGGGGACCCGGAAGGCTGAGGGGGGACGGGGACATGGACCCAGAAATCTGAGGGGGACCCGCGAGGCTGAAGGTGGGGGTGTTAATCCACGTGGTTGAGGGGATCCGTGTGGTTGAGGCGATCGGGGAACTGCGAGTGTGAGGGGGACCCGTGAGGGCGAGGGAGTCCCGGACCCATGGATGGGAATGAGCAGGAAGGGATGCTGGTCAGTGGGATGAGAATATCAGTTCACCACAGACTGAAAGCTTTCAGTTCTGTAATGAGACGTCATTAACTATGACACCGACAGCCCAACCCTCTTTCTCCCAGTTTCACTGCAGACATTGGAAGACGGTCCTGTTTCAACTAATCCAAATAACCCTGGGCGCAGACCCGCTGAAGCCACAGATTAGTTCCTGCATCTCAGATGGTGAAGTCTTCAGATTTTTCTTTAAAATATTGTTTACATTGTAAAACACTTTGGAAAGTGCATTAACATATATTGTAATGTTCAATTCAAAAGGAAAAACTAATGGAAAAATCTTAATTCAAACACTTAGCACTAAGCAAGGTTCAAAAAAACACACAGGAATAAAGTGCCAACATCCTGGAGATGGATTTCACAGTGACTCAGGACAAGATACGGGCACCCACGGATTTTCAACTCCGCTAGAATCCTGCCCACAGGGATGACTGTTACGTACTTGACCTTTTTTTCATGGTGGGGATGAAGGTGTTGGTTGTCGAATTAGTATTCGCCGTGCAATTAAAAATGAAAATATATCTTTGATTGCGGGGACTGCAGATAACATTTTCTGAGCTCTCTGTTACATGGCACAGGGCGCTTCACCTCGAGTGGATTAGAATTCCTTCATCAGTCAGATCTTATGCTGCCCAGGATTTTACTCCCAAAGTCATTACTGAAAAGGATTTCTACTCCCTGCAAATGCACTAATGTGCTGGAGAGACTCAGGGGGTCACACCGCAACCACAGGAACATTCCGGGCATTCCTGACGGAGGGCCCAGGCATGAAATGTTGGTTGTCCTTTACCTCTTTAGGATGCGGTGTGACCAGCTGAGGTTCTCCAGCACGTCTGTGCATTGCACCCAACCTCAGCAACTTCAGACTTTCCGGTTTAACATGCTACCTTCTGCACCTATCCCAGGGGAGTGGTGGAGAGGGATGATGTGGAAGGAGAGAGAGGATCGAGATGGTAAAAGGTGCTCCAGGTCAAGATTAATTTTATTCAAGGGTTAAATTTAAAAAAAAATTCAGCATCGACCACTCTGGGGCACTCGTCTGCGTGCACAATGATGCAAATTGTGCTGGGGATCCAGAGCTTTGAAAGCATTGATGAGCACCCAGTTATTCAGAAGAATGTGTTTGTTGAGTAGGTTAGATTTGGCCCTTGTGGCTAAGAGGATCAGGGGGTATGGGGAGAAGACAGGAACCGAGTACTGATCAGCCATGATCATATTGAATGGTGGTGTAGGCTTGAAGGGCCAAATGGCCTACTTCTGCACCTATTTTTCTATATTTCTAAGATTTGTTCTTGTCTCTAGCTGTGTACACACGAAGATGAGAGCAGTGTTTGAGATGCTTCAGCCAGAAAGAATTCCGATCCATATCCACACGTTTTTATTCCTCGGGCTGACGGCAAGGTTCAGACTGAAATAGCAGAGGATGAGAATCCAGGCAAAAGGACAGAAGCCCAGACCAAGCAACAATTTGAGCAGAAGGATTTAGTTCCACCGGTAGAGTGAGAGTGAGAGAGAGAGAGAGTGGAAGGACACTGTCAGAATGCCCATAGGATTTAACCTGTTTAAAAGCAGGTGGCACAAATCTGTGCAGAGCGGCACAATTTAAAGGCGATTGCAGATGTTTGATTGGGAAGCTGCAGGAATTCAGCCCTTCAGAATGAAGTAAATGCAATATTCAGAGAGAGAAACCTTGGGCTTTTCTCTGGAGTGATGCAGGAAGCTCATAGTGAATGGATTTGTGGCAGAGCTTGGTGGAGGAGCAGGCAGTGCTGAGGAAACACAAGGCTGCTGAAGGACTTGTAGAAAGAGAACGTGCAGAAGGCTGCGGGTGCCTGGAGCACATGGCCGGGCAGGATGGTGGAGTCTGGAATAATAGGGACCTTTAACATTTAGGCAGGCACATTGATGCAAGAAAAATAGTGGGTTTACGGGTGTGAGGGGTGAAAGGTTCAGTTTGTAGTAGGTTTGAGCTGTTGTGACACCAATACCCCTGAGCAAAAAGCTCTGCAAAAGTATGGACACCGCCCAGGACATCTCAGGTAAAAACCCTCCACCATTGAGAACATTTGCAGGGAACGCTGCTGTCAGAGAGCAGCAGCAATCAAGGATCCACATCACCCGCTCTGTTCTCACTGCTCCCATCAGGAAAGAGGTATAGCCAGGTTCAGGAATAGCTGCTACCCCTTCACCACGAGACTCAACACACATTCAGGGATTCATTTAAAGACTCTTCCTTTTGCACTTTGAATTTTTTCTCTCTCTATTGCAGTTTGTTTTCATATCCACATTTTCAGAGATTACAAGTAGATGAGTCCAGTTGGGGAAACTTGGTTTTGGTTTATATAATGGTTACTTTTATCCCCTTTTATTGTTCATTTATATTAGTGTCTGGGCCCCTATGTGGTCCAGGTACAGCTGACAGACCTTTACCAAAGGGTCACGTTTATGTGATTTTTTTTTTCCGTAGGTAACAGCAGTTCATTTCCCCAGCCCAGCGTGCTATCGGACATCCAGTTGATCGTGATACATCTTTTCGTGAAGGCCAGTGCTATTTTTATAAATGATATTAGATATTTGGTTAAGTTGTCGCTTGTTTCCATGAAGATATTGCTCCAGGTCTCACGTGGAGGCCACTCCTGTGATCGTGGTTAATTTTTCTGCGCTTTCCTGCCAAAATGGCCTCACTTTCACGCAAGACCACGTAGAAAAGTTTAATGAAGCTCATCATCCCATTGGCCTTCATAACTATCCTATCAACCTGAGCGGAAACCTTGAGGGATGTTTGGATTTGAACCCCAAATTCCCTCAGTTTATCCACACTCAAGAAACCGACTGGTAACCTTGTACCCAGCCTTCTGGTTTGTACTTCCAAAATGCATCACCTCACACTTACCTGGATTGAAATCCATCTGCAACTTTTCTGCCCAAATCTGCATCCTGTCTGTATCCTCTTGTATCCTTCGACAACCTTCAGCTTCATCCACAACTCCTCCAACCTTCACATCATCTGCAGACTTACTGACCCATCTTCTGCCCCTCCATCCAGGTCATTTATAAAAATCACCAAGTGCAGGGGTCCCAGAACAGATCTTTGTGGCACTCCACTGCTCTCTGCTTTCTTCCAACAAGACAATTTTTTATCCACAGCCAAAGATACCCTGATCCTTTGCCAAATTACTTTCTGATGAGTCTCGTCAAATTCTTGCTAAAATCCATGTAGACCACATCTACCACATGAGCCTCATTCATTTCCTTTGTTACCCCCCTCAAATAAAACTCATTTAGACTTATGAGGCATGACCTTACCATCACAAAGGCATGTTGACTGTCCTTGAGAAGTCTGTACTTCTGCAAATGCTCATAGATCCTATACTGGTCTATAATTCCCAAGATTCTCCCCATTACCTTTTCTAAACAAGGCGACTGCATTTGATGGTTTGCGCTGGATTTTGGGGGCAGGGGGCTGGGTGTTTGTGGGCAAGGGCTGGGTTTGGGGGCTGTAGGGGACTCAGGGAATTCTCTTTTCCTCTTGACTGCAAGGAACACTATGTCTAACTTCCTGCTAATGTGACCCTGTCTGCTTTATGTCTGAATGAAGTGAATTTTGTGTAATATTGCACTTTATACCATGACAATCAATTGAATTTTGATCTTGGCATGTTTGGAAGAATGTTCTTAGTGACAGTAACCCAGTTTCAATCTGTCACCATGTAAAGGGTTTGAGTGTTTTTTTTTCTCACCCTTGTTGAAGTCGATTTCCTGTCAAGGTACAAAAAGGTACAGTAACAAACCACAAACTCTAAAACACAGTCTTTATTGAGTCATGCCAGTAAGAATGAGGGGTACCAGTGGTGGGTGAACAGACTCACCTCACTATTAATGTTTGAACGGGAGTTAAAGAACACAGTCACATGGTAGAGCTTTTAAGACATTTTCCTGCCAACAAATTGGATAACATTTCTTGGAAGGCATTGGTACAGCTTCTGCTTTACATTTTGCACATCCTCTTCCTCAAGACATAGAAAGGATTTGTTGTTGGCAATTTAATCTCATGTGCCCGTTATAATTAAGAACATCCTTCTGGTCTACAAAATTTCAACAGAAATCTGGAAGGGTTGCTCACAGTACACATTGGTAATCATTCTCTGCCTGTCTGATTTCTGGTTTCCAATTTACATATGTAAATGTCTAGTTTCATAGTAATTTTAAATTCTTGAAGTTGACAATGGTGGCTAACAGTTCAAAGCAGAAAATGCCATTCTGGGACTGAGTGGTGCTGAAGGCTTCTTGCAGCCTTTGGATCAGGCCTGATGAGCCTCCTTCAGGTGGCCAGAATACCCCAATGTAAAGTCACATATTCTACCCGAATACGGCTGTATGGAGGCCATGTGAAAGAGCCTGATGCGGCTCGGAGGAGTACTTACCAATCTTCCTTCGGGAGGTATAATCTCCGTGTCTGAGCAATTCCCCCGAGGAACCTGAATGCAGCCGCCTGATGATAATCAGCCAGGGACCCAAATCCCCGCGCCTGACAGCCCCCCTCCTCATGCCCGACAACTCACCGTTCCCGCGTCCGACAGCCCCATTCACCTTACCCGAGAGCCTCCATCACCGCGCCCGACACCACCCATCACTGCTGCCTGACAGCCTCCTCTGCCCCAACATCCTGAGCCAGCCGCACCTGCCCTGATCTCCCGTGCTGACAGGAGCTGGAGTGCGCTCTGAGGCGCCTCTCCTGCAGCTGTCCCTTTCAGGGTGCCACCTGAAAGAACATTCCACAGGGCTGTTTCCGCTTCTGCAGACTGATTCTTGACGTAGAATGCACCTGAAAGTGGCTCCAGCTGTAGTCAATTCGCACTATTGTTTTAGAGATGGGGCAGGCATTAGGATATGAGACTCAGTCGAGGAGTTGAGAATTGATTCCTGTCTGAAATGTCCTTGGTCACTCTCTCTCCTAGCTTCCTGGCAAAATCTGTGTGATGATGTCTTCATCGCAATTATCAGAACAAGATCCAGCTAATATTCTGCACCCTTCATCAAATTTGAAAGTGAATGGGGGGGATTTGTGTGGTCAGGGCTTAATATGACACAGAATGATGCAGGTCTATGTGGATTCAGTTGAAATGAGAGGGCAGATAACCTTTAACTGATCCACCAACAAACCCACGTCTTACCCCCAACCTTCAATACCTGACACTCCCCCAATACTAATCCCCCAAATGGCACAAGGTTGAACTGAGTCCTTTCAGGGTGAGAGGCAGAAGAGTGGCCTTTGTTCTGTACAAGGGCCAACAGATGCCAAGGACCGATCACCTCAAGGAGTGAACGAGGATTTAGAATAGGTTTTCCCCAACACAGAATAAAGTAGGAGCAGGAGGCTGTTTCTCCCTGTGAGCCCATTCTGCCTTTAGGTGAAGGACCACCAGAATGAGGAATAAAGAATGAAGCTGGAGGAACTCAGCTGGTTAGGCAGTGTCCATGGAGAGAGATGGTCAGTTAATGATTCAGGTCCGTATACAGACTGAAGCGAGAAGGGGAGCTGGCACAAAATTGGGAGGGCCCAGTGCCTCGGAAGCCACAGAGCATCACAAGACCACCCGACAGGCTGAACCTGTGATGGACACTATGAACTATGTATGTCATAAAGTACAGTATGTGCTCTGTGTCGCCACATCACCTCGTTGGGTTTTATCTCAAAGTGGTGAAAGGCTTTTATATAGATGTATGGACTGGCCAGTCCATATCTACCTGACCTTCTCCAACCTCTCCCTTATCTCCACCCTGGATTTCCCGGACTTTCCCCCTCTGAACCTGGCCCAGTCGTGTATCAGTAATGCTCAGGTTTTTGGTCATTGAAGGTGTTTAATCACTCCATCCTATTTGACGTGATTATTGTGTGCACCACAATGCTGATCCCTAAGGCTTTGGGCAATGTGTCCACCTGGTGTAACTGTGCCCAAACTGTCTGGGCTGCACACGTAGATGAGGAATCGAACTCCCACTTTGAGTTGACTCAGAGAATTAATGAAGGACACAGAGTTTCACCAAACCACACCCCAACTCTCTTTAGTTCTTATATGCAAGATTCTTTGCACAAAACAGAGAGAGAGTTACTGATCGTATTTACACCAGCTTGACTTCAAGTCACAAGATAGTCTCGTGAGCCATTTACTTGAATGATGGCTCGCGTGGCAGCACCCACTCCTGGCGACTGTGGGTCACTCTGATTAGGGCGTTCGAGCAATGCCAGCATAAATGTTGCCAATATTTTGGGGAAGTGTTCCCCAATTAAGGAATGGTTGTGGTGTTTTGGAGAATTTGTGTACAATGGTTGTTTTGGGAGAAGTGGAGGTTCTAATAAACAAAAACTGAAGGTTGTGTTTTGAAGGAAAGTATGGAGTGTTTTGCTAAAAAAAGACAAAAGTTGTATTTTTCAAAATATGTCCTGTTTTTGGGTCAAAACCGATATCTTTGCTGTGCAAAAATGTGTGCAATTTACATTCCAAAAGCCAAAACTGTGATTTACAAATTGGGGTTGAAAAAAACATCTGTGCTTTGTAAAATATGAGACAATAAGATACAGGAGCAGAAGTAGGCCGTTTGGCCCATTGTGTCCATTCCATCATGAACTGATCCATTCTCCCACTCACCTTTAATACCTTGACTATTCAGATATGTCACGGAGTTGTGTTAACCTTTAATATTAATTTAATATTTCTCGTATATAAAAATGTCTTAGTAAAGTAAATTACAGAGGTAAAATATTGTACCTGTATACTTGATCAGTTAGCTTGGATATTTCAGGGGCACAAGGACAAAGCATTAGCATTTTAAACACAGATTGTTGTTGGAGATCGCAAACAGAAGGCAGTTGAGACAAACATGCAAGAAGGTGAAAAGGATTTATGATGTTCTTGAGATATTGAAAACAATAGGTGTTTGTTCAGAAGCACCTGTACAAATGCAGGCCATTTTAATTCTGAGGAAAGCAGACTTCTCAGAGGCATAAATGGATTTAAATGCTTTTTAGCACATTCTTGTCAAAAGGTCCTTTAATCCCAAACATAATTAAAAAGGTTGTTAGTTCATAACATATTTTGGGCTTGTCCTTGCGATTTGGAGTTTTGGGATCTGAAATCTTTGGAGTTTTTGTGATTTATTAGTAAACTGATTTCCCAAGCTCATTAAAAGGCTTATTGTGTGTGTGGGGTTCAAGTACAGCGATGGATTTTGGTCCATGTTTGGCAACTCCAATCTGTGTCGATTTGAAAGTGGAAACTTTGTCAGTTTCTGCAGAATGTGAATGTTTTAAACCCCAATATGAAGTGAGATTCTGCACAAAGTACAGATGAGTGTGTTTTGGAAACAAAACTTAAGTGTGGGCCAAGTGAACTTGTCCAAATAGAAATTAAAAATGTGTTTGGAATCACCAAACTTTTCAGATCTGAAAAAGGAGGAGTTGTTGCTTATTGCTAAGGAGATGAAAGTTCTGGAGGTTAAAAGTTGAACAACGGAAGTTGGCAGTTATGTTGAAAACCTTGGTCAGTGAAGAAGATATTGGACAATTGATTTCAAGAAAGCTTGAGAGAGTCAGCAGCTGAAAGAAACAAGCTGTCAGGTACAGAAGCAAACTAATGAAGAGATCAAAGAGTCAAGCTGTGAATCACCAGTCATTTTAAATATTTTCTTCAGTCAGAATTCTGATTCTGATTTTAAATTTGAAAGTTGTGACAGTGAGGGCAGTGATGTCTAAAATGATTTAAAAGTTTGTGACAGTGAGCAGCAGTTGGCAAAAGGATTTTTCAGAACTTCGAGGAAAATTGATAGAAAAACAAAATGGAGATGGATAGAAACCATTCTCTGGTGAAGGAATTAAAAAGGGCCAGTTGGATATTATTTCAAAGGAGGTTTATTGATGAGAAAATATAATGCGATATTGGATAATGAAGAATGGGCAGAGGTTCATTGGGTTATAGATCCTACAGCCTATAGAGATGAGATTTTGAACATGGCTCATAAAACACATTTGGGTGGGCACCTTTGGGAAAAGGAAATGATGAAACAATTCTACTGACCTAATTTGGAAAAGGATGGAAAGAGATTTTGTAAGACTTGTCACACTTGTCAAATTGCACAGAATTTTCTATTCTTTTGATCCCTTTTTTCTCCCATTCTCTAAAGGAAAGGTTATCTATTGTAAAAGGGATTAGCTGATTTTGCGTCAGTATTAGTTTTGGTAGTTGGTAATTTGTTTTATTCCTTTCTACATGAATCTTCTTCCAAATATTGAGCAGATGATGTAATACTGGAGAATTTCTACGTTGTACCAATTTTTCATCCCATTTATATAATATATGTTCGGGTATCTTCTCCCCTATTTTATCTAGTTCTAATCTAGTCCAATCTGGCTTTTCCCTTGTTTGATAAAAATCTGATAGGTATCTTAATTGTGCGGCTCTATAATAATTTTTAAAGTTTGGCAGTTGTAAGCCTCCTTGTTTATACCATTCTGTTAATTTATCTAGTGCTATCCTCGGTTTCCCCCCTTTCCATAAAAATTTTCTTATTATTTTCTTTAACTCCTTGAAGAATTTCTCCGTCAAGTGTATTGGCAATGCCTAAAATAGGTATTGTATCCTTGGGAAAATGTTCATTTTAATACAGTTTATCCTTCCTATTAGTGTTAGTGGTAAGTCTTTCCAATGCTCTAAGTCATCCTGTAATTTTTTCATTAGTGGATAATAATTGAGTTTATATAGATGGCCGAGGTTTTTATTTATTTGTATACCTAGGTATCGTATTGCTTGCATTTGCCATCTGAATGGTGATTCTTTCTTAAATTTTGAGAAATCCGCATTATTCATTGGCATTGCTTCACTTTTATTTGCGTTAATCTTGTATCCCGACACTTCTCCATATTCCTTCAATGTGTTATGTAATTCTTTTATTGCTATTTCTGGTTCTGTTAAGTATACCATAACGTCATCTGCAAATAAACTGATTTCATATTCCTTGTCTTTTATTTTTATCCTTTTTATTTTATTTTCTGTTCTTATCAATTCTGCTAGTGGTTCTATGGCTAACGCGAACAATAAGGGCGATAGTGGGCAACCCTGCCTTGTTGATCTTGTTGCTTTGATATATATCCATTTACTGTCACTTTCGCCAATGGCCCCTTATATAATGCTTTAATCCAATGAATATATTTCTCTGGTAAACTGAATTTTTGTAGTACTTTGAATAAATAATTCCATTCTACTCTGTCAAAGGGCTTCTCTGCGTCTAAAGCAACCGCTACTGATGGAGCTTTATTTCCTTCTACTGCATGAATTAAGTTAATAAATTTACAAATATTGTCTGTTGTTCATCTTTTTTAATAAATCCAGTTTGGTCTAGATTTACTATTTTTGGTACATAGTCGGCTAATCTGTTTGCTAATAGTTTAGCTATTATCTTACAATCTGTGTGAAGTAAAGATATTGGTCTATATGACGCTGGTGCGAGTGGATCTTTCCCTGTCTTTGGTATTACTGTAATTATTGCTGTTTTGCATGAATCTGGTAAGCTTTGTGTTTTATCAATCTGGTTGATTACTTCCAGGAGGGGAGGAATTAATAAATCTTTAAAAGTTTTATAGAATTCTATTGTTCCTTTTTATTATTGTGTCTGGGCCCCTTTTGTGGTCCAGGTATGGCTGACAGACCTTTACCAAAGGGTAATGTTTATGTGATTTTTTTCCGTAGGTAACAGCTGTTCATTTCCACAGCCCAGTGTGTTATAAGTAGAGGGGAGTCGGACATCGTGATCCATTTTTTCGCTAAGGCCAGTGCTATTTTTATAAATGTGATTGGATATTTGGTCACGTTGTCATTTGTTTCCATAAAATTACCATGTAGATATTGCTCGAGGATGCACGTGGAGGCCATTCCTGTGATCGTAGTAATTTCCTGCGCTTTCTTACCAAAATGGCCTCATTTTGACACACGACCACGTAGAAAAGTTAATGAAGCTCAGCATCCCATTGGCCTTCATGACTATCCTATAACTAACCTGTGTGGCAACAACGTTGAGGGATGTTTGGATTTGAACCCCAAAGTCCCTCTGCTTATCCACACCTTCAAGTAATTGCCTATTGACCCTGTACCCAGCCTTCTCTTCCCCTACCTCATTTTTAACACCTCTGTTTCCACCCCTCCATTTCCCCAACTCTGTTTCTACCCCGCTTTCCGCTTCTCTTTTTCAACCAGACTAATTCCACACCTCTGTTTCTCCACTTTAGATTCTACCCATCTCTTATCACTTCTCTTTTTCCACCGCACTCTTTCCCCACCTCTTTTTCCCCGTCTCTCCTACTCCTCTGTTTCCCTTCCTCGATTTCTCCACCTCTCTTTCGTCCATTCTACTTCCAACCATCTGTTCCAACGCCGCTGTTTCCCTGCCTGTTTCGCCGCCGCCGTTTCCCCGCCTCTGTTTATCCACCTCCGTTTCCCCCCTCTTCCCCACCTCTGATTCCCCGCCTTTGATACTCCTCCTCCGATTCCCTGACTCTGATTCCCTGCCTCCCTTACCCCACCTCTGAGTCCCCGCCTCTGATTCTCTGCCTCTCTTTCCCGCCTCTGATTCCCTGCCTCTCTTTCCCGCCTCTGATTCCCCGACTCCGATTCCCTGCTTCAGAGTTCCTGGCTCTTTCCCCGCCTCTCTTTTCCCCCTTCTGAATCAACGCCTCTGATTCCACGCCTCTCATTCCATGCCTCTGATTCCCCGCCTCTGGTTCCCCGCCTCTGATTCCCCACCTCTGATTACCCGCCTCTCTTTCCTTGCGTTTATTTCCACGCCTCTTTCTCTGCCTCTCTTTCCCCACATCTCTTTTCCGCACTCTGATTCCCCGACTCCGATTCCCTGCTTCAGAGTCCCTGGCTCTTTCCCCGCCTTTCTTTTCCCACATCTCTATTCCCCCCACTGAATCCTTGCCTCTGATTCCACACCCCTGATTCCACGTCTCTGATTCCTCGCCTCAGCTTCCCCACCTCAGATTCCCCGCCTTTGATTCCACGTCTCTGATTCCCCGCCTCTGATTCCCCGCCTCTGATTCCACGCCTCTGATTCCCTGCCTCGGATTGCACACATCTGATACCCCGCCTCTCTTTCTCTGCCTCTCTTTCCCCACATCTCTTTTCCGTCCTCTGATTCCCCGCCTCTGATTGCCCGCTTCTGATTCCCCGCCTCCATTTCTCCGACTCTGATTCCCTTCCTCTGTTTCCCTGCCTCCGATTCCCTGCTTCAGAGTCCCTGGCTCTTTCCCTGGCTCTTTCCCTGCATTTCTTTCCCCACATCTCTTTTCCCCCCTCTGATTCACCGCCTTTTAATTTCAGCCTCTGATTCCCCGCCTCTGGTTCCCCGCCTCTGATTCCCCGCCTCTGATTCCCCACCTCTCTTTCCTTGCCACTATTTTCCTGCCTCTTTCTCTGCCTCTCTTTTCCCACATCTCATTTCCGCCCACTGATTCCCCGCCTCTGATTCCCTGCCTCTGATTCCCCGCCTCTGATTCCCCGACTCTGATTCCCCGCCTCTGACTCCCCGCCTCTGACTCCCCGCCTCTGATTCCCCGACTCTGACTCCCCGCCTCTGATTCCACGCCTCTGATTCCCCGCCTCTGATTCCCTGCCTCTGATTCCCTGCCTCTGATTCCCCACCTCTGATTCCCTGCCTCTGATTCCCTGCCTCTGATTCCCTGCCTCTGATTCCCCACCTCTGATTCCCCGCCTCTATTTCCTTGCCTCTTTCCCTGCCTCTCTTTCCCCACATCTCTTTCCCCGCCTCTGATTCCCCGCCTTGAATTCCCCACATCTGATACCCCGCCTCTCTTTCCCTGCGTCTATTTCCGAGCCTCTTTCCCTGCCTCTCTTTCCCCACATCTCTTTTCCACCCTCTGATTCCCCGCCTCAGATTCCCCACATCAGATTCCCCGCCTCTGATTCCACGCCTCTGATTCCCCGCCTCTGATTCTCCGCCTTTGATTCTCCGCCTTTGATTCCCCGCCTCTGATTCCCCGCCCCTGATTCCCCGCCTCTCTTTCCCTGCCACTATTTGTGTGCCTCCTTCTCTGCCTCTCTTTTCCCACATCTCTGTCCCCGCCTCTGATTCCCCGCCTCTGATTCCCCGCCTCTGATTCCCCGCCTCTCTTTCCCTGCCACTATTTTCGTGCCTCTTTCTCTGCCTCTCTTTTCCCACATCTCATTTCCGCCCACTGATTCCCCGCCTCTGATTCCCCGCCTCTGATTCCCCGCCTCTGATTCCCCGCCTCTGATTCCCCGCCTCTGATTCCCCGCCTCTGATTCCCCGCCTCTGATTCCCCGCCTCTGATTCCCCGCCTCTGATTCCCTGCTTCAGAGTCTCTGGCTCTTTCCCGGCTTCTCTTTTCCCACATCTCATTTCCCCCCTCTGATTCACCCCCTTTGAAACTCAGCCTTTGATTCACCACCTCAGATTCCCCACCTCTAATTCCCCGCCTCTGATTCCCCGCCTCTGTTTTCCTGCCTCTGATTCCCCGCCTCTGGTTCCCCGCCTCTGGTTCCCCGCCTCTGGTTCCCCGCCTCTGATTCCCCGCCTCTGATTCCCCGCCTCTGATTCCCCGCCTCTGATTCCCCGCCTCTGATTCCCCGCCTCTGATTTCCCGCCTCTCTTTCCGTGCCTCTTTCCCGGCCTCTCTTTCCCCACACCTCTTTTCCTGCCTCTGAAACCCCGCCTCGTATTCCCCGCATCTGATACCCCTCCTCTCTTTCACTGCGTCTATTTCCACGCTTCTTTCTCTGCCTCTCTTTCCCTACATCTCTTTTCCGCCCTCTGATACCCCGCCTCTGATTCCCCGCCTCTGATTCCCCGCCTCTGATTCCCCGCCTCTGATTCCCCGCCTCTGATTCCCCGCCTCTGATTCCCCGCCTCTGATTCCCCGCCTCTGATTCCCCGCCTCTGATTCCCCGCCTATGATTCCCCGCCTCTGATTCCCCGCCTCTGATTCCCCGCCTCTGATTCCCCGCCTTTGATTCCCCGCCTCTGATTCCCCGCCTCTGATTCCCCGCCTCTGATTCCCCGCCTCTGATTCCCCGCCTCTGATTCCCCGACTCTGATTCCCCGACTCCGATTCCCTGCTTCAGTCCCTGGCTCTTTCCCCGCCTCTCCATTCCCACATCTCTCTTCCCACCTGTGAATCCCCGCCTTTGAATCCCCGCCTGATTCCCCGCCTCAGATTCCCCACCTCAGATTCCCCGTCTCTGATTCCACGCCTCTGATTCCACGCCTCTGATTCCCCGCCTCTGATTCCCCGCCTCTGATTCCCCGCCTCGGATTCCCCACATCTGATACCCCGCCTCTCTTTCCCTGCGTCTATTTCCGCGTCTCTTTCCCTGCCTCTCTTTCCCCACATCTCTTTTCCGCCCTCTGATTCCCCGCTTCTGATTCCCCGCCTCTGATTCTCCGCCTCTGATTCCCCGCCTCTGATTCCCCACCTCTGATTCCCCGCCCCTGATTCCCCGCCTCTGATTCCCCACCCCTGATTCCCCGCCTCTCTTGCCCTGCCACTATTTTTGTGCCTCCTTCTCTGCCTCTCTTTTCCCACATCTCTTTCCCCGCCTCTGATTCCCCGCCTCTGATTCCCCGCCTCTGATTCCCCGCCTCTGATTCCCCACCCCTGATTCCCCGCCTCTCTTGCCCTGCCACTATTTTTGTGCCTCCTTCTCTGCCTCTCTTTTCCCACATTTCTTTCCCAGCCTATGATTCCCTGCCTCAGATTCCCCGCCTCTGATTTCCCACCTCTCTTTCCGTGCCTCTTTCCCCGCCTCTCTTTCCTTGCCTCCTTCCCTGCCTCTCTTTCTCCACTCTTTCCCCACCTCTGATTCCCCGCCTCAGATCCCCCACATCTGATACCCTGCCTCTCTTTCCCTGCGTCTATTTCCGCGCCTCTTTCTCTGCCTCTCTTTCCCCACATCTCTTTTCCGCCCTCTGATTCTCCGCTTCTGATTCCCCACCTCCGTTTCTCCGACTCTGATTCCCTGCCTCTGTTTCCCTACCTCCGATTCCCTGTTTCAGCGTCTCTGCCTCTTTCCCGGCTTCTATTTCCCCACATCTCTTTTCCCCCCTCTGATTCACCCCCTTTGAATCTCAGCCTTTGATTCACCACCTCAGATTCCTTACCTGTAATTCCCCGCCTCTGATTCCCCGCCTATGATTCCCCGCCTCTGATTCCCCCCCTCTGAATCCCCGCCTCTGATTCCCCGCCTCTGATTCCCCACCTCTATTTCCTTGCCTCTTTCCCTGCCTCTCTTTCCCCACATCTCTTTTCCGCCCTCTGATTCCCCGCCTCTGATTCCCCGCCTCTGATTCCCCGCCTCTGATTTCCCGCCTCTGATTCCCCGCCTCTGATTCCCCGCCTCTGATTCCCCGCCTCTGATTCCCCGCCTCTGATTCCCCGCCTCTGATTCCCCGCCTCTGATTCCCCGCCTCTGATTCCATGCCTCTGAAACCACGACTCTGATTCCCCGCCTCTGATCCCTCGCCTCTGATTCTCCTCCTCTGAATCACCGCCTCTGATTCCCCGCCTCAGATTCCCCGCCTCTGTTTCCACGCCTCTGATTCCCCGCCTCTGATTCCCCGCTTCTGATTCCACGCCTCCATTTTTCCGACTCTGATTCCCTTCCTCTGTTTCCCTGCCTCCGATTCCCTGCTTCAGAGTCCCTGACTCTTTCCCTGCCCTTCTTTCCCCACATCTCTTTTCCCCCCTCTGATTCACCCTCATTTAATTTCAGCCTCTGATTCTCCGCCTCTGATTCCCCGCCTCTGATTCCCCGCCTCTGATTCCCCGACTCTGATTCCCCGACTCTGATTCCCCGACTCCGATTCCCTGACTCTGATTCCCCGCCTCTGATTCCCCGCCTCTGATTCCCCGCCTCTGATTCCCCGCCTCTGATTCCCCGCCTCTGATTACCCGCCTCTGATTCCCCGCATCTGCTTCCCCGCCTCTGATTCCCCGCCTCTGATTCCCCGCCTCTGATTCCCCGCCTCTGATTCCCCGCCTCTCTTTCCCTGCCACTATTTTCGTGCCTCCTTCTCTGCCTCTCTTTTCCCACATCTCTTTCCCCGCCTCTGATTCCCCACCTCAGATTCCCCACCTCATATAATACGACTCTGATTCTCCGCTTCTGATTCCCCGCCTCCATTTCTCCGACTTTGATTCCCTTCCTCTGTTTCCCTGCCTCTGATTCCCTGCCTCCGATTCCCTGCTTCAGAGTCCCTGGCTCTTTCCCTGGCTCTTTCCCTGCCCTTCTTTCCCCACATCTCTTTTCCCCCCTCTTATTCACCCTCTTTTAATTTCAGCCTCTGATTCCCCGCCTCTGGTTCCCCGCCTCTGGTTCCCCGCCTCTGATTCCCCGCCTCTGATTCCCCGCCTCTGATTCCCCGCCTCTGATTCCCCGACTCCGATTCCCTGCTTCAGAGTCTCTGACTCTTTCCCCGCCTCCCTTTCGCCGCCTCTCTTTTCCCACATCTCTTTCCCCGCCTCTGATTCCCCACATCTGATACCCCGCCTCTCTTTCCCTGCGTCTATTTCCGCGCCTCTTTCCCTGCCTCTCTTTCCCCACATCTCTTTTCCGCCCTCTGATTCCCCGCCTCTGATTCCCCAGCTCTGATTCCCCGCCTCTGATTCCCGGCATCCGATTCCCTGCCTCTGAAACCACGACTCTGATTCCCCGCCTCTGATTCCTCGCCTCTGATTCCCCGCCTCAGATTCTCCACCTCAAATTCCCCGCTTCTGATACCACGACTCTGATTCCCCGCCTCTGATTCCCCGCCTCTCATTTCCCACCTCTCTTTCCGTGCCTCTTTCCCCGCCTCTCTTTCCTTGCCTCTTTCCCTGCCTCTCTTTCTCCACATCTCTTTCCCCACCTCTGATTCCCCGCCTCGGATCCCCCACATCTGATACCCCGCCTCTCTTTCCCTGCGTCTATTTCCACGCCTCTTTCTCTGCCTCTCTTTCCCCACATCTCTTTTCCGCCCTCTGATTCCACGCCTCTGATTCCCCGCCTCTGATTCCCCGCCTCTGATTCCCTGCCTCTCTTTCCCTGCCACTATTTTCGTGCCTCCTTCTCTGCCTCTCTTTTCCCACATCTCATTTCCGCCCTCTGATTCCCCACCTCTGATTCTACGCCGCCTTTTCCCCGCCTCTGATACACCTCCTCTGAGTCCAAGCCTCTGATTCCCCGCCTCTGATTCCCCGCCTCTGATTCCCCGCCTCTGATTCTCCTCCTCTGATTCCACGACTCTGATTCCCTGCCTCTGATTCTCCTCCTCTGATTCTCCTCCTCTGATTCCCCGCCTCTGATTCCACGACTCTGATTCCCCGACTCCGATTCCCCACCTTAGATTCCCCGCCTCTGATTCCCCGCCTCTGATTCCCCGCCTCTGATTCCTTGCCTCGGATTGCACACATCTGATACCCCGTCTCTCTTTCTCTGCCTCTCTTTCCCCACATCTCTTTTCCGTCCTCTGATTCCCCGCTTCTGATTCCCCGCTTCTGATTCCCCGCCTCCATTTCCCCGACTCTGATTCCCCGACTCTGATTCCCCGACTCTGATTCCCCGACTCCGATTCCCTGCTTCAGAGTCTCTGACTCTTTCCCCGCCTCCCTTTCGCCGCCTCTCTTTTCCCACATCTCTATTCCCCCATCTGATTCCCCGCTTCTGATTCCCCGCCTCTGATTCCCCGCCTCTGATTCCCCGCCTCTGATTCCCCGCCTCTGATTCCCCGCCTCTGATTCCCCGCCTCTGATTCCCTGCCTCTCTTTCCCTGCCACTATTTTCGTGCCTCCTTCTCTGCCTCTCTTTTCCCACACCTCATTTCTGCCCTCTTGATTCCCCACCTCTGATTCCACGCCGCCTTTTCTCCGCCTCTGATACACCTCCTCTGAGTCCAAGCCTCTGATTCCCCGCCTCGGATTCCCCGCATCTGATACCCCTCCTCTCTTTCACTGCGTCTATTTCCACGCCTCTTTCTCTGCCTCTCTTTCCCCACATCTCTTTTCTGCCCTCTGATTCCCCACCTCTGATTCCACGCCTCCGTTCCTCTGCCTCTGATACCCCGCCTCTGATACCCCGCCTCTGATACCCCGCCTCTGATTCCCCGCCTCTGATACCCCGCCTCTGATACCCCGCCTCTGATTCCCCGCCTCTGATTCCCCGCCTCTGATTCCCCGACTCTGATTCCCCGCCTCTGATTCCCTGCCTCTGGTTCCACGACTCTGATTCCCCGACTCCGATTCCCCGCCTCTGATTCCACGCCTCCGTTCCTCTGCCTCTGATACCCCGCCTCTGATACCCCGCCTCTGATACCCCGCCTCTGATTCCCCGCCTCTGATACCCCGCCTCTGATACCCCGCCTCTGATTCCCCGCCTCTGATACCCCGCCTCTGATACCCCGCCTCTGATACCCCGCCTCTGATACCCCGCCTCTGATTCCCCGCCTCTGATTCCCCGCCTCTGATTCCCCGACTCTGATTCCCAGCCTCTGATTCCCTGCCTCTGGTTCCACGACTCTGATTCCCCGACTTCGATTCCCCGCCTCTGATTCCACGCCTCTGATTCCCCGCCTCTGATTCCCCGCCTCTGATTCCTTGCCTCGGATTGCACACATCTGATAACCCGCCTCTCTTTCTCTGCCTCTCTTTCGCCACATCTCTTTTCCGTCCTCTGATTCCCCGCCTCTGGTTCCCCGCCTCTGATTCCCCGCCTCTCTTTCCCTGCCACTGTTTTCGTGCCTCTTTCTCTGCCTCTCTTTTCCCACATCTCATTTCCGCCCACTGATTCCCCGCCTCTGATTCCCCGCCTCTGATTCCCCGCCTCTGATTCCCCGCCTCTGATTCCCCGCCTCTGATTCCCCGCCTCTGATTCTCCGCCTCTGATTTCCTGCCTCTGATTCCCCGCCTCTGATTCCCCGCCTCCATTTCTCCGACTCCGATTCCCTGCTTCAGAGTCTCTGACTCTTTCCCCGCCTCCCTTTCGCCGCCTCTCTTTTCCCACATCTCTATTCCCCCCTCTGATTCCCCGCGTCTGATTCCCCGCCTCTGCTTCCCCGCCTCTGATTCCCCGCCTCTGATTCCCCGCCTCTGATTCCCCGCCTCTGATTCCCCGCCTCTGATTCCCCGCCTCTGATTCCCCGCCTCTGATTCCCTGCCTCTCTTTCCCTGCCACTATTTTCGTGCCTCATTCTCTGCCACTCTTTTCCCACATCTCTTTCCCCGCCTCTGATTCCCCGCCTCAGATTCCCCACCTCAGATAATACGACTGATTCCCCGCCTCTCATTTCCCACCTCTCTTTCCGTGCCTCTTTCCCCGCCTCTCTTACCTTGCCTCTTTCCCTGCCACTCTTTCTCCACATCTCTTTCCCCACCTCTGATTCCCCGCCTCGGATCCCCCACATCTGATACCCCGCCTCTCTTTCCCTGCGTCTATTTCCACGCCTCTTTCTCTGCCTCTCTTTCCCCACATCTCTTTTCCCCCCTCTGATTCACCCCCTTTTAATTTCAGCCTCTGATTCCCCGCCTCTGATTCCCCGCCTCTCTTTCCCTGCCACTATTTTCGTGCCTCTTTCTCTGCCTCTCTTTTCCCACATCTCATTTCCGCCCACTGATTCCCCGCCTCTGATTCCCCGCCTCTGATTCCCCGCCTCTGATTCTCTGCCTCTGATTCCCCGCCTCTGATTCCCCGCCTCTGATTCCCCGCCTCTGATTCCCCGCCTCTGATTCCCCGCCTCTGATTCCCCGCCTCTGATTCCCCGCCTCTGATTCCCCGCCTCTGATTCCCCGCCTCTGATTCCCCGACTCCGATTCCCTGCTTCAGAGTCTCTGACTCTTTCCCCGCCTCCCTTTCGCCGCCTCTCTTTTCCCACATCTCTATTCCCCCCTCTGATTCCAGGCCTCTGATTCCCCGACTCAGATTCCCCACCTCAGATTCCCTGCCTCAGATTCCCTGCCTCTGATTCCCCCCCTCTGATTCCCTGCCTCTGAATCCCCACCTCTGATTCCCCGCCTCTATTTCCTTGCCTCTTTCCCTGCCTCTCTTTCCCCACATCTCTTTCCCCGCCTTGAATTCCCCACATCTGATACCCCGCCTCTCTTTCCCTGCGTCTATTTCCGCGCCTCTTTCCCTGCCTCTCTTTCCCCACATCTATTTTCCGCCCTCTGATTCCCCGCTTCTGATTCCCCGCCTCCGTTCTCCGACGCTGTTTACCTGCCTCCGATTACCTGCTTCAGAGTCCCTGGCTCCTTCCATGCCTCTCTTTCCCTACATATCTTTTCCCCCTTCTGATTCTCCCCCTTTGAATCTCAGCCTCGGATTCCCCACCTCAGATTCCCCACATCAGATTCCCTGCCTCAGAATCCCCACCTCAGATTCCCCGCCTCTGATTCCCCGCCTCTGATTCCCCGCCTCTGCTTCCCCGCCTCTGATTCCCCGCTTCTGATTTCCCGCCTATATTTCTCCGACTCTGATTCCCTGCCTCGGATTGCAAACATCTGATACCCCGCGTCTCTTTCTCTGCCTCTCTTTCCCCACATCTCTTTTCCGTCCTCTGATTCCCCGCTTCTGATTCCCCGCTTCTGATTCCCCGCCTCTGATTCTCCTCCTCTGATTCGCCGCCTCTGATTCCCCAACTCTGATTCCCCTACTCCGATTCCCTGCTTCAGAGTCCCTGGCTCTTTCCCTGCCCTTCTTTCCCCACATCTCTATTCCCCCCTCTGAATCACCGCCTCTGATTCCCCGCCTCAGATTCCCCACCTCAGATTCCCCGCATCTGATTCCACGCCTCTGATTCCCCGCCTCTGATTCCCTGCCTCGGATTGCAAACATCTGATACCCCGCGTCTCTTTCTCTGCCTCTCTTTCCCCACATCTCTTTTCCGTCCTCTGATTCCCCGCTTCTGATTCCCCGCTTCTGATTCCCCGCCTCTGATTCTCCTCCTCTGATTCGCCGCCTCTGATTCCCCAACTCTGATTCCCCTACTCCGATTCCCTGCTTCAGAGTCCCTGGCTCTTTCCCTGCCCTTCTTTGCCCACATCTCTTTTCCCCCCTCTGATTCACCCCCTTTTAATTTCAGCCTCTGATTCCCCGCCTCTGATTCCCCGCCTCTGATTCCCCGCCTCTGATTCCCCGCCTCTGATTCCCCGCCTCTCTTTCCCTGCCACTATTTTCGTGCCTCTTTCGCTGCCTCTCTTTTCCCACATCTCATTTCCGCCCACTGATTCCCCGCCTCTGATTCCCCGCCTCTGATTCCCCGCCTCTGATTCTCTGCCTCTAATTCCCCGCCTCTGATTCCCCGACTCTGATTCCCCGACTCTGATTCCCCGACTCTGATTCCCCGACTCCGATTCCCTGCTTCAGAGTCTCTGACTCTTTCCCCGCCTCCCTTTCGCCGCCTCTCTTTTCCCACATCTCCATTCCCCCCTCTGATTCCACGCCTCTGATTCCCTGCCTCTGAATCCCCACCTCTGATTCCCCGCCTCTATTTCCTTGCCTCTTTCCCTGCCTCTCTTTCCCCACATCTCTTTCCCCGCCTTGAATTCCCCACATCTGATACCCCGCCTCTCTTTCCCTGCGTCTATTTCTGCGCCTCTTTCCCTGCCTCTCTTTCCCCACATCTCTTTTCCGCCCTCTGATTCCCCGCTTCTGATTCCCCGCCTCCGTTCTCCGACTCTGTTTACCTGCCTCCGATTACCTGCTTCAGAGTCCCTGGCTCTTTCCATGCCTCTCTTTCCCTACATATCTTTTCCCCCTTCTGCAACCTCCGATTCCCCGCCTCTGCTTCCCCGCCTCTGATTCCCCGCCTCTGATTCCCCGCCTATATTTCTCCGACTCTGATTCCCTTCCTCTGTTTCCCTGCCTCCGATTCCCTGCTTCAGAGTCCCTGGCTCTTTCCCTGGCTCTTTCCCTGCCTTTCTTTCCCCACATCTCTTTTCCCCCCTTTGATTCACCCCCTTTTAATTTCAGCCTCTGATTCCCCGCCTGTGGTTCCCCGCCTCTGATTCCCCGCCTCTGATTCCCCGCCTCTGATTTCCCGCCTCTGATTCCCCGCCTCTGATTCCCCGCCTCTGATTCCCCCCCTCTGAATCCCCGCCTCTCTTTCCCTGCGTCTATTTCCGCGCCTCTTTCCCTGCCTCTCTTTCCCCACATCTCTTTTCCTGCCTCTGATTCCCCACCTCGGATTCCACGCCTCTGATTCCCCGCCTCAGATTCTCCACCTCTGATTCCCCGCCTCTCATTTCCCACCTCTCTTTCCGTGCCTCTTTCCCCGCCTCTCTTTCCTTGCCTCTTTCCCTGCCTCTCTTTCTCCACATCTCTTTCCCCACCTCTGATTCCCCGCCTAGGATCCCCCATATCTGATACCCCGCCTCTCTTTCCCTGCGTCTATTTCCACGCCTCATTCTCTGCCTCTCTTTCCCCACATCTCTTTTCCGCCCTCTGATTCCCCGCCTCTGATTCCCTGCCTCTGATTCCCTGCCTCTGATTCCCCGCCTCTGCTTCCCCGCCTCTGCTTCCCCGCCTCTGATTCCCCGCCTCTGATTCCTTGCCTCGGATTGCACACATCTGATACCCCGCCTCTCTTTCTCTGCCTCTCTTTCCCCACATCTCTTTTCCGTCCTCTGATTCCCCGCTTCTGATTCCCCGTTTCTGATTCCCCGCCTCCATTTCTCCGACTCTGATTCCCTTCCTCTGTTTCCCTGCCACCGATTCCCTGCCTCCGATTCCCTGCTTCAGAGTCCCTGGCTCTTTCCCTGGCTCTTTCCCTGCCCTTCTTTCCCCACATCTCTTTTCCCCCCTCTGATTCACACTCTTTTAATTTCAGCCTCGAAAAGAAAAAGTGTATATCATGGCTATTGTGATTTATGGTGTGAAAAATAAAAAATTTAAAAAAAAAAAAAAAAAAAAAAAAAAAAAAAAAAATTCAGCCTCTGATTCCCCGCCTCTGGTTCCCCGCCTGTGATTCCCCGCCTCTGATTCCCCGCCTCTCTTTCCCTGCCACTATTTTCGTGCCTCTTTCTCTGCCTCTCTTTTCCCACATCTCATTTCCGCCCACTGATTCCCCGCCTCTGATTCCCCGCCTCTGATTCCCCGCCTCTGATTCTCCGCCTCTGATTCCCTGCCTCTGATTCCCTGCCTCTGATTCCCCGCCTCTGATTCCCCGCCTCCATTTCTCCGACTCCGATTCCCTGCTTCAGAGTCTCTGACTCTTTCCCCGCCTCCCTTTCGCCGCCTCTCTTTTCCCACATCTCTATTCCCCCCTCTGATTCCCCGCCTCTGATTCCCCGCCTCTGCTTCCCCGCCTCTGATTCCCCGCCTCTGATTCCCCGCCTCTGATTCCCCGCCTCTGATTCCCTGCCTCTCTTTCCCTGCCACTATTTTCGTGCCTCATTCTCTGCCTCTCTTTTCCCACATCTCTTTCCCCGCCTCTGATTCCCCGCCTCAGATTCCCCACCTCAGATAATACGACTCTGATTCCCCGCCTCTCATTTCCCACCTCTCTTTCCGTGCCTCTTTCCCCGCCTCTCTTACCTTGCCTCTTTCCCCGCCTCTCTTACCTTGCCTCTTTCCCTGCCTCTCTTTCTCCACATCTCTTTCCCCACCTCTGATTCCCCGCCTCGGATCCCCCACATCTGATACCCCGCCTCTCTTTCCCTGCGTCTATTTCCACGCCTCTTTCTCTGCCTCTCTTTCCCCACATCTCTTTTCCCCCCTCTGATTCACCCCCTTTTAATTTCAGCCTCTGATTCCCCGCCTCTGATTCCCCGCCTCTGATTCCCCGCCTCTGATTCCCCGCCTCTGATTCCCCGCCTCTCTTTCCCTGCCACTATTTTCGTGCCTCTTTCTCTGCCTCTCTTTTCCCACATCTCATTTCCGCCCACTGATTCCCCGCCTCTGATTCCCCGCCTCTGATTCCCCGCCTCTGATTCTCTGCCTCTGATTCCCCGCCTCTGATTCCCCGCCTCTGATTCCCCGCCTCTGATTCCCCGCCTCTGATTCCCCACCTCTGATTCCCCGCCTCTGATTCCCCACCTCTGATTCCCCGACTCCGATTCCCTGCTTCAGAGTCTCTGACTCTTTCCCCGCCTCCCTTTCGCCGCCTCTCTTTTCCCACATCTCTATTCCCCCCTCTGATTCCACGCCTCTGATTCCCCGACTCAGATTCCCCACCTCAGATTCCCTGCCTCACATTCCCTGCCTCTGATTCCCCCCCTCTGATTCCCTGCCTCTGAATCCCCACCTCTGATTCCCCGCCTCTATTTCCTTGCCTCTTTCCCTGCCTCTCTTTCCCCACATCTCTTTCCCCGCCTTGAATTCCCCACATCTGATACCCCGCCTCTCTTTCCCTGCGTCTATTTCCGCGCCTCTTTCCCTGCCTCTCTTTCCCCACATCTATTTTCCGCCCTCTGATTCCCCGCTTCTGATTCCCCGCCTCCGTTCTCCGACGCTGTTTACCTGCCTCCGATTACCTGCTTCAGAGTCCCTGGCTCCTTCCATGCCTCTCTTTCCCTACATATCTTTTCCCCCTTCTGATTCTCCCCCTTTGAATCTCAGCCTCGGATTCCCCACCTCAGATTCCCCACCTCAGATTCCCTGCCTCAGAATCCCCACCTCAGATTCCCCGCCTCTGATTCCCCGCCTCTGATTCCCTGCCTCTGCTTCCCCGCCTCTGATTCCCCGCTTCTGATTCCCCGCCTATATTTCTCCGACTCTGATTCCCTTCCTCTGTTTCCCTGCCTCCGATTCCCTGCTTCAGAGTCCCTGGCTCTTTCCCTGGCTCTTTCCCTGCCCTTGTTTCCCCACATCTCTTTTCCCCCCTCTGATTCACCCCCTTTTAATTTCAGCCTCTGATTCCCCGCCTGTGGTTCCCCGCCTCTGATTCCCCGCCTCTCTTTCCCTGCCACTATTTTCGTGCCTCTTTCTCTGCCTCTCTTTTCCCACATCTCATTTCCGCCCACTGATTCCCCGCCTCTGATTCCCCGCCTCTGATTCCCCGCCTCTGATTCCCCGCCTCTGAAACCACGACTCTGATTCCCCGCCTCTGATTCCTCGCCTCTGATTTCCCGCCTCTCTTTCCGTGCCTCTTTCCCGGCCTCTCTTTCCCCACATCTCTTTTCCTGCCTCTGATTCCCCGCCTCGGATTCCACGCCTCTCATTTCCCACCTCTCTTTCCGTGCCTCTTTCCCCGCCTCTCTTTCCTTGCCTCTTTCCCTGCCTCTCTTTCTCCACATCTCTTTCCCCACCTCTGATTCCCCGCCTCGGATCCCCCACATCTGATACCCTGCCTCTCTTTCCCTGCGTCTATTTCCACGCCTCTTTCTCTGCCTCTCTTTCCCCACATCTCTTTTCCGCCCTCTGATTCCCCGCCTCTGATTCCCCGCCTCTGATTCCCTGCCTCTGATTCCCCGCCTCTGATTCCCCACCTCTGATTTCCCGCCTCTCTTTCCGTGCCTCTTTCCCGGCCTCTCTTTCCCCACATCTCTTTTCCTGCCTCTGATTCCCCGCCTCTGATTCCCCGCCTCTGATTCCCCGCCTCTGATTCCCCGCCTCTGATTCCCCGCCTCTGATTCTCCGCCTCTGATTCCCTGCCTCTGATTCCCCGCCTCTGATTCCCCGCCTCCATTTCTCCGACTCCGATTCCCTGCTTCAGAGTCTCTGACTCTTTCCCCGCCTCCCTTTCGCCGCCTCTCTTTTCCCACATCTCTATTCCCCCCTCTGATTCCCCGCCTCTGATTCCCCGCCTCTGCTTCCCCGCCTCTGATTCCCCGCCTCTGATTCCCCGCCTCTGATTCCCCGCCTCTGATTCCCCGCCTCTGATTCCCCGCCTCTGATTCCCCGCCTCTGATTCCCCGCCTCTGATTCCCCGCCTCTGATTCCCTGCCTCTCTTTCCCTGCCACTATTTTCGTGCCTCATTCTCTGCCTCTCTTTTCCCACATCTCTTTCCCCGCCTCTGATTCCCCGCCTCAGATTCCCCACCTCAGATAATACGACTCAGATTCCCCGCCTCTCATTTCCCACCTCTCTTTCCGTGCCTCTTTCCCCGCCTCTCTTTCCTTGCCTCTTTCCCTGCCTCTCTTTCTCCACATCTCTTTCCCCACCTCTGATTCCCCGCCTCGGATCCCCCACATCTGATACCCCGCCTCTCTTTCCCTGCGTCTATTTCCACGCCTCTTTCTCTGCCTCTCTTTCCCCACATCTCTTTTCCGCCCTCTGATTTCCCGCCTCTGATTCCCCGCCTCTGATTCCCTGCCTCTCTTTCCCTGCCACTATTTTCGTGCCTCCTTCTCTGCCACTCTTTTCCCACATCTCATTTCCGCCCTCTGATTCCCCGCCTCTGCTTCCCCGCCTCTGATTCCCCGCCTCTGATTCCCCGCCTCCATTTCTCCCACTCTGATTCCCTTCCTCTGTTTCCCTGCCTCCGATTCCCTGCTTCAGAGTCCCTGGCTCTTTCCCTGGCTCTTTCCCTGCCCTTCTTTCCCCACATCTCTTTTCCCCCCTCTGATTCACCACCTTTTAATTTCAGCCTCTGATTCCCCGCCTGTGGTTCCCGGCCTCTGATTCCCCGCCTCTCTTTCCCTGCCACTATTTTCGTGCCTCTTTCTCTGCCTCTCTTTTCCCACATCTCATTTCCGCCCACTGATTCCCCGCCTCTGATTCCCCGCCTCTGATTCTCCGCCTCTGATTCCCCGCCTCTGATTCCCCGCCCCTGATTCCCCGCCTCTCTTTCCCTGCCACTATTTTTGTGCCTCTTTCCCTGCCTCTCTTTCCCCACATCTCTTTCCCCACATCTCTTTCCCCGCCTCTGATTCCCCGCCTCGGATTCCCCGCCTCGGATTCCCCGCCCCTGATTCCCCGCCTCTTTTTCCCTGCCACTATTTTTGTGCCTCTTTCCCTGCCTCTCTTTTCCCACATCTCTTTCCCCGCCTCTGATTCCCCGCCTCAGATTCCCCGCCTCTGAAACCACGACTCTGATTCCCCGCCTCTGATTCCCCGCCTCTGATTCCCCGCCTCTGATTCCCTGCCTCTGATTCCCTGCCTCTGATTCCCCGACTCTGATTCCCCGCCTCTGATTCCCCACCTCTGATTCCCCGACTCTGATTCCCCACCTCAGATTCACTGCCTCTGGATCTCCGCCTCTGATTCCCTGCCTCTGATTCCCCACCTCTATTTCCTTGCCTCTTTCCCTGCCTCTCTTTCCCCACATCTCTTTCCCCGCCTCTGATTCCCCGCCTTGAATTCCCCACATCTGATACTCCGCCTCTCTTTCCCTGCGTCTATTTCCGCGCCTCTTTCCCTGCCTCTCTTTCCCCACATCTCTTTTCCACCCTCTGATTCCCCGCTTCTGATTCCCCGCCTCCGTTTCTCCGACTCTGTTTCCCTGCCTCCGATTCCCTGCTTCAGAGTCCCTGGCTCTTTCCATGCCTCTCTTTCCCCACATTTCTTTTCCCCCTTCTGATTCTCCCCCTTTCAATCTCAGCCTCTGATTTCCCACCTCAGAATCCCCACCTCAAATTCCCCGCCTCTGATTCCCCGCCTCTGCTTCCCCGCCTCTGCTTCCCCGCGTCTGCTTCCCCGCCTCTGCTTCCCCGCCTCTGCTTCCCCGCCTCTGATTCCCCGCCTCTGATTCCCCGCCTCTGATTTCCCGCCTCTGTTTCCCCGCCTCTGATTCCCCGCCTCTGATTCCCCGCCTCTGATTCCCCGCCTCTGATTCCCCGCCTCTGATTCCCCGCCTCTGATTCCCTGCCTCTCTTTCCCTGCCACTATTTTCGTGCCTCCTTCTCTGCCTCTCTTTTCCCACATCTCTTTCCCCGCCTCTGATTCCCTGCCTCCGATTCCCCGCCTCAGATAATACGACTCTGATTCCCCGCCTCTGATTCCCCGCCTGTGATTCACCGCCTCTGATTTCCTGCCTCTCTTTCCGTGCCTCTTTCCCGGCCTCTCTTTCCCCACATCTCTTTTCCTGCCTCTGATGCCCCGCCTCGGATTCCACGCCTCTGATTCCCCGCCTCAGATTTTCCACCTCAGATTCCCGACATCTGATACCCCGCCTCTCTTTCCCTGCGTCTATTTCCGCGCCTCTTTCCCCGCCTCTCTTTTCCCACATCTCTTTCCCCGCCTCTGATTCCCCGCCTCTGATTCCCCGCCTCTCATTTCCCACCTCTCTTTCCGTGCCTCTTTCCCCACCTCTCTTTCCTTGCCTCTTTCCCAGCCTCTCTTTCTCCACATCTCTTTCCCCACCTCTGATTCCCCGCCTCGGATCCCCCACATCTGATACCCCGCCTCTCTTTCCCTGCGTCTATTTCCACGCCTCTTTCTCTGCCTCTCTTTCCCCACATCTCTTTTCCGCCCTCTGATTCCCCGCCTCTGATTTCCCGCCTCTGATTCCCCGCCTCTGATTCCCTGCCTCTCTTTCCCTGCCACTATTTTCGTGCCTCCTTATCTGCCTCTCTTTTCCCACATCTCATTTCCGCCCTCTGATTCCCCACCTTTGATTCCACGCCGCCTTTTCTCCGCCTCTGATACACCTCCTCTGAGTCCAAGCCTCTGATTCCCCGCCTCTGATTCCCCGCCTCTGATTCCCCACCTCTGATTTCCCACCTCTCTTTCCGTGCCTCTTTCCCGGCCTCTCTTTCCCCACATCTCTTTTCCTGCCTCTGATTCCCTGCCTCGGATTCCCCGCATCTGATACCCCTCCTCTCTTTCACTGCGTCTATTTCCACGCCTCTTTCTCTGCCTCTCTTTCCCCACATCTCTATTCCCCCCTCTGATTCCCCGCCTCTGATTCCCCGCCTCTGATTCCCCGCCTCTGATTCCCCGACTCTGATTCCCCGACTCTGATTCCCCGCCTCTGATTCCACGACTCTGATTCCCCGACTCTGATTCCTTGCCTCGGATTGCACACATCTGATACCCCGTCTCTCTTTCTCTGCCTCTCTTTCCCCACATCTCTTTTCCGTCCTCTGATTCCCCGCTTCTGATTCCCCGCTTCTGATTCCCCGCCTCCATTTCTCCGACTCTGATTCCCTTCCTCTGTTTCCCTGCCACCGATTCCCTGCCTCCGATTCCCTGCTTCAGAGTCCCTGGCTCTTTCCCTGGCTCTTTCCCTGCCCTTCTTTCCCCACATCTCTTTTCCCCCCTCTGATTCACCCTCTTTTAATTTCAGTCTCTGATTCCCCGCCTCTGGTTCCCCGCCTGTGATTCCCCGCCTCTGATTCCCTGCCACTATTTTCGTGCCTCTCTTTTCCCACATCTCTATTCCCCCCTCTGATTCCCCGCCTCTGATTCCCCGCCTCTGATTCCCCGCCTCTGATTCCCCGCCTCTGATTCCCCGCCTCTGATTCCCCGCCTCTGATTCCCCGACTCTGATTCCCCGCCTCTCTTTCCCCGCCTCTCTTTCCCTGCCACTATTTTCGTGCCTCCTTCTCTGCCTCTCTTTTCCCACATCTCTTTTCCGCCCTCTGATTCCCCGCCTCTGATTCACCGCCTCTGATTCCCTGCCTCTCTTTCCCTGCCACTATTTTCGTGCCTCCTTCTCTGCCTCTCTTTTCCCACATCTCATTTCCGCCCTCTGATTCCCCACCTCTGATTCCACGCCGCCTTTTCTCCGCCTCTGATACACCTCCTCTGAGTCCAAGCCTCTGATTCCCCGCGTCTTATTCCCTGCCTCTGATTCCCTGCCTCTGATTCCACATCTCTGATTCACCACCTCTGATTCCCCGCGTCTGATTCCCCGCCTCTGATTCCCCATCTCTGATTCCTCACCTCTGATTCCCTTCCTCTGATTCCCAACCTCTGATTCCCCACCTCTGATTTCCCATATTGATTCCCTGCGTCTGATTCCCCGCCTCTGATTCCCCGCCTCTGATTCCCCGCCTCTGATTCCCCGCCTCTGATTCCCCACCTCTGATTTCCTGCCTCTCTTTCCGTGCCTCTCTCCCGGACTCTCTTTCCCCACATCTCTTTTCCTGCCTCTGATTCCCCGCCTCGGATTCCCCGCATCTGATACCCCTCCTCTCTTTCACTGCGTCTATTTCCACGCCTCTTTCTCTGCCTCTCTTTCCCCACATCTCTTTTCTGCCCTCTGATTCCCCACCTCTGATTCCATGCCTCCGTTCCTCTGCCTCTGATACCCCGCCTCTGATACCCCGCCTCTGATTCCCCGCCTCTGATTCCCCGCCTCTGATTCCCCGCCTCTGATTCCCCGCCTCTGATTCCCCGCCTCTGATTCCCCGCCTCTGATTCCCCGCCTCTGATTCCCCGCCTCTGATTCCACGCCTCTGATTCCCCGCCTCTGATTCCTTGCCTCGGATTGCACACATCTGATAACCCGCCTCTCTTTCTCTGCCTCTCTTTCGCCACATCTCTTTTCCGTCCTCTGATTCCCCGCTTCTGATTCCTCGCTTCTGATTCCCCGCCTCCATTTCTCCGACTCTGATTCCCTTCCTCTGTTTTCCTGCCTCCGATTCCCTGCCTCCGATTCCCTGCTTCAGAGTCCCTGGCTCTTTCCCTGGCTCTTTCCCTGCCCTTCTTTCCCCACATCTCTTTTCCCCCCTCTGATTCACCCTCTTTTAATTTCAGCCTCTGATTCCCCGCCTCTGGTTCCCCGCCTGTGATTCCCCGCCTCTGATTCCCCGCCTCTCTTTCCCTGCCACTATTTTCGTGCCTCTTTCTCTGCCTCTCTTTTCCCACATCTCATTTCCGCCCACTGATTCCCCGCCTCTGATTCCCCGCCTCTGATTCCCCGCCTCTGATTCCCCGCCTCTGATTCCCCGCCTCTGATTCCCCGCCTCTGATTCCCCGCCTCTGATTCCCCGCCTCTGATTCCCCGCCTCTGATTCCCCGCCTCTGATTCTCCGCCTCTGATTCCCCGCCTCTGATTCCCCGCCTCTGATTCCCCGACTCTGATTCCCCGACTCCGATTCCCTGCTTCAGAGTCTCTGACTCTTTCCCCGCCTCCCTTTCGCCGCCTCTCTTTTCCCACATCTCTATTCCCCCCTCTGATTCCCTGCCTCTGATTCCCCTCATCTGATTCCCTGCCTCTGAATCCCCACCTCTGATTCCCCGCCTCTATTTCCTTGCCTCTTTCCCTGCCTCTCTTTCCCCACATCTCTTTCCCCGCCTTGAATTCCCCACATCTGATACCCCGCCTCTCTTTCCCTGCGTCTATTTCCGCGCCTCTTTCCCTGCCTCTCTTTCCCCACATCTCTTTTCCGCCCTCTGATTCCCCGCTTCTGATTCCCCGCCTCCGTTCTCCGACTCTGTTTCCCTGCCTCCGATTCCCTGCTTCAGAGTCCCTGGCTCTTTCCATGCCTCTCTTTCCCTACATATCTTTTCCCCCTTCTGATTCTCTCCCTTTGAATCTCATCCTCGGATTCCCCACCTCAGATTCCCCACCTCAGATTCCCTGCCTCAGAATCCCCACCTCAGATTCCCCGCCTCTGATTCCCCGCCTCTGATTCCCCGCCTCTGCTTCCCCGCCTCTGATTCCCCGCCTCTGATTCCCCGCCTCCATTTCTCCCACTCTGATTCCCTTCCTCTGTTTCCCTGCCTCCGATTCCCTGCTTCAGAGTCCCTGGCTCTTTCCCTGGCTCTTTCCCTGCCCTTCTTTCCCCACATCTCTTTTCCCCCCTCTGATTCACCCCCTTTTAATTTCAGCCTCTGATTCCCCGCCTGTGGTTCCCCGCCTCTGATTCCCCGCCTCTCTTTCCCTGCCACTATTTTCGTGCCTCTTTCTCTGCCTCTCTTTTCCCACATCTCATTTCCGCCCACTGATTCCCCGCCTCTGATTCCCCGCCTCTGATTCTCCGCCTCTGATTCCCCGCCTCTGATTCCCCGCCTCTGATTCCCCGCCTCTGATTCCCCGACTCTGATTCCCCGACACTGATTCCCCGACTCTGATTCCCCGACTCTGATTCCCCGACTCCGATTCCCTGTTTCAGAGTCTCTGACTCTTTCCCCGCCTCCCTTTCGCCGCCTCTCTTTTCCCACATCTCTATTCCCCCCTCTGATTCCCTGCCTCTGGATCTCCGCCTCTGATTCCCTGCCTCTGATTCCCCACCTCTATTTCCTTGCCTCTTTCCCTGCCTCTCTTTCCCCACATCTCTTTCCCCACATCTCTTTCCCCGCCTCTGATTCCCCGCCTTGAATTCCCCACATCTGATACTCCGCCTCTCTTTCCCTGCGTCTATTTCCGCGCCTCTTTCCCTGCCTCTCTTTCCCCACATCTCTTTTCCACCCTCTGATTCCCCGCTTCTGATTCCCCGCCTCCGTTTCTCCGACTCTGTTTCCCTGCCTCCGATTCCCTGCTTCAGAGTCCCTGGCTCTTTCCATGCCTCTCTTTCCCCACATTTCTTTTCCCCCTTCTGATTCTCCCCCTTTCAATCTCAGCCTCTGATTTCCCACCTCAGAATCCCCACCTCAAATTCCACGCCTCTGATTCCCCGACTCTGATTCCCCGCCTCTGCTTCCCCGCCTCTGCTTCCCCGCCTCTGATTCCCCGCCTCTGATTGCCCGCCTCTGATTTCCTGCCTCTGATTCCCCGCCTCTGATTCCCCGCCTCTGATTCCCCGCCTCTGATTCCCCGCCTCTGATTCCCCGCCTCTGATTCCCCGCCTCTGATTCCCCGCCTCTCTTTCCCTGCCACTATTTTCGTGCCTCCTTCTCTGCCTCTCTTTTCCCACATCTCTTTCCCCGCCTCTGATTCCCTGCCTCCGATTCCCCGCCTCAGATAATACGACTCTGATTCCCCGCCTCGGATTCCACGCCTCTGATTCCCCGCCTCAGATTTTCCACTTCAGATTCCCCACATCTGATACCCCGCCTCTCTTTCCCTGCGTCTATTTCCGCGCCTCTTTCCCTGCCTCTCTTTCCCCACATCTCTTTCCCCGCCTCTGATTCCCCGCCTCGGATTCCCCACATCTGATACCCCGCCTCTCTTTCCCTGCGTCTATTTCCGCGCCTCTTTCCCTGCCTCTCTTTTCCCACATCTCTTTCCCCGCCTCTGATTCCCCGCCTCAGATTCCCCGCCTCTGATACCATGACTCTGATTCCCCGCCTCTGATTCCCCGCCTCTGATTCCACGCATCTGATTCCCCGCCTCTCATTCCCCGCCCCTGATTCCCCGCCTCTCTTTCCCTGCCACTATTTTTGTGCCTCTTTCCCTGCCTCTGTTTTCCCACATCTCTTTCCCCGCCTCTGATTCCCCGCCTCAGATTCCCCGCCTCTGAAACCACGACTCTGATTCCCCGCCTCTGATTCCCCGCCTCTGATTCCCCGCCTCTGATTCCCTGCCTCTGATTCCCTGCCTCTGATTCCCCGACTCTGATTCCCCGCCTCTGATTCCCCACCTCTGATTCCCCGACTCTGATTCCCTGACACTGATTCCCCGACTCTGATTCCCCGACTCTGATTCCCCGACTCAGATTCCCTGTTTCAGAGTCTCTGACTCTTTCCCCGCCTCCCTTTCGCCGCCTCTCTTTTCCCACATCTCTATTCCCCCCTCTGATTCCACGCCTCTGATTCCCCGCCTCAGATTCGCCGCCTCAGATTCCCTGCCTCTGGATCTCCGCCTCTGATTCCCTGCCTCTGATTCCCCACCTCTATTTCCTTGCCTCTTTCCCTGCCTCTCTTTCCCCACATCTCTTTCCCCGCCTCTGATTCCCCGCCTTGAATTCCCCACATCTGATACTCCGCCTCTCTTTCCCTGCGTCTATTTCCGCGCCTCTTTCCCTGCCTCTCTTTCCCCACATCTCTTTTCCACCCTCTGATTCCCCGCTTCTGATTCCCCGCCTCCGTTTCTCCGACTCTGTTTCCCTGCCTCCGATTCCCTGCTTCAGAATCCCTGGCTCTTTCCATGCCTCTCTTTCCCCACATTTCTTTTCCCCCTTCTGATTCTCCCCCTTTCAATCTCAGCCTCTGATTTCCCACCTCAGAATCCCCACCTCAAATTCCCCGCCTCTGATTCCCCGCCTCTGCTTCCCCGCCTCTGCTTCCCCGCGTCTGCTTCCCCGCCTCTGCTTCCCCGCCTCTGCTTCCCCGCCTCTGATTCCCCGCCTCTGATTCCCCGCCTCTGATTTCCCGCCTCTGTTTCCCCGCCTCTGATTCCCCGCCTCTGATTCCCCGCCTCTGATTCCCCGCCTCTGATTCCCCGCCTCTGATTCCCCGCCTCTGATTCCCTGCCTCTCTTTCCCTGCCACTATTTTCGTGCCTCCTTCTCTGCCTCTCTTTTCCCACATCTCTTTCCCCGCCTCTGATTCCCTGCCTCCGATTCCCCGCCTCAGATAATACGACTCTGATTCCCCGCCTCTGATTCCCCGCCTGTGATTCACCGCCTCTGATTTCCTGCCTCTCTTTCCGTGCCTCTTTCCCGGCCTCTCTTTCCCCACATCTCTTTTCCTGCCTCTGATGCCCCGCCTCTGATTCCCCGCCTCTGATTCCCCGCCTCTGATACCATGACTCTGATTCCCCGCCTCTGATTCCCCGCCTCTGATACCACGACTCTGATTCCCCGCCTCTCATTTCCCACCTCTCTTTCCGTGCCTCTTTCCCCGCCTCTCTTTCCTTGCCTCTTTCCCTGCCTCTCTTTCTCCACATCTCTTTCCCCACCTCTGATTCCCCGCCTCGGATCCCCCACATCTGATACCCTGCCTCTCTTTCCCTGCGTCTATTTCCACGCCTCTTTCTCTGCCTCTCTTTCCCCACATCTCTTTTCCGCCCTCTGATTCCCCGCCTCTGATTCCCCGCCTCTGATTCCCCGCCTCTGATTCCCCGCCTCTGATTCCCCACCTCTGATTTCCCGCCTCTCTTTCCGTGCCTCTCCCCGGATTCTCTTTCCCCACATCTCTTTTCCTGCCTCTGATTCCCCGCCTCGGATTCCCCGCATCTGATACCCCTCCTCTCTTTCACTGCGTCTATTTCCACGCCTCTTTCTCTGCCTCTCTTTCCCCACATCTCTTTTCTGCCCTCTGATTCCCCACCTCTGATTCCACGCCTCTGATTCCCCGCCTCTGATTCCCCGCCTCTGATTCCCCGCCTCTGATTCCCCTCCTCTGATTCCCCGACTCTGATTCCCCGACTCTTATTCCCCGACTCCGATTCCCCACCTTAGATTCCACGCCTCTGATTCCACGCCTCTGATTCCTTGCCTCGGATTGCACACATCTGATAACCCGCCTCTCTTTCTCTGCCTCTCTTTCGCCACATCTCTTGTCCGTCCTCTGATTCCCCGCTTCTGATTCCCCGCTTCTGATTCCCCGCCTCCATTTCTCCGACTCTGATTCCCTTCCTCTGTTTTCCTGCCTCCGATTCCCTGCCTCCGATTCCCTGCTTCAGAGTCCCTGGCTCTTTCCCTGGCTCTTTCCCTGCCCTTCTTTCCCCACATCTCTTTTCCCCCCTCTGGTTCACCCTCTTTTAATTTCAGCCTCTGATTCCCCGCCTCTGGTTCCCCGCCTCTGGTTCCCCGCCTCTGATTCTCCGCCTCTGATTCCCCGCCTCTGATTCCCCGCCTCTGATTCCCCGACTCTGATTCCCCGACTCCGATTCCCTGCTTCAGAGTCTCTGACTCTTTCCCCGCCTCCCTTTCGCCGCCTCTCTTTTCCCACATCTCTATTCCCCCCTCTGATTCCACGCCTCTGATTCCCCGCCTCAGATTCGCCGCCTCAGATTCCCTGCCTCTGGATCTCCGCCTCTGATTCCCTGCCTCTGATTCCCCACCTCTATTTCCTTGCCTCTTTCCCTGCCTCTCTTTCCCCACATCTCTTTCCCCGCCTCTGATTCCCCGCCTTGAATTCCCCACATCTGATACTCCGCCTCTCTTTCCCTGCGTCTATTTCCGCGCCTCTTTCCCTGCCTCTCTTTCCCCACATCTCTTTTCCACCCTCTGATTCCCCGCTTCTGATTCCCCGCCTCCGTTTCTCCGACTCTGTTTCCCTGCCTCCGATTCCCTGCTTCAGAGTCCCTGGCTCTTTCCATGCCTCTCTTTCCCCACATTTCTTTTCCCCCTTCTGATTCTCCCCCTTTCAATCTCAGCCTCTGATTTCCCACCTCAGAATCCCCTCCTCAAATTCCCCGCCTCTGATTCCCCGCCTCTGCTTCCCCGCCTCTGCTTCCCCGCGTCTGCTTCCCCGCCTCTGCTTCCCCGCCTCTGATTCCCCGCCTCTGATTCCCCGCCTCTGATTTCCCGCCTCTGTTTCCCCGCCTCTGATTCCCCGCCTCTGATTCCCCGCCTCTGATTCCCCGCCTCTGATTCCCCGCCTCTGATTCCCTGCCTCTCTTTCCCTGCCACTATTTTTGTGCCTCCTTCTCTGCCTCTCTTTTCCCACATCTCTTTCCCCGCCTCTGATTCCCTGCCTCCGATTCCCCGCCTCAGATAATACGACTCTGATTCCCCGCCTCTGATTCCCCGCCTGTGATTCACCGCCTCTGATACCATGACTCTGATTCCCCGCCTCTGATTCCCCGCCTCTGATACCACGACTCTGATTCCCCGCCTCTCATTTCCCACCTCTCTTTCCGTGCCTCTTTCCCCGCCTCTCTTTCCTTGCCTCTTTCCCTGCCTCTCTTTCTCCACATCTCTTTCCCCACCTCTGATTCCCCGCCTCGGATCCCCCACATCTGATACCCTGCCTCTCTTTCCCTGCGTCTATTTCCACGCCTCTTTCTCTGCCTCTCTTTCCCCACATCTCTTTTCCGCCCTCTGATTCCCCGCCTCTGATTCCCCGCCTCTGATTCCCCGCCTCTGATTCCCTGCCTCTGATTCCCCGCCTCTGATTCCCCACCTCTGATTTCCCGCCTCTCTTTCCGTGCCTCTCTCCCGGACTCTCTTTCCCCACATCTCTTTTCCTGCCTCTGATTCCCCGCCTCGGATTCCCCGCATCTGATACCCCTCCTCTCTTTCACTGCGTCTATTTCCACGCCTCTTTCTCTGCCTCTCTTTCCCCACATCTCTTTTCTGCCCTCTGATTCCCCACCTCTGATTCCACGCCTCTGATTCCCCGCCTCTGATTCCCCGCCTCTGATTCCCCGCCTCTGATTCCCCGACTCTGATTCCCCGACTCTGATTCCCCGACTCCGATTCCCCGACTCCGATTCCCCACCTTAGATTCCCCGCCTCTGATTCCTTGCCTCGGATTGCACACATCTGATAACCCGCCTCTCTTTCTCTGCCTCTCTTTCGCCACATCTCTTTTCCGTCCTCTGATTCCCAGCTTCTGATTCCCCGCTTCTGATTCCCCGCCTCCATTTCTCCGACTCTGATTTCCTTCCTCTGTTTTCCTGCCTCCGATTCCCTGCCTCCGATTCCCTGCTTCAGAGTCCCTGGCTCTTTCCCTGGCTCTTTCCCTGCCCTTCTTTCCCCACATCTCTTTTCCCCCCTCTGGTTCACCCTCTTTTAATTTCAGCCTCTGATTCCCCGCCTCTGGTTCCCCGCCTCTGGTTCCCCGCCTCTGATTCTCCGCCTCTGATTCCCCGCCTCTGATTCCCCGCCTCTGATTCCCCGCCTCTGATTCCCCGACTCTGATTCCCCGACTCCGATTCCCTGCTTCAGAGTCTCTGACTCTTTCCCCGCCTCCCTTTCGCCGCCTCTCTTTTCCCACATCTCTATTCCCCCCTCTGATTCCACGCCTCTGATTCCCCGACAGACTCCCCACCTCAGATTCCCTGCCTCAGATTCCCCCCCTCTGATTCCCTGCCTCTGAATCCCCACCTCTGATTCCCCGCCTCTATTTCCTTGCCTCTTTCCCTGCCTCTCTTTCCCCACATCTCTTTCCCCGCCTTGAATTCCCCACATCTGATACCCCGCCTCTCTTTCCCTGCGTCTATTTCCGCGCCTCTTTCCCTGCCTCTCTTTCCCCACATCTCTTTTCCGCCCTCTGATTCCCCGCTTCTGATTCCCCGCCTCCGTTCTCCGACTCTGTTTCCCTGCCTCCGATTCCCTGCTTCAGAGTCCCTGGCTCTTTCCATGCCTCTCTTTCCCTACATATCTTTTCCCCCTTCTGATTCTCTCCCTTTGAATCTCATCCTCGGATTCCCCACCTCAGATTCCCCACCTCAGATTCCCTGCCTCAGAATCCCCACCTCAGATTCCCCGCCTCTGATTCCCCGCCTCTGATTCCCCGCCTCTGCTTCCCCGCCTCTGATTCCCCGCCTCTGATTCCCCGCCTCCATTTCTCCCACTCTGATTCCCTTCCTCTGTTTCCCTGCCTCCGATTCCCTGCTTCAGAGTCCCTGGCTCTTTCCCTGGCTCTTTCCCTGCCCTTCTTTCCCCACATCTCTTTTCCCCCCTCTGATTCACCCCCTTTTAATTTCAGCCTCTGATTCCCCGCCTGTGGTTCCCCGCCTCTGATTCCCCGCCTCTCTTTCCCTGCCACTATTTTCGTGCCTCTTTCTCTGCCTCTCTTTTCCCACATCTCATTTCCGCCCACTGATTCCCCGCCTCTGATTCCCCGCCTCTGATTCTCCGCCTCTGATTCCCCGCCTCTGATTCCCCGCCTCTGATTCCCCGCCTCTGATTCCCCGACTCTGATTCCCCGACACTGATTCCCCGACTCTGATTCCCCGACTCTGATTCCCCGACTCCGATTCCCTGTTTCAGAGTCTCTGACTCTTTCCCCGCCTCCCTTTCGCCGCCTCTCTTTTCCCACATCTCTATTCCCCCCTCTGATTCCACGCCTCTGATTCCCCGCCTCAGATTCCCTGCCTCTGGATCTCCGCCTCTGATTCCCTGCCTCTGATTCCCCACCTCTATTTCCTTGCCTCTTTCCCTGCCTCTCTTTCCCCACATCTCTTTCCCCACATCTCAGAGTGGTGGCTGAGTGGAATGATCTACTGGAAGAAGTTGCGCCAGGGTCAATTCTGTCATTTAAGATGAGGTTATATGAGTACATGGATGCGAGGGGGTGGGAGGGTTATGGGCAAGGGAAGTAGGTAGGTGGAACTCGTGGAGTTTCACGTAAATCGGTGCTTTAGGTGCCATAAGCAAGTTTGCTCTTTCTTGCACTCGACTTGATTATATGAAACCTTTCTGGGATAGAATCAAGGAACTTATTAAAATTTAAACTTTCACTTGATCCTAAGGTATTTTTATTGGGTTATATGAAGAAATTGAGTTTAGAATTAAAATTAGATGAGTCTCAAATTGCTCTTTGAGATTGGGACCCAGAAGGCTGAGGGGGGACGGGGACCCAGAAGGCTGAGGGGGGGGGTCGGGGCCCTCGAGGCTGAGGGGGGTCGGGGACCCAGAAGGCTGAGGGGGGACGGGGACGGGGACCCAGAAGGCTGAGGGGGGACGGGGACCCAGAAGGCTGAGGGGGGACGGGGACCCAGAAGGCCGAGGGCGGACGGGGACCCAGAAGGCCGAGGGGGGACGGGGACCCAGAGGACTGAGGGCACCTGCGTGGCTGAGGGTGAGGGTGGGAACCCGCGTGGCTGAGGGGATCGTGTGGTTGAGGGGATTGGGAAACTGCGAGTGTGAGGTGGACCCGTGAGGGTGAGGGTGAGAATTCCGATCCATATCCCCACGGTTTTATTCCTCGGGCTGATGGCAAGGTTCAGACTGAAATAACAGAGGATAAGAATCCAGGCAAAAGGACAGAAGCCCAGACCAAGCAACAATTTGAGCAGTAGGATTTAGTTCCACCGGTAGAGTGAGAGTGAGAGAGAGAGAGAGTGGAAGGACACTGTCAGAATGCCCATAGGATTTAACCTGTTTAAAAGCAAGTGGCACAAATCTGTGCAGAGGGGCACAATTTAAAGGCGATTGCAGATGTTTGATTGGGAAGCTGCAGGAATTCAGCCCATCAGAATGAAGTCAATGCAATATCCAGAGAGAGAAACCTTGGGCTTTTCTCTGGAGTGATGCAGGAAGCTCATTGAGTGAATAGATTTGTGGCAGAGCTTGGTGGAGGAGCAGGCAGTGCTGAGGAAACACAAGGCTGCTGAAGGAATTGTAGAAAGAGAACGTGCAGAAGGCTGCGGATGCCTGGAGCGCATGGCCGGGCAGGATGGTGGAGACTGGAATAATAGGGTCCTTTAACATTTAGACAGGCACATTGATGCAAGAAAAATAGTGGGTTTACGGGTGTGAGGTGTGAAAGGTTCAGTTTGTAGTAGGTTTGAGCTATTGTCTTGTGACACCAATACCCCTGAGCAAAAAGCTCTGCAAAAGTATGGACACCGCCCTGGACATCTCAGGTAAAAACCTTCCACCACTGAGAACATTTGCAGGGAACGCTGCTGTCAGAGAGCAGCAGCAATCAAGGATCCACATCACCCGCTCTGTTCTCACTGCTCCCATCAGGGAAGAGGTATAGCCATGTTCAGGAACAGCTGCTACCCCTTCACCACGAGACTCAACACACATTCAGGGACCCATTTTAAGACTCTTCCTTTTGCACTTTGAATTTTTTCTCTCTCTATTCCAGTTTGTTTTCATATCCACATTTTCAGAGATTACAAGTTGATGAGTCCAGTTGGGGAAACTTGGTTTTGGTCTATATAATGGTTACTTTTTACCCCTTTTATTGTTCATTTATATTAGTGTCTGGGCCCCTATGTGGTCCAGGTACAGCTGACATACCTTTACCAAAGGGTCATGTTTTTGTGATTTTTTTTCTCCGTAGGTATCAGCAGTTCATTTCCACAGCCCAGCTTGCTATCGGACATCCAGTTGATCATGATACATCTTTTCGCGAAGGCCAGTGCTATTTTTATAAATGAGATTAGATATTTGGTCAAGTTGTCACTTGTTTCAATGAAGATATTGCTCCAGGTTTCACGTGGAGGCCACTCCTGTGATCGTGGTTAATTTTTCTGCGCTTTCTTGCCAAAATGGCCTCACTTTCACGCACGACCACGTAGAAAAGTTTAAGGAAGCTCATCATCCCATTGGCCTTCATAACTATCCTATCAACCTGAGCGGCAACCTTGAGGGATGTTTGGATTTGAACCCCAAAGTCCCTCTGTTTATCCTCACTCATGTAACCGACTGGTAACCTTGTACCCAGCCTTCTGGTTTGTCCTTCCAAAATGCATCACCTCACACTTGCCTGGATTGAAATCCTTATCCTTCGACAACCTTCAGCTTCATCCACAACTCCTCCAACCTTCACATCATCTGTAGACTTACTGACCCATCTTCTGCCTCTTCATCCTGGTCATTTATAAAAATCACCAAGAGCAGGGGTCCCAGAACAGATCTTTGTGGCACTCCACTCCTCTCAGCTTTCTTCCAACAAGACAATTTTTTATCCACAGTCAAAGTTACCCTGATCCTTTGCCAAATTACTTTCTGATGAGTCTCGTCAAATTCTTGCTAAAATCCATGTAGACCACATCTACCACACGACCCTCATACATTTCCTTTTTTTACCCCACTCAAATAAAACTCATTTAGACTCATGAGGCATGACCTTCCCATCACAGAGCCATGCTGACTGTCCTTGAGAAGTCTGTACTTCTGCAAATGCTCATAGATCCTATACTGGTCTATAATTCCCAAGATTCTCCCCATTACCTTTTCTAAACAAGGCGACTGCATTTGATGGTTTGCGCTGGATTTTGGGGGCAGGGGGCTGGGTGTTTGTGGGCAAGGGCTGGGCTTGGGGGCTGTAGGGGACTCAGGGAATTCTCTTTTCCTCTTGACTGCAAGGAACACTATGTCTAACTTCCTGCTGATGTGACTCTGTCTGCTTTATGACTGAATGAAGTGAATTTTGTGTAATATTGCACTTTATACCATGAAAATCAATTGAATTTTGATCTTGGCATGTTTGGAAGAAAGTTCTTAGTGACAGTGAGCCAGGTTCAAATCTGTCACCATGTAAGGGATTTGAGTTTTTTTTTCTCTCACCCTTGTTGAAGTCGAGTTCCTGTCAAGGTACAAAAAGGTACAGTAACAAACCACAAACTCTAAAACACAGTCTTTGAGGGATGTTTCATGCCAGCAGGAATGAGGGGTACCAGTGGTGGGTTAACAGACTCACCTCACTATCAATGTTTGAACGGGAGTTAAAGAACACAGTCACATGGTAGAGCTTTTAAGACATTTTCCTGCCAACAAATTGGATAACATTTCTTGGAAGGTATTAGTACAGCTTCTGCTTTACATTTTGCACATCCTCTTCCTCAAGACATAGAAAGGATTTGTTGTTGCCAATTTAATCTCATGTGCCCGTTATAATTAAGAACATCCTTCTGGTCTACAAAATTTCAACAGAAATCTGGAAGGGTTGCTCACAGTACACATTGGTAATCATTCTCTGCCTGTCTGATTTCTGGTTTCCAATCTACATATGTAAATGTCTAGTTTCATAGTAATTTTTAATTCTTGAAGTTGACAATGTTGGCTAACAGTTCAAAGCAGAAACTGCCATTCTGGGACTGAGTGGTGCTGAAGGCTTATTGCAGCCTTTGGATCAGGCCTGATGAGCCTCCTTCAGGTGGCCAGAATACCCCCGATGTAAAGTCACATATTCTACCTGAATGTTGCTGTATGGAGGCCATATGAAAGAGCCTGATGCGGCTCGGAGGAGTACTTACCAATCTTCCTTCGGGAGGTATAATCTCCGTGACTGAGCTATTCCCCCGAGGAACCTGAATGCAGCCGCCTGATGATAATCAGCCAGGGACCCAAATCCCCGCGCCTGACAGCCCCCCTCCTCATGCCCGACAACCCACCCTTCCCGTGTCCGACAGCCCCATTCACCTCACCAGAGAGCCCCCATCACCGCGCCCGACACCACCCATCACTGCTGCCTGACAGCCTCCCCTACCCCAACATCCTGTGCCAGCCGCACCTGCCCTGATGTCCTGCGCTGACAGGAACTGGAGTGCGCTCTGAGGCGCCTCTCCTGCAGCTGTCCCTTTCAGGCTGCCATCTGAAAGAACATTCCATAGGGCTGTTTCTGCTTCTGCAGACTGATTCTTGACGTAGAATGCAGCTGAAAGTGGCTCCAGCTGTAGTCAATTCGCACTATTGTTTTAGATGAGGCATGCATTAGGATATGAGACTCAGTCGAGGAGTTGAGAATTGATTCCTGCCTGAAATGTCCTTGGTCACCCTCTCTCCTAGCTTCCTGGCAAAATCTGTGTGATGATATCTTCATCACAATTATCAGAACAAGATCCAGCTAATATTCATCCAATTGGAAAGTGAATGGGGGGGATTTGTGTGGTCAGGGCTTAATATGACACAGAATGATGCAGGTCTATGTGGATTCAGTTGAAATGAGAGGGCAGATAACCTTTAACTGATCCACCAACAAACCCACGTCTTACCCCCAACCTTCAATACCTGACACTCCCCCAATACTAATCCCCCAAATGGCACAAGGTTGAACTGAGTCCTTTCAGGGTGAGAGGCAGAAGAGTGGCCTTTGTTCTGTACAAGGGCCAACAGATGCCAAGGACCGATCACCTCAAGGAGTGAACGAGGATTTAGAATAGGTTTTCCCCAACACAGAATAAAGTAGGAGCAGGAGGCTGTTTCTCCCTGTGAGCCCATTCTGCCTTTAGGTGAAGGACCACCAGAATGAGGAATAAAGAATGAAGCTGGAGGAACTCAGCAGGTTAGGCAGTGTCCATGGAGAGAGATGGTCAGTTAATGATTCAGGTCCGTACACAGACTGAAGCGAGAAGGGGAGCTGGCACAAAATTGGGAGGGCCCAGTGCCTCGGAAGCCACAGAGCATCACAAGACCACCCGACAGGCTGAACCTGTGATGGACACTATGAACTATGTATGTCATAAAGTACAGTATGTGCTCTGTGTCGCCACATCACCTCGTTGGGTTTTATCTCAAAGTGGTGAAAGGCTTTTATATAGATGTATGGACTGGCCAGTCCATATCTACCTGATCTTCTCCAACCTCTCCCTTAGCTCCACCCTGGATTTCCCGGACTTGCCCCCTCTGAACCTGGCCCAGTCGTGTATCAGTAATGCTCAGGTTTTTGGTCATTGAAGGTGTTTAATCACTCCATCCTATTTGACGTGATTATTGTGTGCACCACAATGCTGATCCCAAAGGCTTTGGGCAATGTGTCCACCTGGTGTAACTGTGCCCAAAATGTCTGGGCTGCACACGTAGATGAGGAATCGAACTCCCACTTTGAGTTGACTCAGAGAATTAATGAAGGACACAGAGTTTCACCAAACCACACTCCAACTCTCTTTCGTTCTTATATGCAAGATTCTTTGCACAAAACAGAGAGAGAGTTATTGATCGTATTTACACCAGCTTGACTTCAAGTCACAAGATAATCTCGCGAGCCATTTACTTGAATGATGGCTCGCGTGGCAGCACCCACTCCTGGCGACTGTGGGTCACTCTGATTAGGGTGTCCGAGCAATGCCAGCATAAATGTTGCCAATATTTAGGAGAAGTGTTGCCCAATTAAGGAATGGTTGTGGTGTTTTGGAGAATTTGTGTACAATGGTTGTTTTGGGAGAAGTGGAGGTTCTAATAAACAAAAACTGAAGGTTGTGTTTTGAAGGAAAGTATGGAGTGTTTTGCTAAAAAGGGACAAAAGTTGTATTTTTCACACTATGTCCTGTTTTTGGGTCAAAACCAACATCTTTGCTGTGCAAAAATGTGTGCAATTTTCATTTCAAAAGCCAAAAAAAACATCTGTGCTTTGTAAAATATGAGACAATAAGATACAGGCGCAGAAGTAGGCCATTTGGCCCATTGTGTCCATTCTATCATGAACTGATCCGTTCTCCCACTCACCTTTAATACCTTGACTATTCAGATATGTCACAGAGTTGTGTTAACCTTTAATATTAATTTAATATTTCTCGTATATAAAAATGTCTTAGTAAATTAAATTACTGAGGTAAAATATTGTACCTGTATTCTTAATGAGTTAGCTTGGATGTTTCCAGGTGTACAGAAGCCATAACACTTGGGAACATTAAAGCAAAAACTGTGTCTGGGGCTCGAGAAAAATTTTTTCAATTGGTTTGGTTTGCCTCAAGAAATGAAATCAGATCAGGGAAAGAATTTTATGTCAGATGTATTTCAACCGTTAGTTTATAAACAAGGAGCTCAACAAATTGCATTGTCAGGATTTAAATATGGCGGTTCGGAAATTATGTAAAGATAAAATGCCCAGGGTTTCTTTGGAAATAGTGACTTGGAAATATGAGTTGGTGGGGGGGGGGGGTGGTTGTGGTTTGTGTCTTCCTCATTTTAATAATTTTAAAAAGCAGCTCAATTGAGATTTATAAATATATTGTATAATTTAGATGATATTGCAGCTTGGGTTTCTTTTGAATTTAATGCAATAGGGAATACGGATCCCCTCGATTTTATTTACAAATGGAATCCTAAGCTTTATTTGGAAGTGGGGAATCATCTATTTTGAAACATTTGATTGAGTTGATAATGAAATTGGCATGAAAGGTTTAATATTGAAATAGGCATTTTCCTTTTTCAGTAGACAACCAATTCTGGAAGATTTGGAGATGGAAGGGTATTAAGAAAATTAGTTTTGAGGATGTGAGATTGAAATCTTTGAAAGAATTATCTTGTTATTACCAAGTTAAAGCTTTTTTATCTGTAAAAATAGGTCTTACTTTGATGTTACCTAATCAAAGTGAATTAGAATTACTGATTTGTTATCCTACTGGAAATAAATTTATTTCAGTAATGTATAACTTGCTTCAATCTAAGGCCCCCAAAACTGGAGTGAATAAATCTAGATGAAGATGGGAAATAGATTTAAATTCTCAAATAAGCAAAAAGGATTGGATGGATTTGTGTAAATAATATGACTAAGATATAGGTTGGTTCAATATAATTTTTTACATCAGTTCTATTTGACTCCACAAAAATCAAATAGATTAAATCCTGCCGTATCGGATTAATGTTTTCGATGTGGACCTGAGATTGGAAAATTTTTGCATTCAACTTGGCAATGTCCTAAATTTAGACAATTTTGGATTGGGGTACGTAATTTTCACAGGCCTTCATGTTATTTTTACCGAGTAATATTAAGCTCACACCAAGACACAAGAGCAACTTGTCCGTGAACTACTCTTTGCAGACGATGCCGCTTTAGTTGCCCATTCAGAGCCAGCTCTTCAGCGCTTGACGTCCTGTTTTGCGGAAACTGCCAAAATGTTTGGCCTGGAAGTCAGCCTGAAGAAAACTGAGGTCCTCCATCAGCCAGCTCCCCACCATGACTACCAGCCCCCCCACATCTCCATCGGGCACACAAAACTCAAAATGGTCAACCAGTTTACCTATCTCGGCTGCACCATTTCATCGGATGCAAGGATCGACAACGAGATAGACAACAGACTCGCCAAGGCAAATAGCGCCTTTGGAAGACTACGCAAAAGAGTTTGGAAAATCAACGAACTGAAAAACCTCACAAAGATTAGCGTATACAGAGCCGTTGTCATACCCACACTCCTGTTTGGCTCCGAATCATGGGTCCTCTACCGGCATCACGCTTCCACCAGCGTTGTCTCTGCTCCATCCTCAACATTCATTGGAGCGACTTCATCTCCAACATCGAAGTACTCGAGATGGCAGAGGCCGACGCTGCTGAAGATCCAACTGTGCTGGGTAGGTCACGTCTCCAGAATGGAGGACCATCGCCTTCCCAAGATCGTGTTATATGGCGAGCTCTCCACTGGCCACGGAGACAGAGGTGCACCAAAGAAGAGGTACAAGGACTGCCTAAAGAAATCTCTTGGTGCCTTCCACATTGACCACCGCCACTGGGCCGATATCGCCTCAAACCGTGCATCTTGGCGCCTCTCAGTTTGGCGGGCAGCAACCTCCTTTGAAGAAGACCGCAGAGCCCACCTCACTGACAAAAGACAAAGGAGGAAAAACCCAACACCCAACCCCAACCCACCAATTTTCCCTTGCGACCACTACAACCGTGGCTACCTGTCCTGCATCGGACTTGTCAGCCACAAACGAGCCTGCAGCTGACGTGGACATTACCCCTCCATAAATCTTCGTCCGCGAAGCCAAGCCAAAGAAAGATTAAGGTTATGAGGCCAAAATTAAATTGAAATATTTATCACATTGAATTTGTGTCAGTTGCTTCAGCAGTTGCTCGGAAATGTATAGCTGTAGCGGCACACATCGAGACGCAGTCGAATCGGCTCTGCACTGTTACGGCCGCAGCAGCAGTGTAGCCGTGTCAAGATGGTACTGCTGGGCGCATCTTCTCCCCAGCTCAAACAGGCCATGCAGATGCACTTGGCTGCGTCGTTACATCACCGCCCCTGTGTGGGCGGCATTTACGGTCCACCTGATAAGGTGCAGCATGGGAATTTTCCAATATAACACCATGGATGCTGCAGCAGTCAACGCAGTGGCTATGAAATTGCCAACCTCTGGACGCTTCGCCCACGCACTTGGTTCAGGCAAGCGGAAGCACGATTTCACCTCCGGCAGATCACGTCTGACTCGACAACGTTCTACCATGTCGTCAGTTCCCTGGACCAAGAGACCGCGGCCAGGGTGGACAAAGAAGAGAAGAAAAGGGCAACAAAGAAACAACAGATGGCCAACCCAGAGGAAGAAGAAGAGGAAGAGGAAGAGTACAGGGAAATAGAAGAAGAAAAGAAAGGCAAGGTAAAGGAGGTACTTGCTCTTGTTAGAGGATACATGGAGTCATTTAAAGAATGGCAAACACAGGAATTCAATGATTTAAGAAGAAGAATAAACAACACAGAAAAGAAAATAAATAAAATGGATATGACCTTAACAGAAATGGGGAAAAAAATGGACAAGATGGAAGAACGGGCAATAGCAGCAGAAATGGAGGTAGAAGACTTAAAAAAGAAATTGGAGGAATCTAATAAAAAAACTAAAGAGACACAAGAATTACTAGCCCAAAAAATAGATATAATGGAAAATTATAACAGAAGAAATAACATAAAGATAGTGGGCCTTAAGGAAGATGTAGAAGGCAAGAATATGAGGGAGTTTATAAAAGAATGGATCCCTAAGGCCCTAGGATGTCCAGAACTACAGCAAGAAATGGAAATAGAAAGGGCACATAGAGCATTGGCCCCCTAAACCACAACCACAACAAAAACCAAGATCTATTGTAGTAAAATTCCTAAGATATACTACAAGAGAAAAGGTACTGGAGAAGACAATGGAAAAAGTAAGAGAGGGCAACAAACCACTGGAGTATAAAGGGCAAAAAATCTTCATTTATCCAGATATAAGCTTTGAACTCCTAAAGAAGAGAAAAGAGTTCAATGCAGCAAAAGCGATTTTATGGAAGAAAGGATATAAATTTACACTGAAGCATCCTGCGGTATTGAAAATATTTATTCCAGGACAACAAAACAGACTATTCTCGGATCCAGAAGAAGCACGAAAATTTGCAGAACAATTACAAAAATAGACTGAGGGATGAAGACGGGTAATGAGAGCAAAAATTATCACGATTGATATGTATGTGGGTAAAGACAAAAATAGACTGAGGGATGAAGACGGGTAAGGAGGGTAAAAATGACCACGATTGATATGTATGCGGGTAAAGAGGTATAAGAGTGAATAGAGACAATGGGCATATGTGAAAGTATCTGTAATTAGAGGAAAACATAGAGAGTATAGACAAGAATTAATAAGGGAAGGTAATGGAATAGAGAGAATAAGGAGGGAACTAAAAGAGTGACCTTTGTGACATATAAAAAATGAAATCTTTTCTGGGGGGGGCTGGGTGGGGGGAAAAGAGCGGTCACTGCAAAATCAGTTGACGCTTGCGAGTGGATTCGCAAATCCAAATGGAGAGGGGAGATGTGGTTGTCCGACAAGGGATAAAGGGCAACTCAGGAGGGGAAGGGGAGATTGGGGATAAAGAAGATAGAAATAGGAGAATAAGGAAAATGTTGGATGTTGTAGGAATGTTGTCTGGTAAAGAGTTGAAAATAAGAAAACAGAAATGGAAAAGGAGGAAAGGTAATGATGGAAAAACGGAAAGAGAAGATAAACAAAATATAAAATGGCTACGCTGAACTATATGACTCTAAATATTAATGGAATACATAACCAAATTAAAAGGAAGAAACTACTAAACTTACTGAAAAAGGAAAAAATAGATATAGCATTTGTCCAAGAAACACATTTAACTGAATTGGAGCACAAGAAATTAAAGAGAGATTGGGTAGGACATGTAACAGCAGCATCGTATAATTCAAAAGCAAGAGGAGTGGCTATATTAATTAGCAAAAATGTGCCATTTAAAATAGAAGAGGAAATAATAGATCCAGCAGGGAGATATGTTATGATAAAATGTCAGATATATTCAGAGCTTTGGAATCTACTTAATATATATTCACCTAACGAAGAAGATCAAAAGTTTATGCAAGATATCTTTTTGAAGGTAGCTAATACGCAAGGGAACATACTAATAGGAGGGGATTTCAATCTGAATTTGGATCCAAATATGGATAAAACGGGGAAAAAAATTAACAGGAAGAACAAAGTAACCAAATTTATAATTAAATCAATGCAAGAAATGAAACTTGTGGACATATGGAGGAAACAAAACCCAAAAGAAAAGGAATACTCATACTACTCGACTAGACATAAAACATACTCAAGGATAGACCTATTCCTGTTATCAGCCCACATACAAGGGAGAGTTAGGAAAACGGAATATAAAGCTAGACTATTATCGGACCACTCACCCCTGTTATTGGCAATAGAGCTAGAAGACATCCCTCCAAGAATGTATAGATGGAGATTAAACCCCATGCTACTTAAAAGACAGGATTTTAGAGAATTTATTGAAAAACAATTAAAAATGTACTTTGAAGTAAATACGGAATCAGTGGAAGATAAGTTTATACTATGGGACGCAATGAAAGCATTCATTAGAGGGCAAATAATAAGTTATGCAACCAAGATGAAGAAGGACTATAATCAGGAAACAGAGCAGTTGGAAAGGGAAATAATAAACATAGAAAAAAAATTAGCAATAAAGGAAGATACAACCAAAAGAAGAGAATTGGCGGATAAAAAAATAAAATATGAAACATTACAAACATATAAGGTGGAGAAGAATATAATGAAGACAAAACAGAAATATTATGAACTAGGGGAAAAAACACACAAAATCCTAGCATGGCAGCTTAAGACAGAGCAAACTAAGAAAATGGTATTGGCAACAAGGAAAAAAGACAAACAAATTACATATAATCCAAAAGAAATTAAGGAAAACTTCAGAGAATTCTATGAACAATTATACCGAACCGAAAACGAAGGGAAAGAAGGGAAAATAGATGAATTTTTGACTAAAATTGAACTACCAAAACTACAAATAGAGGAACAAAATAAATTAACAGAACCATTTGGAACAGTAGAAATACAAGAGATAATAAAAAATTTACCAAATAATAAGACACCAGGAGAGGATGGACTCCCAATAGAATTCTACAAAACATTTAAAGACCTAATAATACCGCCCCTCCTGGATGTAATCAACCAGATTGATGAGACACAAAACTTACCAGATTCATGTAAAACAGCAATAATTACAGTGATACTAAAACAAGGGAAAGATCCACTCTCACCAGCGTCATATAGACCAATATCTCTGCTAAACACAGATTATAAGATAATAGCTAAACTATTAGCGAACAGATTAGCAGAACAGGTACCGAAAATGGTAAATTTAGACCAAACTGGATTTATCAAAAAAAGACGCACAACAGACAATATTTGTAAATTTATTAACTTAATTCATGCAGTAGAAGGAAATAAAGCACCGGCAGTAGCAGTTGCTTTAGACGCAGAGAAGGCCTTCGACAGAGTAGAATGGAATTACTTGTTCAAAGTATTGCAAAAATTCAGTTTACCGGAGAAGTATATTAATTGGATTAAAGCATTATATAAGGGACCGTTAGCGAAAGTGACAGTAAATGGACATGTATCAAAGCAATTTAACTTAAGCAGGTCAACGCGGCAGGGATGCCCACTATCACCATTATTGTTTGCGCTAGCTATAGAACCACTAGCAGAATCGATAAGAAGAGATAATAATATAAAAGGAATAAAAATAAAAGACAGGGAATATAAAATCAGTCTGTTTGCGGATGATGTGATAGTGTACTTAACAGAACCAGAACTATCAATAAAAGAACTATATAAGAAATTGAAGGAATATGGAGAAGTGTCGGGATACAAGATAAACGTAAATAAAAGTGAAGCAATGCCTATGAATAACGCGGATTTCTCAAAATTTAAGGAGGAATCCCCATTCAGATGGCAAACGCAGGCAATAAGATACCTAGGTGTGCAAATAAACAAAAATCTAGGCCAATTATATAAACTCAATTACAATCCACTAATGAAAAAATTACAGGACGATTTAGAGCATTGGAAAGAGCTACCACTAACACTGATAGGAAGGATAAACTGTATTAAAATGAACATTTTTCCAAGGATACTATACTTATTTCAGGCATTGCCAATACAACTGACAGAAAAATTCTTCAAAGAGTTAAAGAAAATAATAAGGAGATTTTTATGGAGAGGGGGGAAACCGAGGATAGCACTAGACAAATTAACAGAATGGTATAAACAAGGAGGCTTACAATTGCCAAACTTCAAAAATTATTATAGAGCCGCACAATTAAGGTACCTATCAGATTTTTATCAAACAAGGGAAAAACCAGACTGGACGAGACTAGAATTAGATAAAATAGGGGAAAAGATACCTGAACACATATTATATAAATGGGACGAAAAATTGGTACAACATAGAACTTCTCCAGTATTACACCATCTCCTCAATATATGGAAGAAGATTCATGTAGAAAGAAATAAAATAAATTACCAAATACCAAAACTAATATTGACGCAAAATAAGCTACTCCCTTTTACAATAGACAACCTTGCCTTTAGAAAATGGGAAAAAAAAGGGATTAAAAGAATAGAAAATTGTTTTTCAGGAAGTAGATTCTTATCCTTTGAACAAATGAGAGATAAGTACAATATAACGGGAGATACAGCGCTGGCATATTACCAACTGAGATCCTACTTGAAAGATAAATTAGGAAGCAACTTGAGTTTACCAGAGGGAAGTAACCTTGAATATGTGATTACAGATACAATGTTAATCAAAAGATTTATAAAAAATATGTATATTAAACTGCAAGAAAAGGAAAATGAGGAAACAAATGGTAAAACTAAACAAAAATGGGAACAAGATTTAAATATAAAGATAAAAAAGGAAACATGGGAGAAGTTATGCTCTGGAACGATGAGAAATACAATAAATACGAGGCTGCGTATGATACAATATAATTGGTTACACAGACTATACATTACACCGCAAAAGTTAAATAAATGGGACCCAACAGTATCTGATAGATGTTTTCGATGTAAAAAAGAAAGGGGAACAACAATTCATGCAATCTGGACATGTGAGAGAGTAGAAAAATTTTGGGATGATCTCAATCAGATATTAAATAAAATAACAGAAAACAATATACCAAAGAATCCAGAGATCTTTCTCCTAAGTAACATAAAAAATAAAGAATTTGGAATTGACTTGGAGGATGCACAAAAAAGATTTGTTAAGATAGCCCTAGCTGTAGCAAAAAAATGTATTATGTCAACCTGGAAATTGGAAGATAATTTGAAAATACAACAATGGTATATAGAAATGAATAAATGTATTCCATTAGAAAAAATAACATATAGTTTAAGAAATAATATTGAAATATTCGAACAAGTATGGGAGCCTTACATTAAATACAATAGCGAAAACCTACCGGGAACAAACATTACCTAAGTTGATGGAAGGAGAAGAAAAGAAAAGAATGGACTCAGTAGAATTTCTGGTGTATTTTTGTTGAATGACAACATTGTCTAACTGAATTAATGCAACCTAGATTGTATAACTAAAATGGATGAGAGGGGGGGGGATGGGGGGGTGGCTTGGGAGGAGGGAGGGGGGAGGGAGAAAAAGTCACTGTAAATGTGTGGAAAAGAAAAAGTGTATATCATGGCTATTGTGATTGATGGTGTGAAAAATAAAAAATTTTAAAAAAAAACAAAAAAAAAAACAATCCAGCAACAAATTCCATGACCTTCTGGTGAAATAAATTTCTCATCTGCTTTAAATAGGTACCTTCCAATTCTAAGACAATGTCTTTTTATCCAAGGGAAACATTATTCACATCTACTGTCCAATCCTTTCAGCATTGGAAAGGTTTCTGAAATCTCCTCTCCTTCTTCTATACTCCAATGAAGAGTGGAGATATATCATCCTGGTAAATCTCTGCTCTCTCTCCAACATCAGCACATCCTTTTTAAGATAAACTTCGCAGTTCTCCAAATGAGGTCTCTCCCATGCCCCATCAACACCTCCCTACCCTAGAAACAAAAGCCAACATAGAATTTGCTTTCTTTTCCTGCCGATCCAACCTGGTGGTTTCCCACTCACTATGTTTTCCTGAACGAGAACCCCCCAAGTCCCTTGACACTTGAAATAATTACATGTAATTTCTGTAACAAATTTGAAATTTTTGGAAAGATTTGGGAATCCTATTTATAAACTGTAGGAATTAAGTTGTAATCGCCCAACCTGAACCTTCTGGCTCCTAAAATCCAGAATATTTGTTAGATTTTATTTGATAGTTTTTTAGTAATTTTTTTATAAATACTTTCCAGATGTTATCTTTCTTTTCTATTGGGTTGTTGGGCAGGGGGAATTAAAAAAAATACTATGTATTAATTTTTCATTATCTTTGAATGAGAAATTTACGTACGCATTTAATGCATGTGAAATTAAAATTTTCAAAGAGAAGCTTAACATAACGTAATACATTTTGCTTATTTTCAAGAGTTGTGGAGAGTGAGGAGGGTTTTCATGGACTACAAAAGGATTTGGACTGTTTGGAAAGATGGCAGATGGAGTTTAATTTAGGTAAGTGTGAGGGGCTTTATTTTGGTAAGAATAACCAAGACGTATGCAGTGAAGGGGAGGGCATTGAGGAACAGAGGGATCTTGGAAGAATGGTTCAATAGACAATAGGAGCAGGAGTAGGCCCTTCTGCCTGTCGAGCCTTCAGTGACCGCCATTTCACAGATCATGGCTGATCACTACTATCAGTACCCCTTTCCAGCCTTATCCCCATAACCCTGAACTCCTTTGCCCACAAGAGTCTTATCTAACTCTCTTTTGAACATAATCAGCGAATCTGCCTCTACCACCCTCTGTGGCAGAGCATTCCACAGATTAACACTTCTCTGGGTAAAACAATGTTTTCTCATCTCCGTCCTAAAGGGCCTACCCTGTATTCTTAAACTATGCCCTCTAGTCCTCGTCTCCCCCATCACTGGGAACAAGTAATCCGACTTCACCCTGTCCATCTCCCTGATAATTTTGTATACCTCAATCATGTCCCCCCTCATCCTTCTAAACTCCATCGGATACAAGTCTAGTTTTTCTAGCCTTTCAGCATATGTCAACCCCGCCATCGCTGGAACTAACCTTGTAAATCTGCGCTGCACATCCTCTATAGCTAGTATGTCCTTCCTCAAAATTGGAGACCAGTACTGGGTGCAATACTCCAGGTGGGGTCTCACCAGGGCCCTGTACAACTGCAGAAGGGCGTCTCTGTTCCTATACTCCAATCCGCTCTTTATGAAAGCCAACATGCCATTTGCCCATTTCACAGCTTTCTGAACGTGCATGTTAGCCTTCAGTGACCGGTGAACAAGTACACCCAGATCCATTTGCTCCTCCCCACTCCCTAGCTTGTCTCCATTTAAATAATACTCAGCTTTCCTATTATTGCCCCCAAAATGGATAACCTCACATTTGCTCACATTGAACGTCATCTTCCATTCAGCAGCCCACACCCCCAACCTGTCCAAGTCCCTCTGCATTTTCCTGACATCTGCAAATTTGCTCATGTTATTAATAATCCCCTCATCCAAATCATTTACATAAATTACAAACAACTGAGGACCCAATACCGATCCCTGCGGCACTCCACTCGTCACATCCTGCCATCCTGAAAAAGACCCGCTTACTCCAACCCTTTGTTTCCTATTTCTTAACCAATTTCCTATCCATGTCAGCACCTTACCTCCAATACCATGCTCCCTGATCTAACCCACTAGTCTCCCGTGCGGTACCTTATAAAAGGCCTTCTGGAAGTCCAAATACACCACATCCACTGGCTCTCCCAAGTCCACCCTCTTTGTCACATCCTCGAAAAATTCCAGAAGGTTAGTCAAGCATGACTTACCCTTAAGGAATCCATGCTGACGAGCCCTTATACTATTATTTCTGCCTAAGTGTTCTGCTATTACTCCTTTTATGATAGATTCCAATATCTTCCCCACCACTGACGTCAGGCTGACGTCAGGCTATGATTTCCCGTTTTCTCCCTCCCTCCCTTCTTAAAAATCGGCACCACATCAGCCACTCTCCAATCCTCAGGGACCTCCCCCGAATCTATGGAACTTTGGAAAATGTCGACCAGTGCCTCCACAATTTCCATAGCAACTTCTTTAAGCACCCTGGGATGCAGCCCATCAGGCCCTGGGGATTTATCAGCCCTCAGTCCCAACAATTTACTCACAACCTCCTCCTTCTAGATCTGGATATGCATTAGATCCCCTACTTCCCCAGGAAAGTTCCCCAAGTCTCTTGATACCGCATGACCACTACCCCCTAACTGACCATAACCTATATCCTCCTTGGTGAAGACAAATGCAAAGTATTTGTTCAATTCCTCAGCTAACTCCTTGTTTCCGGTAATAATTCCACCCTTTTCCATTCTTGATGGGCCAATTTTAGACCGAACCAATTTCTTCCTCTTCACATATTTAAAAAAGCTTTTGCTATCCTCCATGATATTATTTGCTAATTTCCTCTCATACTTCATTTTCCCCTCTCTTATGACTTTCTTAGTTACCCTCTGATGCTCTTTGAAGGTTTCCCAATCCTCTAGCTTCCCACTCCACTTTGCTATCTTATACTTACTCCCTTTGGATTTGATATTGCACTTGATTTCATTAGTTAGCCACGACTGCCATTTGCATCTCCTAGAGCCTTTCCTCCACTTTGGAATAAATTTGTCTTGAATCCTGTAAAAAAAATGTCCAAAAATATCTGCCATTTTCCCCAGTTGTCCTCCCAGCTAGTGTATCTTTCCATTTTATTTTGGCTAGCTCCTCCCTCATAGCTGCATAATCCCCTTTATTTAACTGCAGTACAGATGCTTCCGACTTCCTTTCTTTTTCCCTTTCTAATTGCAGCTCAAAAGTAACCATACCATGCTCACTATTCCCTAATGGCTCTCCTACATCGAAGTCACTTATTAACTCTGCGTTGCTGCACAGCACCAAGTCCAGAATCGACTTCCCCATGCTATGTTCCTCCACTAGCTGCTCCAAGAAAGTATCTCGTAGACATTCAATAAACTCACTCATGTGTTCCTGCCCCCGTCTGATTATCCCAGTCCACCTTCATGTTGAAGTCCCCCATAACTACTGTATTGCTACCACTTTGACATGCCACTGTTAATTCCTGATTTATACTTCTACCGAGATCTAAGTTAATTTTCGGAGGCCTGTAAATGACCCCCATTATGGTCTCATGCCTTTACAATTTCTTAATTCTATCCAAACAGACTCTACCCACCTGTTTCAATGTCTTTCCTTTCAAAGGCCTGAATTTCATTTCTTCCCAACAGAGCTACCCCACCTCCTCTTCCTAACTTTCTGTCTTTTCTATAGGATGTGTACCTGGGAACATTGATTTCCCAATCCTGCCTTTCCCGCAGCCATGTCTCCGTAACTCCGACAATGTCATAACCTCCCATTGCCATTTGCGCCTCAAGCTCATCCATTTTATTCCTTACACTCCGTGCATTCATACACAATACCTTGATACCATATCTCCATTCTCCATCCATCTTTGTTCTCGATGCACTTGTCCCTACTCTCCTATCACTTTTAGTTCCCTTTTTCCTTATTGTTTCACCGTCTAACAGAACCACCCCTATATTCACTCTCCTATCTGCTTCCCTATCAGTCCTGTTCCCTTCCCCCTGCCAAATTAGTTTTAAATTTGAAGGTGGATTCCCATGGAGAAAGAAGGCTTTGGGTACGCTGGCCTTTATAAATCATAGCATGGAATATAGGATCTGGGGAGGTGATGTTCAGAGTGTTGGTGAGGCCAAGTTTGGAGTATTGTATGCCGTTCTGGACTCCAAATTATAGGAAGGATATCAATAAGGTAGAGAGAGTGCAAAGAAGTTTGACGAAAATGTTGCCTGGATTGCAGTATTTTGAATACGTAGAAAGATTGAGTAGACTGGGACTTCATTCATTGGAGCGTAGAGGGTTGAGCGGGGATTTGATAGAGGTATTTAAAATTATCAATGGAATAGATAGAGTAGCCGTGAATAGGCTCTTTCCCCTAAGGGGAGCAGAGATTGGAACAAGGGGTCATAAGTTAAGGGGCAAAACTTAAGTAATACAGGAGGATGCTTCTTCACTCAGAGTGGTGGCTGAGTGGAATGATCTACTGGAAGAAGTTGCGCCAGGGTCAATTCTGTCATTTAAGATGAGGTTATATGAGTACATGGATGCGAGGGGGTGGGAGGGTTATGGGCAAGGGAAGTAGGTAGGTGGAACTCGTGGAGTTTCACGTAAATTGGTGCTTTAGGTGCCATGAGCAAGTTGGCTCTTTCTTGCACTCGACTTGATTACGTGAAACCTTTCTGGGATAGAATCAAGGAACTTATTAAAATTTAAACTTTCACTTGATCCTAAGGTATTTTTATTGGGTGATATGAAGAAATTGAGTTTAGAATTAAAATTAGATGAGTCTCAAATTGCTCTTTGAGATTGGCTTTAGCTGGGGCTAGAAAATGACGAGTATTCAATGGTGGCATTCAGAAAGGAGGTCTTGTATTCCATTAGAAAAGATAACGTATAATACAAGCCTCGTCTCCGAGTGGAAATATTAAACAGGCGGAAAACTATTCATAGTCTGAAAATGAGAGGTTATCCGTATAAAAGAGATCAGGAAGAACTTCTTTAGCCAGAGGGTCGTGGATGTGTGGAACTCACTGCGGCATACAGCAGTGGAAGCCAGATCGCTGGGAGTATTTTAAAAAGAACGACAAATATCTCATTAGTGAGGGCATCAAGGGATTATGGGGGAAAGGCCAAAAATGAGAACTAGTGTAGAGTAGCTTAGTGTAGATTTATGGAACAGACTCGATGGGCCTAGTGGCCTGGTTCTGTTCCTTTGTCTGTGATCACTAATGGAGTTATTTCAGAAATGTACAGAAAAAAAGCTGCTAAATTAGAAATTCATCAATCAAGATTAAAATGGGAATCTGATTTGAAAGTTAAAATATGAAAATCATTAAGTACAACTAAAATTATTAATGTCAGGTCGAGACTGGCACAATATAATCTTTTTTACATCGATTATACTTGAAACCCAATTTAAATAAATTTAATTTGACATTATCAGATTTGTCTTGGATGTAATAAAGTAGGTTCTTTTATGTGGATAAATGTGAGGTGATCCACTTTGGAGGCAAGAACAGGAAAGAGGACTATTATCTCAACGGTATCTGTTCAGGAAATGCAGAGAGACTTGGGTGTTGCTGTGCATCAGTCGTTGAAAGTGGGCATGCAGGTGCAACAGGCGGTGAGGAAGGCATTCATAGCAAGAGGACTTGAGTACAGAGATCCTGCTGCAGCCATACACGGCCTTGGTGAGACCACACCTGCAATACTGCGTGCTGTTTTGGCCTCTTTAATCCGAGGAAGGACATCCTCGCCGTGGAGTGGGTGCAGAGAAGATTCACTAGACTGATACCAGGGATGGAAGGACTTGCAGATGAAGAAAGGTTGGATAGACTAGGCTTGTATTCTCTGGAATTTAGGAAATTGAAGGTGGATCTTATAGAAACAAAATTCTAAAGGGTTTAGATAGACTAGATGCGGGTAGGTTGTTTGCAATGCTGGGAAAAACAGAACCAGGGGTTACAGTTTAAGGATAACCATACTATAACCATATAACCATTTACGGAGCGGAAACAGGCCATGTTGGCCTTTCGAGTCCGCACCAGTTCACTGATTTTATGCGCCCTCTTCAGGCATTGGGGGAAGGTTTTCAGGACCGAGATGAGGAAAGATTTCCTCTCTTGGAGGATGATGGATCTATGGAATTCTTTGCTACAGAAAGTAGTTGAGGCTGGTTCCTTGTCAATGTTCAAGAGTAGGTTAGAATTGGCCCTTGTGGCTAAGGGGATCAGGAGGTATGGAGAGAAGGCAGGAACTGGGTACTGATCAGCCATGATCGTATTGAATGGCAGGGTAGGTTTGAAGGGCAAAATGGCCGAATCCTGCACCTATTTTTCTATGTTTATATATTCTACTTGGGTTTGTCCAAAATATATACATTTTGGTCCAAAATTAAAATTTTGAACACTCCCAATGGATCCTAGAATATTTTTCCTGGAAGAGACTAAAAATATTTGGATTAAACGGGATTTTTTCAGGTTGCTTTAGCTGTTTCATATTTGGAGGACCAAGTCACCAAATTGCAGAATCCATGTGATTGAAGGAGTGCAGAGATTGGTTAGGTTGTTGCTGGGACTTGAAGGTGAACCCACCAGGGCCTACAGCTGGTCCTCAATGTTGTCGACACATTCTTGGAAAGTGTGACTTGAAGTGAAATGAAGGTTTTACCATGGGCTCAATGATCAAAAATAAGAGAAGTTCCTATTTTGGACACCAAATATCATCATTCAGGTGCCTTACCGTCCAGCGAGGGCGATCCTGTCTCTCAATCCACCACAATCTCTGAACCTCTGAATTGTAGTTGTGGCCTCCCCGTTCTTTTCTGAGCTGAGACCAATATTGACGTTTAGGTCATGGTTACAGATGGGCTGGAAATACTGAAGAAGTTTCCTCTTGCCTTACTCAGTTGCAGTGTCCATACTGGATGGGTAACCCTGGCCATTGATCAGCAGATCCAGAGAACACCGCACAGTACAGGCCCTTCAGGCCTTGATGTTGTTCTAGCCCATATATTCACTCCTTAAATATAACGTACTAAACCAATGGTTCTCAACCTTTTTCCTTGCACTCACATACCACTTTTAGTGGTAAGTGGGTGGAAAGAAAGTTCAAACCCTATTTTAAAATAATCATATGAACAATCTAGAAGCGTCATTCTCAACCTTCCCTTCCCACTCACCTACCACATGAAGCAATCCCTTAATGTTCAGAGATTACTTAAGGTGGTACGTGAGTGAGAAGATGAAGGTTGAGAACCTCTTTCTGCAGGCAAACTAATTCTGAATCCACACAACCAAGGTTCCACAGATCCTTTGCCTCATGACTATCAGAATGAATCTACCCTGGGCAACCCTGTCAAAGGCCTCACTAAAATCCACACACCCCACATCCACTCCCCTGCCCTTCATTTGTTATTTCATTGTTTTCAAACACTTTCTTTCCCCACCACACTTTTAAGTCATCCCTGTCTAATCACGGAACCAACAGTCAAAGGACAAAGCCAGTGCCATTTTTATAAATGAGATTTGATATTTGCTTAAGTTGTCGTTTGTTTCCATGAAATTACCTCAAAGATATTGCTGCGGGTCGACTGTGGAGGCCACTCCTGTGATCGCGGTTCGTTTTACTGCGCTTTTTTGGCCAAAATGGCCACACTTTCACGCACGACCACGCCGTACATGGAAAGATTAATGATGCCTGGCGTCCCATTGGCCTGAAATATTCTATTAAATTTTATTAAAATTTTCAAAGGAAAGCTTAACATAACGTAATACTTTTTGCTTATTTTCAAGAGTTGTGGAGAGTGAGGAGGGTTTTCATGGACTACAAAAGGATTTGGACTGTTTGGAAAGATGGCAGATGGAGTTTAATGTAGGTAAGTGTGAGGTGCTTTATTTTGGGAAGAATAACCAAGACGTACGTATGCAGTGAAGGGGAGGGCATTGAGGAACAGAGGGACCTTGGAGGAATGGTTCAATAGACAATAGGAGCAGGAGTAGGCCCTCCGGCCTGTCGAGCCAGCACCACCATTTTACAGATCATGGCTGATCACTACTATCAGTACCCCTTTCCAGCCTTATCCCCATAACCCTTAACTCCTTTGCCCACTAGAGTCTTATCTAACTCTCTTTTGAACATAATCAGCGAATCTGCCTCTACCACCCTCTGTGGCAGAGCATTCCACAGATTCACACTTCTCTGGGTAAAAAAATGTTTTCTCATCTCCGTCCTAAAGGGCCTTCCCTGTATTCTTAAACTATGCCCTCGAGTCCTCGTCTCCCCCATCACTGGGAACAAGTAATCCGACTTCACCCTGTCCATCCCCCTGATAATTTTGTATACCTCAATCATGTCCCCCCTCATCCTTCTAAACTCCATCGGATACAAGTCCAGTTTCTCTAGCCTTTCAGCATATGTCAACCCCGCCATCCCTGGAACTAACCTTGTAAATCTGCGCTGCACACCCTCTATAGCTAGTATGTCCTTCCTCAAAACTGGAGACCAGTACTGGACGCATTACTCCAGGTGGGGTCTCACCAGGGCCCTGTACAACTGCAGAAGGGTGTCTCTGTTCCTATACTCCAATCCCCTCTTTATGAAAGCCAACATGCCATTTGCCTTCTTCACAGCTTTTTGAACCTGCATGTTAGCCTTCAGTGACCGGTGAACAAGTACACCCAGATCCATTTGCTCCTCCCCACTCCCGAGCTTGTCTCCAATTAAATAATACTCAGCTTTCCTATTATTGCCCCCAAAATGGATAACCTCACATTTGCTCACATTGAACGTCATCTTCCATTCAGCAGCCCACACCCCCAACCTGTCCAAGTCCCTCTGCATTTTCTTGACATCCTCCTCACACCCCACACCGCCACCCAGTTTAGTGTCATCTGCAAATTTGCTCATGTTATTAATAATCCCCTCATCCAAATCATTTACATAAATTACAAACAACTGAGGACCCAATACCGATCCCTGCGGCACTTCACTCGTCACATCCTGCCATCCTGAAAAGGACCGGCTTACTCCAACCCTTTGTTTCCTATTTCTTAACCAATTTCCGATCCATGTCAGCACCTTACCTCCAATTGCATGCTCCCTGATCTTGCCCACTCGTCTCCCGTGCGGTACCCTATCAAAGGCCTTCTGGAAGTCCAAATACACCCCATCCACTGGCTCTCCCAAGTCCACCCTCTTTGTCACATCCTCGAAAAATTCCAGAAGATTAGTCAAGCATGACTTACCCTTAAGGAATCCATGCTGACTAGCCCTTATACTATTATTTCTGCCTAAGTGTTCTGCTATTACTCCTTTTATGATAGATTCCAATATCTTCCCCACCACTGACGTCAGGCTGACCGGTCTATAATTTACCGTTTTCTCCCTCCCTCCCTTCTTAAAAATCGGCACCACATCATCCATTCTCCAATCCTCAGGGACCTCCCCTGAATCTATGGAACTTTGGAAAATGTCGACCAGTGCCTCCACAATTTCCATAGCAACTTCTTTAAGCACCCTGGGATGCAGCCCATCAGGCCCTGGGGTTTTATCAGCCCTCAGTCCCAACAATTTACTCACAACCTCCTGCTTCTAGATCCGGATATCCATTAGATCCCCTACTTCCCCAGGAAAGTTCCCCAAGTCTCTTGATACCACATGACCACTACCCCCTAACTGACCATAACCTATATCCTCCTTGGTGAAGACCGATGCAAAGTATTTGTTAAATTCCTCAGCCATCTCCTTGTTTCCGGTAATAATTCCAGCCTTTTCCATTCTTAATGGACCAATTTTAGACCGAACCAATTTCTTCCTCTTCACATATTTAAAAAAGCTTTTGCTATCCTCCAAGATATTATTTGCTAATTTCCTCTCATACTTCATTTTCCCCTCTCTTATGACTTTCTTAGTTACCCTCTGATGCTCTTTGAAGGTTTCCCAATCCTCTAGCTTCCCACTCCACTTCGCTATCTTATACTTACTCCCTTTGGATTTGATATTGCACTTGATTTCATTAGTTAGTCACGGCTGCCATTTGCATCTCCTAGGGCATTTCCTCCACTTTGGAATAAATTTGTCCTGAATCCTGTGGAAAATGTCCAAAAACACCTGCCATTTTTCCCGAGTTGTCCTACCAGCTAGTGTATCTTTCCATTTTATTTTGGCTAGATCCTCCCTCATAGCTGCATAATCCCCTTTATTTAACTGCAGTACAGATGCTTCCGACTTCCTTTCTTTTTCCCTTTCTAATTGCAGCTCAAAAGTAACCATACCATGCTCACTATTCCCTAATGGCTCTCCTACATCGAGGTCACTTATTAACTCTGTGTTGCTGCAATGTACCAAGTCCTGAATCGACTTCCTCATGGTATGTTCCTCCACTAGCTGCTCCAAGAAAGTATCTCGTAGACATTCAATAAACTCACTCTTGTGTTCCTGCCCCCGTCTGATTATCCCAGTCCACCTTCATGTTGAAGTCCCCCATAACTACCGTATTGCTACCACTTTGACATGCCACTCTTAATTCCTGATTTATACTGCCACCGATATCTGAACTACTTTTCGGAGGCCTGTAAATTTCCCCCATTATGGTCCTCATGCCTTTACAATTTCTTAATTCTATCCAAACAGACTCTACCCACCTGTTTCAATGTCTTTCCTTTCAAACGCCTGAATTTCATTTCTTACCAACAGAGCTACCCCACCCCCTCTTCTCAACTTTCTGTCTTTTCTATAGGACGTGTACCCGGGAACATTGATTTCCCAATCCATTCGTGGGAATTCGGTCGTGTCTACAGGAAAAAGGGAATCTCAGGGTTGGATGTGATGTCGTGCATGTTCTCTGCCAATCAATGGGAAATCTCCAAATCTTCAATCTTGGTGCAAGAGCCCACGAGGTACAAACCAACCATCTCCTGTCCAAGCTGCAGATTGCAAGGGCTGTAAAGTGCTGCCACCGCCTGTTCACACCGAGTACTGCATACATGATGAGAGAGGGAGAGAGGGAGAGAGAGAGAGAGAGATCTAGGTATAATACCACCACCTGGTGTCCGGACTCGCGAACTTCAGGATACATGATTTTTATTTTTCATGGGAGTGTTGGAGAATGAGAGGAGACTTGATTAAGGTTAACAAAATAGAGCAAGATGGATAATATGGAGCTCCAATGAACAGGGAGGTCTCACCTGTGAAGGAGCAAGTGTGAGATCTCCCAGTTCATTCTTGCTCGGGCAATGGTGGCCAATTCAAGACAGCTCCAATTAGGGGAAGAGAATATGCTGTTTCAGGTCATGGGTTTGAAACGGTTTCCCCAGTTGTGCCATTCAGACTCAAGAGAGCAGATGCTTGCAGACAGGAAGGAAACCTAGTTTTATTGTGGAGAATTGCTTGTTTTTTGGGGTGAAGGTTGTTTGTGGTCTGAGATTCCTAAATACTTTACAATGGAAGCACCACTTTCCCTTGTGCCTGATTGCTACATAGCGGGTAAAATGTCTCAAATCTATCGCTCAGCCAGTACTTTTGGTCATTGATTTGGAGAGAGAGTGATGGCTTGGCAATATTTCTAGCATGGTGAGTCCAAAGCTCTCAAAGTGACAGTGTGGAAGGAGTTTGTCTGTTCTTTTTGTTTTCTGCCACCCTTGAGAACTTAAAAAGTGTCTGTGAATTGTGGTATTGGTGAGACACAAGCTTGTTTTGCCCTGTTTTTGTTCTGTATGTCTATAAAGTTTCAGTTTAGGGATAAAATGTCCAGACACTGTTCTGTTCAAAAGTCTAGTAACCAAATCAGATTCTCCCGAGTTCTTGTCATGGATATGCATCAAGAAGCCTGTTTAGCAGCAGTCGTGTTGCATTAGAGGTGCACATACAATTTTCAAAAATAATGAGTTTGAAACCAGAAAAAGATCAGGTCGTGCCCAAAGGTTAATCCATGCAGTTGAATTGAATTGATGCCCCCAGGACCAGAATGTGCACTTCCACCCCATGGTCTTGAGCTTCCCAATTCGCCAATGAACTTACGGCCACCTTGAGCTGTGGAGTGTGGGAGGAAATCCACATAGACACCAAGAGGATGTAGAAACTTCTTGCAGTCAGTGCTCACTTGATCCATGACTCGTGCTGGAGAGGTGGGTCTACTGTCCTGCCTTCACCTTGTGATGGCTGATTTTTGTCTGTTGGTTAATGGAGGTCTGACATGATATTCCCTTGGCCTTGAGGGAAAGAAGAGTAGAAATTGCAAGGGCTCTGACAGAAATATTTAAAACCTGTTTATCCACGGGTGAGGTGCCAGAGGAATGGATGTAATCTAATGTTCCTTTGTTTAAAAACGGCTTCAAAAGCCAACCAGGTGAGCCTGACAGTGATAGGTTAATTATTGGAGGGTAATCAGAGAGTACCTCGAAAAGAATCTGTTCAAATAGCTGGCCTTGATCAACCATAGCATAGAATACGGGAGTCGGGCAGTGAGGTTGAGACTAGACAAGATATTGGTGAGGCCCTGTTGAGAGTACTGTGTGCAGTTCTGGTCACCAAATGAGAGGAAAGCTATCAACAAAGTAGAGAGGGTGCAGAGAAGATTTAAGTCAATGTTACCTGGATATCAGCAACTAGATTACAAAGAAAGATTCAGCAAATGAAGTCTTTATTCTATGGATTGTAGATGGTTGAGAGGGGATTTGATCGAGGTCTTTAAAATTACTAGGAGGATAGAACGAGTTGATGTGGATAGACTTTTTTCATTGCGGGAGCAGAGATTGAAACAGGAGGTAAAAGTTTGGAAGTAACATGAGGGGGAACTTCTTTACTCAGAGTGGTGGCTGAGTGGAGTGAGCTTCCGGGAGAAATAGTGGCGGCAGGGTCCATTTTGTCATTTCAGGGAAAATTGGAGGGGAGGGGAATGCAGAGAGGTGGTACGAGAGGAGAGTATTTAGTTCAGTGCAGACAAGAAGGGCCAAGTGACCTGTTTCTGTGCTGTAATTGTTATAGGGTTAAAATGTGTGGCAGTAACTTGGAAGTCCGATGCGTATTTGGGAATGGGTCGATGGCCACACTGAAATAGGCCGTTGATTCCCACTTGAAATAATTACATCGAATTCACGGAACAAATTTGAATTTCTCTTTTGAAGATTTGGGATGTGTATTTACCAATTGTCAGAATTAAGTTTTAACCACCCAACACGAACTTTCTGACTCCTAAAACCAAGAAAACCAAGATTTTATTTGAGAGTTTTGGTCAATTTTTATAAATACTATCTAGATGTTTCCTCTCTTTATTGTTTTCTATTGGGCAGCTGTGGGAGGGGTTACTTTTTAAATCACTATGCATTAATTTTATCTTATTTTCAAACAAGAAATTTAAGTTTTTTAATGCATATGTTAAATTAAATGTAAAAATGTTACAAATAAGATGAATGAAGAATTGTTTCAGGAACTGGCGATCTTCCACGAGTGCCGTGAACCCCAGGAAGCAGGAATGTGTGAACGAAACACAAAACTGGCCAGAAGAACTGAGGAAACACAGCTAAAAGTGTCCAAAAAGGTGCTGATGCCATCTTGATTTTAATGCAGGTGACACCGAGGAATGCGTTGGGGCAGAGATGGTCTATGGGCAGCCAATACGGACGCCTTGGGGAACAAAGCCCGCACCACCAGTAGGGATGGATAATGGTGGGTAATGAATAAGCATATATTAGAGACACCGAGAGAGAGCGACACACACATACCCAGACAGACAGACACACACACACAGACACAGAGAGACAGATACACACACACAGACACACAGAGAAACACACACAGACAGAGACAGAGAGAGAGACACTGACAGCGAGAGACAGACAGACAGAGACACACACAGACAGACACAGACAGACAGAGAGACACACACACAGACAGAGAGAGACACACACACGACACAAAGAGACAGACACACACACAGTCAGAGACAGAGACAAACACACGACACAGAGAGACAGACACACACAGATACATACACACAGACATAGATAGAGAGAGACACACACAGAGACATAGACACACAGACACACAGATATAGAGACACAGACAGAGAGACACACAGACAGCGACACAGAGAGAGACACAGACAGAGAGAGAGACACAGACAGAGAGACACAGACAGACACACACACAGATACAGAGACACAGAAAGAGACAGAGAGAGAGAGACACACAAACATACAGACACAGAGAGACACACATTGTGCCACAGGGAGAGAGAGACACACACACAGACAGTGACACACAAAGAGACACAGACAGAGACACACAAACAGACACAGAGAGACACACACAGACAGAGACACACAGACACAGAGAATCACACAGTCACAGATACACACACAGACCGATAGACAGACAGAGAGAGAGAGACACAGACACAGAGAGAGACACACACACAGACACAGAGACACACAGAGACACACAGAGACATAGAGAGAAACACACAGACGTAGTGACACACGCACACAGACAGACAGAGACCCCTTGGTTGTGCCCTTCACCTTCGCACTTAACTCCCTCATCTCTCCTGGCAGGATCTCATCACCATTCCTACCCATGGACCATGACACCTGTCTACTCATCCTCCTTCCTGAGAATGGTGTGAACTCTACCCTAGAAACCCCACAGCAAAGAAAAGGGACCCTTCGGCCCTTCTCGTTCATGGTGAAATATCATTCTGCCAGTCTCATCGACCTGCACCCAGTCCCTAACCCTCCTGACTTCCCACATCCATGGATCTCTGCAATTGATTCTTAAAACGTAAGAGTTTGAATGTTAAATGGTACACCATTGAGGAGTGTTGTCAAACAAAGGGATTGAGGAACTGTGGTACAGAACTGCCCGAAAGTGGAGTCCCATGTGGAGATGGGGGGTGGGTGGGGGGAGTGAAGAAAGCTTCTGGTATTTTGGCCTTCAGAAATGAGAGGATTGAGTGCAGGAGGTGGGAGGCCACGAGGAAGTTGGACGAGGCATGGGTGAGGCCAACTTGGGAACGTTGTGTGCCGTTTGGGTGGCCGGAGGAGAGGAAGGATAGGAATGAGACAGCGCGTCGAGGAGAGGGACAAGAAGGTGGTCTGGCTTTCGGGGTTTGAGTTCCAGGGGAAGGTTGGACAGGCTGGGACTTTATTCCCTGGAGCGTAGAAGATTGAGGAAGATTTGAAAATTGTGAGGGGGGACGGATCGTGTCCATGGGGACAGGCTGTTTCCAAGGAGAGTGGGAGAGATTCAAAGAGGAGGACATGGATTGAGATTGAAGGGGGATTTTCTTCCCTCAGAGGGGGGTGGGAGCGTGGAATGAGCTTTGGGCCAAGGTGGTGGAGGTGGGATGGACTGGAATCTTGGGGGGGAATGTGGGGCAGGTCCTGGTGTGGAAATGTGCAGCCTGAAGGGGAGATGGACTGGAGGCCCGAGCCAGCTCTCGGCCCCTTCCCCAGTGGGACTGGGCTGGCGAAGAGATCCCGTGGAGGGGTGGCTCAAGCTCTCGCGAGAGCGACCGCTGGGGGCCGCCATGTTGTTGATCTTTCCCGCCTTTGGAGCAGTTGGTCGCGAGCGGGAGAGGTTCGTGTCGGTGCTTCAGGGGCGGGAATCGGGGCATTTTGGGAGCGAGACCAGGGAGGAGGGAGTTTCCACGGGTCGCCCTTTGGGTCTGGGGCGGCCGGAGCTCGGAGGGGAACGGGCGGGGAGATGGTTGTGAGGTGGGGCCGGGGAACCGTGAGGGAGTTTGGGTCGGGGTGGCGTTAGGGTGTGTGGTAGTCGGGGACCCGCGAGGCTGAAGGGGGGGGGGGGTCGGGGCCCGCGAGGCTGAGGGGGGGTCGGGGCCCGCGAGCCTGAGGTGGGGGGGTCGGGGGCCGCGAGGTTGAAGGGGGGTCGGGGGCCGCGAGCCTGAGAGGGGGTCGGGGCCCGCGAGCCTGAGGGTGGTTCGGGGACCGTGAGGCTGAAGGGGGGTCTGGACTCGTGAGGCTGAGGGGGGGGGCGGGGGCCTCGAGGCTGAGGGGGGGGTCGGGGCCCGTGAGGCTGAGGGGGGGGTCGGGGGCCGCGAGGCTGAAGGGGGTTCGGGGGCCGCGAGGCTGAAGGGAGGGGGGCGGGGGCCGCGAGGCTGAGGGGGGTGGTCTGGACCCGTGAGGCTGAGGGGGGGGTCTGGACCCGTGATGCTGAGGGGGGGGTCTGTACCCGTGAGGCTGAGGGGGGGGTAGGGGCCCGCGAGGCTGAAGGGGGGGGGGGTCTGGGGCGGCGAGGCTGAGGGGGGTGGTCGGGGCCCGCGAGGCTGAGGGGGGGGTAGGGGCCCGTGAGGCTGAGGGGGGGGGGTCGGGGCCCGCGAGGCTGGGGGGGGGGGGTCTGTACCCGTGAGGCTGACGGGGGTTCGGGGCCCGCGAGGCTGAGGGGGCGGGTCGGGGGCGGCGAGGCTGAGGGGGGGGGGCGGGGGCCGCGAGGCTGAGGGGGGGTTCGGGGCCCGTGAGGCTGAGGGGGGGGTCGGGGCTCGTGAGGCTGAGGGGGGGTTCGGGGAACGTGAGGCTGAGGGGGGTCGGGGGCCGCGAGGCTGAGGGGGGTCGGGGGCCGCGAGGCTGAGGGGGGTCGGGGGCCGCGAGGCTGAGGGGGGGATCGGGGCCCGCGAGGCTGAAGGGGGGGTCGGGGCCCGCGAGGCTGAGGGGGGGGGTCGTGGCCCGCGAGGCTGAGGGGGGGTTCGGGGCCCGCGAGGCTGAGGGGGGGGGTAGGGGCCCGCGAGGCTGAGGGGGGTTCGGGGACCGTGAGGCTGAGAGGGGGGGTCTGGACCCGTGAGGCTGAGGGGGGGGTCTGGACCCGTGAGGCTGAGGGGGGGGTCGGGACCCGTGAGGCTGAGGGGGGGGTCGGGACCCGTGAGGCTGAGGGGGGGTCGGGGGCGGCGAGGCTGAGGGGGGTCGGTGCCCGCGAGGTTGGAGGGGGGTCGGGGGCCGCGAGACTGAGGGGGGGCTCGGGGATCGGGACCTGCGTGGCCGAGGGGGGTCGGGGGCCGCGAGGCTGAAGGGGGTTCGGGGGCCGCGAGGCTGAAGGAGGTTCGGGGGCCGCGAGGCTGAAGGGAGGGGGGCGGGGGCCGCGAGGCTGAGGGGGGGGTCGGGGCCTGCGAGGCTGAGGGGGGGGGTAGGGGCCCGCGAGGCTGAGGGGGGTTCGGGGACCGTGAGGCTGAGGGGGGGGGTCTGGACCCGTGAGGCTGAGGGGGGGGTCAGGACCCGTGAGGCTGAGGGGGGGGTCAGGACCCGTGAGGCTGAGGGGGGGGGTCGGGGGCACGCGAGGTTGGAGGGGGGTCGGGGCACGCGAGGTTGGAGGGGGGTCGGGGCACGCGAGGTTGGAGGGGGGTCGGGGCACGCGAGGTTGGAGGGGGGTCGGGGCACGCGAGGTTGGAGGGGGGTCGGGGCACGCGAGGTTGGAGGGGGGTCGGGGACCCGGAAGGCTGAGGGGGGACGGGGACCCGGAAGGCTGAGGGGGGACGGGGACCCGGAAGGCTGAGGGGGGACGGGGACCCGGAAGGCTGAGGGGGGACGGGGACCCGGAAGGCTGAGGGGGGACGGGGACCCGGAAGGCTGAGGGGGGACGGGGACCCGGAAGGCTGAGGGGGGACGGGGACCCGGAAGGCTGAGGGGGGACGGGGACCCGGAAGGCTGAGGGGGGACGGGGACCCGGAAGGCTGAGGGGGGACGGGGACCCGGAAGGCTGAGGGGGGACGGGGACCCGGAAGGCTGAGGGGGGACGGGGACCCGGAAGGCTGAGGGGGGACGGGGACCCGGAAGGCTGAGGGGGGACGGGGACCCGGAAGGCTGAGGGGGGACGGGGACCCGGAAGGCTGAGGGGGGACGGGGACCCGGAAGGCTGAGGGGGGACGGGGACCCGGAAGGCTGAGGGGGGACGGGGACCCGGAAGGCTGAGGGGGGACGGGGACCCGGAAGGCTGAGGGGGGACGGGGACCCGGAAGGCTGAGGGGGGACGGGGACCCGGAAGGCTGAGGGGGGACGGGGACCCGGAAGGCTGAGGGGGGACGGGGACCCGGAAGGCTGAGGGGGGACGGGGACCCGGAAGGCTGAGGGGGGACGGGGACCCGGAAGGCTGAGGGGGGACGGGGACCCGGAAGGCTGAGGGGGGACGGGGACCCGGAAGGCTGAGGGGGGACGGGGACCCGGAAGGCTGAGGGGGGACGGGGACCCGGAAGGCTGAGGGGGGACGGGGACCCGGAAGGCTGAGGGGGGACGGGGACCCGGAAGGCTGAGGGGGGACGGGGACCCGGAAGGCTGAGGGGGGACGGGGACCCGGAAGGCTGAGGGGGGACGGGGACATGGACCCAGAAATCTGAGGGGGACCCGCGAGGCTGAAGGTGGGGGTGTTAATCCACGTGGTTGAGGGGATCCGTGTGGTTGAGGCGATCGGGGAACTGCGAGTGTGAGGGGGACCCGTGAGGGCGAGGGAGTCCCGGACCCATGGATGGGAATGAGCAGGAAGGGATGCTGGTCAGTGGGATGAGAATATCAGTTCACCACAGACTGAAAGCTTTCAGTTCTGTAATGAGACGTCATTAACTATGACACCGACAGCCCAACCCTCTTTCTCCCAGTTTCACTGCAGACATTGGAAGACGGTCCTGTTTCAACTAATCCAAATAACCCTGGGCGCAGACCCGCTGAAGCCACAGATTAGTTCCTGCATCTCAGATGGTGAAGTCTTCAGATTTTTCTTTAAAATATTGTTTACATTGTAAAACACTTTGGAAAGTGCATTAACATATATTGTAATGTTCAATTCAAAAGGAAAAACTAATGGAAAAATCTTAATTCAAACACTTAGCACTAAGCAAGGTTCAAAAAAACACACAGGAATAAAGTGCCAACATCCTGGAGATGGATTTCACAGTGACTCAGGACAAGATACGGGCACCCACGGATTTTCAACTCCGCTAGAATCCTGCCCACAGGGATGACTGTTACGTACTTGACCTTTTTTTCATGGTGGGGATGAAGGTGTTGGTTGTCGAATTAGTATTCGCCGTGCAATTAAAAATGAAAATATATCTTTGATTGCGGGGACTGCAGATAACATTTTCTGAGCTCTCTGTTACATGGCACAGGGCGCTTCACCTCGAGTGGATTAGAATTCCTTCATCAGTCAGATCTTATGCTGCCCAGGATTTTACTCCCAAAGTCATTACTGAAAAGGATTTCTACTCCCTGCAAATGCACTAATGTGCTGGAGAGACTCAGGGGGTCACACCGCAACCACAGGAACATTCCGGGCATTCCTGACGGAGGGCCCAGGCATGAAATGTTGGTTGTCCTTTACCTCTTTAGGATGCGGTGTGACCAGCTGAGGTTCTCCAGCACGTCTGTGCATTGCACCCAACCTCAGCAACTTCAGACTTTCCGGTTTAACATGCTACCTTCTGCACCTATCCCAGGGGAGTGGTGGAGAGGGATGATGTGGAAGGAGAGAGAGGATCGAGATGGTAAAAGGTGCTCCAGGTCAAGATTAATTTTATTCAAGGGTTAAATTTAAAAAAAAATTCAGCATCGACCACTCTGGGGCACTCGTCTGCGTGCACAATGATGCAAATTGTGCTGGGGATCCAGAGCTTTGAAAGCATTGATGAGCACCCAGTTATTCAGAAGAATGTGTTTGTTGAGTAGGTTAGATTTGGCCCTTGTGGCTAAGAGGATCAGGGGGTATGGGGAGAAGACAGGAACCGAGTACTGATCAGCCATGATCATATTGAATGGTGGTGTAGGCTTGAAGGGCCAAATGGCCTACTTCTGCACCTATTTTTCTATATTTCTAAGATTTGTTCTTGTCTCTAGCTGTGTACACACGAAGATGAGAGCAGTGTTTGAGATGCTTCAGCCAGAAAGAATTCCGATCCATATCCACACGTTTTTATTCCTCGGGCTGACGGCAAGGTTCAGACTGAAATAGCAGAGGATGAGAATCCAGGCAAAAGGACAGAAGCCCAGACCAAGCAACAATTTGAGCAGAAGGATTTAGTTCCACCGGTAGAGTGAGAGTGAGAGAGAGAGAGAGTGGAAGGACACTGTCAGAATGCCCATAGGATTTAACCTGTTTAAAAGCAGGTGGCACAAATCTGTGCAGAGCGGCACAATTTAAAGGCGATTGCAGATGTTTGATTGGGAAGCTGCAGGAATTCAGCCCTTCAGAATGAAGTAAATGCAATATTCAGAGAGAGAAACCTTGGGCTTTTCTCTGGAGTGATGCAGGAAGCTCATAGTGAATGGATTTGTGGCAGAGCTTGGTGGAGGAGCAGGCAGTGCTGAGGAAACACAAGGCTGCTGAAGGACTTGTAGAAAGAGAACGTGCAGAAGGCTGCGGGTGCCTGGAGCACATGGCCGGGCAGGATGGTGGAGTCTGGAATAATAGGGACCTTTAACATTTAGGCAGGCACATTGATGCAAGAAAAATAGTGGGTTTACGGGTGTGAGGGGTGAAAGGTTCAGTTTGTAGTAGGTTTGAGCTGTTGTGACACCAATACCCCTGAGCAAAAAGCTCTGCAAAAGTATGGACACCGCCCAGGACATCTCAGGTAAAAACCCTCCACCATTGAGAACATTTGCAGGGAACGCTGCTGTCAGAGAGCAGCAGCAATCAAGGATCCACATCACCCGCTCTGTTCTCACTGCTCCCATCAGGAAAGAGGTATAGCCAGGTTCAGGAATAGCTGCTACCCCTTCACCACGAGACTCAACACACATTCAGGGATTCATTTAAAGACTCTTCCTTTTGCACTTTGAATTTTTTCTCTCTCTATTGCAGTTTGTTTTCATATCCACATTTTCAGAGATTACAAGTAGATGAGTCCAGTTGGGGAAACTTGGTTTTGGTTTATATAATGGTTACTTTTATCCCCTTTTATTGTTCATTTATATTAGTGTCTGGGCCCCTATGTGGTCCAGGTACAGCTGACAGACCTTTACCAAAGGGTCACGTTTATGTGATTTTTTTTTTCCGTAGGTAACAGCAGTTCATTTCCCCAGCCCAGCGTGCTATCGGACATCCAGTTGATCGTGATACATCTTTTCGTGAAGGCCAGTGCTATTTTTATAAATGATATTAGATATTTGGTTAAGTTGTCGCTTGTTTCCATGAAGATATTGCTCCAGGTCTCACGTGGAGGCCACTCCTGTGATCGTGGTTAATTTTTCTGCGCTTTCCTGCCAAAATGGCCTCACTTTCACGCAAGACCACGTAGAAAAGTTTAATGAAGCTCATCATCCCATTGGCCTTCATAACTATCCTATCAACCTGAGCGGAAACCTTGAGGGATGTTTGGATTTGAACCCCAAATTCCCTCAGTTTATCCACACTCAAGAAACCGACTGGTAACCTTGTACCCAGCCTTCTGGTTTGTACTTCCAAAATGCATCACCTCACACTTACCTGGATTGAAATCCATCTGCAACTTTTCTGCCCAAATCTGCATCCTGTCTGTATCCTCTTGTATCCTTCGACAACCTTCAGCTTCATCCACAACTCCTCCAACCTTCACATCATCTGCAGACTTACTGACCCATCTTCTGCCCCTCCATCCAGGTCATTTATAAAAATCACCAAGTGCAGGGGTCCCAGAACAGATCTTTGTGGCACTCCACTGCTCTCTGCTTTCTTCCAACAAGACAATTTTTTATCCACAGCCAAAGATACCCTGATCCTTTGCCAAATTACTTTCTGATGAGTCTCGTCAAATTCTTGCTAAAATCCATGTAGACCACATCTACCACATGAGCCTCATTCATTTCCTTTGTTACCCCCCTCAAATAAAACTCATTTAGACTTATGAGGCATGACCTTACCATCACAAAGGCATGTTGACTGTCCTTGAGAAGTCTGTACTTCTGCAAATGCTCATAGATCCTATACTGGTCTATAATTCCCAAGATTCTCCCCATTACCTTTTCTAAACAAGGCGACTGCATTTGATGGTTTGCGCTGGATTTTGGGGGCAGGGGGCTGGGTGTTTGTGGGCAAGGGCTGGGTTTGGGGGCTGTAGGGGACTCAGGGAATTCTCTTTTCCTCTTGACTGCAAGGAACACTATGTCTAACTTCCTGCTAATGTGACCCTGTCTGCTTTATGTCTGAATGAAGTGAATTTTGTGTAATATTGCACTTTATACCATGACAATCAATTGAATTTTGATCTTGGCATGTTTGGAAGAATGTTCTTAGTGACAGTAACCCAGTTTCAATCTGTCACCATGTAAAGGGTTTGAGTGTTTTTTTTTCTCACCCTTGTTGAAGTCGATTTCCTGTCAAGGTACAAAAAGGTACAGTAACAAACCACAAACTCTAAAACACAGTCTTTATTGAGTCATGCCAGTAAGAATGAGGGGTACCAGTGGTGGGTGAACAGACTCACCTCACTATTAATGTTTGAACGGGAGTTAAAGAACACAGTCACATGGTAGAGCTTTTAAGACATTTTCCTGCCAACAAATTGGATAACATTTCTTGGAAGGCATTGGTACAGCTTCTGCTTTACATTTTGCACATCCTCTTCCTCAAGACATAGAAAGGATTTGTTGTTGGCAATTTAATCTCATGTGCCCGTTATAATTAAGAACATCCTTCTGGTCTACAAAATTTCAACAGAAATCTGGAAGGGTTGCTCACAGTACACATTGGTAATCATTCTCTGCCTGTCTGATTTCTGGTTTCCAATTTACATATGTAAATGTCTAGTTTCATAGTAATTTTAAATTCTTGAAGTTGACAATGGTGGCTAACAGTTCAAAGCAGAAAATGCCATTCTGGGACTGAGTGGTGCTGAAGGCTTCTTGCAGCCTTTGGATCAGGCCTGATGAGCCTCCTTCAGGTGGCCAGAATACCCCAATGTAAAGTCACATATTCTACCCGAATACGGCTGTATGGAGGCCATGTGAAAGAGCCTGATGCGGCTCGGAGGAGTACTTACCAATCTTCCTTCGGGAGGTATAATCTCCGTGTCTGAGCAATTCCCCCGAGGAACCTGAATGCAGCCGCCTGATGATAATCAGCCAGGGACCCAAATCCCCGCGCCTGACAGCCCCCCTCCTCATGCCCGACAACTCACCGTTCCCGCGTCCGACAGCCCCATTCACCTTACCCGAGAGCCTCCATCACCGCGCCCGACACCACCCATCACTGCTGCCTGACAGCCTCCTCTGCCCCAACATCCTGAGCCAGCCGCACCTGCCCTGATCTCCCGTGCTGACAGGAGCTGGAGTGCGCTCTGAGGCGCCTCTCCTGCAGCTGTCCCTTTCAGGGTGCCACCTGAAAGAACATTCCACAGGGCTGTTTCCGCTTCTGCAGACTGATTCTTGACGTAGAATGCACCTGAAAGTGGCTCCAGCTGTAGTCAATTCGCACTATTGTTTTAGAGATGGGGCAGGCATTAGGATATGAGACTCAGTCGAGGAGTTGAGAATTGATTCCTGTCTGAAATGTCCTTGGTCACTCTCTCTCCTAGCTTCCTGGCAAAATCTGTGTGATGATGTCTTCATCGCAATTATCAGAACAAGATCCAGCTAATATTCTGCACCCTTCATCAAATTTGAAAGTGAATGGGGGGGATTTGTGTGGTCAGGGCTTAATATGACACAGAATGATGCAGGTCTATGTGGATTCAGTTGAAATGAGAGGGCAGATAACCTTTAACTGATCCACCAACAAACCCACGTCTTACCCCCAACCTTCAATACCTGACACTCCCCCAATACTAATCCCCCAAATGGCACAAGGTTGAACTGAGTCCTTTCAGGGTGAGAGGCAGAAGAGTGGCCTTTGTTCTGTACAAGGGCCAACAGATGCCAAGGACCGATCACCTCAAGGAGTGAACGAGGATTTAGAATAGGTTTTCCCCAACACAGAATAAAGTAGGAGCAGGAGGCTGTTTCTCCCTGTGAGCCCATTCTGCCTTTAGGTGAAGGACCACCAGAATGAGGAATAAAGAATGAAGCTGGAGGAACTCAGCTGGTTAGGCAGTGTCCATGGAGAGAGATGGTCAGTTAATGATTCAGGTCCGTATACAGACTGAAGCGAGAAGGGGAGCTGGCACAAAATTGGGAGGGCCCAGTGCCTCGGAAGCCACAGAGCATCACAAGACCACCCGACAGGCTGAACCTGTGATGGACACTATGAACTATGTATGTCATAAAGTACAGTATGTGCTCTGTGTCGCCACATCACCTCGTTGGGTTTTATCTCAAAGTGGTGAAAGGCTTTTATATAGATGTATGGACTGGCCAGTCCATATCTACCTGACCTTCTCCAACCTCTCCCTTATCTCCACCCTGGATTTCCCGGACTTTCCCCCTCTGAACCTGGCCCAGTCGTGTATCAGTAATGCTCAGGTTTTTGGTCATTGAAGGTGTTTAATCACTCCATCCTATTTGACGTGATTATTGTGTGCACCACAATGCTGATCCCTAAGGCTTTGGGCAATGTGTCCACCTGGTGTAACTGTGCCCAAACTGTCTGGGCTGCACACGTAGATGAGGAATCGAACTCCCACTTTGAGTTGACTCAGAGAATTAATGAAGGACACAGAGTTTCACCAAACCACACCCCAACTCTCTTTAGTTCTTATATGCAAGATTCTTTGCACAAAACAGAGAGAGAGTTACTGATCGTATTTACACCAGCTTGACTTCAAGTCACAAGATAGTCTCGTGAGCCATTTACTTGAATGATGGCTCGCGTGGCAGCACCCACTCCTGGCGACTGTGGGTCACTCTGATTAGGGCGTTCGAGCAATGCCAGCATAAATGTTGCCAATATTTTGGGGAAGTGTTCCCCAATTAAGGAATGGTTGTGGTGTTTTGGAGAATTTGTGTACAATGGTTGTTTTGGGAGAAGTGGAGGTTCTAATAAACAAAAACTGAAGGTTGTGTTTTGAAGGAAAGTATGGAGTGTTTTGCTAAAAAAAGACAAAAGTTGTATTTTTCAAAATATGTCCTGTTTTTGGGTCAAAACCGATATCTTTGCTGTGCAAAAATGTGTGCAATTTACATTCCAAAAGCCAAAACTGTGATTTACAAATTGGGGTTGAAAAAAACATCTGTGCTTTGTAAAATATGAGACAATAAGATACAGGAGCAGAAGTAGGCCGTTTGGCCCATTGTGTCCATTCCATCATGAACTGATCCATTCTCCCACTCACCTTTAATACCTTGACTATTCAGATATGTCACGGAGTTGTGTTAACCTTTAATATTAATTTAATATTTCTCGTATATAAAAATGTCTTAGTAAAGTAAATTACAGAGGTAAAATATTGTACCTGTATACTTGATCAGTTAGCTTGGATATTTCAGGGGCACAAGGACAAAGCATTAGCATTTTAAACACAGATTGTTGTTGGAGATCGCAAACAGAAGGCAGTTGAGACAAACATGCAAGAAGGTGAAAAGGATTTATGATGTTCTTGAGATATTGAAAACAATAGGTGTTTGTTCAGAAGCACCTGTACAAATGCAGGCCATTTTAATTCTGAGGAAAGCAGACTTCTCAGAGGCATAAATGGATTTAAATGCTTTTTAGCACATTCTTGTCAAAAGGTCCTTTAATCCCAAACATAATTAAAAAGGTTGTTAGTTCATAACATATTTTGGGCTTGTCCTTGCGATTTGGAGTTTTGGGATCTGAAATCTTTGGAGTTTTTGTGATTTATTAGTAAACTGATTTCCCAAGCTCATTAAAAGGCTTATTGTGTGTGTGGGGTTCAAGTACAGCGATGGATTTTGGTCCATGTTTGGCAACTCCAATCTGTGTCGATTTGAAAGTGGAAACTTTGTCAGTTTCTGCAGAATGTGAATGTTTTAAACCCCAATATGAAGTGAGATTCTGCACAAAGTACAGATGAGTGTGTTTTGGAAACAAAACTTAAGTGTGGGCCAAGTGAACTTGTCCAAATAGAAATTAAAAATGTGTTTGGAATCACCAAACTTTTCAGATCTGAAAAAGGAGGAGTTGTTGCTTATTGCTAAGGAGATGAAAGTTCTGGAGGTTAAAAGTTGAACAACGGAAGTTGGCAGTTATGTTGAAAACCTTGGTCAGTGAAGAAGATATTGGACAATTGATTTCAAGAAAGCTTGAGAGAGTCAGCAGCTGAAAGAAACAAGCTGTCAGGTACAGAAGCAAACTAATGAAGAGATCAAAGAGTCAAGCTGTGAATCACCAGTCATTTTAAATATTTTCTTCAGTCAGAATTCTGATTCTGATTTTAAATTTGAAAGTTGTGACAGTGAGGGCAGTGATGTCTAAAATGATTTAAAAGTTTGTGACAGTGAGCAGCAGTTGGCAAAAGGATTTTTCAGAACTTCGAGGAAAATTGATAGAAAAACAAAATGGAGATGGATAGAAACCATTCTCTGGTGAAGGAATTAAAAAGGGCCAGTTGGATATTATTTCAAAGGAGGTTTATTGATGAGAAAATATAATGCGATATTGGATAATGAAGAATGGGCAGAGGTTCATTGGGTTATAGATCCTACAGCCTATAGAGATGAGATTTTGAACATGGCTCATAAAACACATTTGGGTGGGCACCTTTGGGAAAAGGAAATGATGAAACAATTCTACTGACCTAATTTGGAAAAGGATGGAAAGAGATTTTGTAAGACTTGTCACACTTGTCAAATTGCACAGAATTTTCTATTCTTTTGATCCCTTTTTTCTCCCATTCTCTAAAGGAAAGGTTATCTATTGTAAAAGGGATTAGCTGATTTTGCGTCAGTATTAGTTTTGGTAGTTGGTAATTTGTTTTATTCCTTTCTACATGAATCTTCTTCCAAATATTGAGCAGATGATGTAATACTGGAGAATTTCTACGTTGTACCAATTTTTCATCCCATTTATATAATATATGTTCGGGTATCTTCTCCCCTATTTTATCTAGTTCTAATCTAGTCCAATCTGGCTTTTCCCTTGTTTGATAAAAATCTGATAGGTATCTTAATTGTGCGGCTCTATAATAATTTTTAAAGTTTGGCAGTTGTAAGCCTCCTTGTTTATACCATTCTGTTAATTTATCTAGTGCTATCCTCGGTTTCCCCCCTTTCCATAAAAATTTTCTTATTATTTTCTTTAACTCCTTGAAGAATTTCTCCGTCAAGTGTATTGGCAATGCCTAAAATAGGTATTGTATCCTTGGGAAAATGTTCATTTTAATACAGTTTATCCTTCCTATTAGTGTTAGTGGTAAGTCTTTCCAATGCTCTAAGTCATCCTGTAATTTTTTCATTAGTGGATAATAATTGAGTTTATATAGATGGCCGAGGTTTTTATTTATTTGTATACCTAGGTATCGTATTGCTTGCATTTGCCATCTGAATGGTGATTCTTTCTTAAATTTTGAGAAATCCGCATTATTCATTGGCATTGCTTCACTTTTATTTGCGTTAATCTTGTATCCCGACACTTCTCCATATTCCTTCAATGTGTTATGTAATTCTTTTATTGCTATTTCTGGTTCTGTTAAGTATACCATAACGTCATCTGCAAATAAACTGATTTCATATTCCTTGTCTTTTATTTTTATCCTTTTTATTTTATTTTCTGTTCTTATCAATTCTGCTAGTGGTTCTATGGCTAACGCGAACAATAAGGGCGATAGTGGGCAACCCTGCCTTGTTGATCTTGTTGCTTTGATATATATCCATTTACTGTCACTTTCGCCAATGGCCCCTTATATAATGCTTTAATCCAATGAATATATTTCTCTGGTAAACTGAATTTTTGTAGTACTTTGAATAAATAATTCCATTCTACTCTGTCAAAGGGCTTCTCTGCGTCTAAAGCAACCGCTACTGATGGAGCTTTATTTCCTTCTACTGCATGAATTAAGTTAATAAATTTACAAATATTGTCTGTTGTTCATCTTTTTTAATAAATCCAGTTTGGTCTAGATTTACTATTTTTGGTACATAGTCGGCTAATCTGTTTGCTAATAGTTTAGCTATTATCTTACAATCTGTGTGAAGTAAAGATATTGGTCTATATGACGCTGGTGCGAGTGGATCTTTCCCTGTCTTTGGTATTACTGTAATTATTGCTGTTTTGCATGAATCTGGTAAGCTTTGTGTTTTATCAATCTGGTTGATTACTTCCAGGAGGGGAGGAATTAATAAATCTTTAAAAGTTTTATAGAATTCTATTGTTCCTTTTTATTATTGTGTCTGGGCCCCTTTTGTGGTCCAGGTATGGCTGACAGACCTTTACCAAAGGGTAATGTTTATGTGATTTTTTTCCGTAGGTAACAGCTGTTCATTTCCACAGCCCAGTGTGTTATAAGTAGAGGGGAGTCGGACATCGTGATCCATTTTTTCGCTAAGGCCAGTGCTATTTTTATAAATGTGATTGGATATTTGGTCACGTTGTCATTTGTTTCCATAAAATTACCATGTAGATATTGCTCGAGGATGCACGTGGAGGCCATTCCTGTGATCGTAGTAATTTCCTGCGCTTTCTTACCAAAATGGCCTCATTTTGACACACGACCACGTAGAAAAGTTAATGAAGCTCAGCATCCCATTGGCCTTCATGACTATCCTATAACTAACCTGTGTGGCAACAACGTTGAGGGATGTTTGGATTTGAACCCCAAAGTCCCTCTGCTTATCCACACCTTCAAGTAATTGCCTATTGACCCTGTACCCAGCCTTCTCTTCCCCTACCTCATTTTTAACACCTCTGTTTCCACCCCTCCATTTCCCCAACTCTGTTTCTACCCCGCTTTCCGCTTCTCTTTTTCAACCAGACTAATTCCACACCTCTGTTTCTCCACTTTAGATTCTACCCATCTCTTATCACTTCTCTTTTTCCACCGCACTCTTTCCCCACCTCTTTTTCCCCGTCTCTCCTACTCCTCTGTTTCCCTTCCTCGATTTCTCCACCTCTCTTTCGTCCATTCTACTTCCAACCATCTGTTCCAACGCCGCTGTTTCCCTGCCTGTTTCGCCGCCGCCGTTTCCCCGCCTCTGTTTATCCACCTCCGTTTCCCCCCTCTTCCCCACCTCTGATTCCCCGCCTTTGATACTCCTCCTCCGATTCCCTGACTCTGATTCCCTGCCTCCCTTACCCCACCTCTGAGTCCCCGCCTCTGATTCTCTGCCTCTCTTTCCCGCCTCTGATTCCCTGCCTCTCTTTCCCGCCTCTGATTCCCCGACTCCGATTCCCTGCTTCAGAGTTCCTGGCTCTTTCCCCGCCTCTCTTTTCCCCCTTCTGAATCAACGCCTCTGATTCCACGCCTCTCATTCCATGCCTCTGATTCCCCGCCTCTGGTTCCCCGCCTCTGATTCCCCACCTCTGATTACCCGCCTCTCTTTCCTTGCGTTTATTTCCACGCCTCTTTCTCTGCCTCTCTTTCCCCACATCTCTTTTCCGCACTCTGATTCCCCGACTCCGATTCCCTGCTTCAGAGTCCCTGGCTCTTTCCCCGCCTTTCTTTTCCCACATCTCTATTCCCCCCACTGAATCCTTGCCTCTGATTCCACACCCCTGATTCCACGTCTCTGATTCCTCGCCTCAGCTTCCCCACCTCAGATTCCCCGCCTTTGATTCCACGTCTCTGATTCCCCGCCTCTGATTCCCCGCCTCTGATTCCACGCCTCTGATTCCCTGCCTCGGATTGCACACATCTGATACCCCGCCTCTCTTTCTCTGCCTCTCTTTCCCCACATCTCTTTTCCGTCCTCTGATTCCCCGCCTCTGATTGCCCGCTTCTGATTCCCCGCCTCCATTTCTCCGACTCTGATTCCCTTCCTCTGTTTCCCTGCCTCCGATTCCCTGCTTCAGAGTCCCTGGCTCTTTCCCTGGCTCTTTCCCTGCATTTCTTTCCCCACATCTCTTTTCCCCCCTCTGATTCACCGCCTTTTAATTTCAGCCTCTGATTCCCCGCCTCTGGTTCCCCGCCTCTGATTCCCCGCCTCTGATTCCCCACCTCTCTTTCCTTGCCACTATTTTCCTGCCTCTTTCTCTGCCTCTCTTTTCCCACATCTCATTTCCGCCCACTGATTCCCCGCCTCTGATTCCCTGCCTCTGATTCCCCGCCTCTGATTCCCCGACTCTGATTCCCCGCCTCTGACTCCCCGCCTCTGACTCCCCGCCTCTGATTCCCCGACTCTGACTCCCCGCCTCTGATTCCACGCCTCTGATTCCCCGCCTCTGATTCCCTGCCTCTGATTCCCTGCCTCTGATTCCCCACCTCTGATTCCCTGCCTCTGATTCCCTGCCTCTGATTCCCTGCCTCTGATTCCCCACCTCTGATTCCCCGCCTCTATTTCCTTGCCTCTTTCCCTGCCTCTCTTTCCCCACATCTCTTTCCCCGCCTCTGATTCCCCGCCTTGAATTCCCCACATCTGATACCCCGCCTCTCTTTCCCTGCGTCTATTTCCGAGCCTCTTTCCCTGCCTCTCTTTCCCCACATCTCTTTTCCACCCTCTGATTCCCCGCCTCAGATTCCCCACATCAGATTCCCCGCCTCTGATTCCACGCCTCTGATTCCCCGCCTCTGATTCTCCGCCTTTGATTCTCCGCCTTTGATTCCCCGCCTCTGATTCCCCGCCCCTGATTCCCCGCCTCTCTTTCCCTGCCACTATTTGTGTGCCTCCTTCTCTGCCTCTCTTTTCCCACATCTCTGTCCCCGCCTCTGATTCCCCGCCTCTGATTCCCCGCCTCTGATTCCCCGCCTCTCTTTCCCTGCCACTATTTTCGTGCCTCTTTCTCTGCCTCTCTTTTCCCACATCTCATTTCCGCCCACTGATTCCCCGCCTCTGATTCCCCGCCTCTGATTCCCCGCCTCTGATTCCCCGCCTCTGATTCCCCGCCTCTGATTCCCCGCCTCTGATTCCCCGCCTCTGATTCCCCGCCTCTGATTCCCTGCTTCAGAGTCTCTGGCTCTTTCCCGGCTTCTCTTTTCCCACATCTCATTTCCCCCCTCTGATTCACCCCCTTTGAAACTCAGCCTTTGATTCACCACCTCAGATTCCCCACCTCTAATTCCCCGCCTCTGATTCCCCGCCTCTGTTTTCCTGCCTCTGATTCCCCGCCTCTGGTTCCCCGCCTCTGGTTCCCCGCCTCTGGTTCCCCGCCTCTGATTCCCCGCCTCTGATTCCCCGCCTCTGATTCCCCGCCTCTGATTCCCCGCCTCTGATTCCCCGCCTCTGATTTCCCGCCTCTCTTTCCGTGCCTCTTTCCCGGCCTCTCTTTCCCCACACCTCTTTTCCTGCCTCTGAAACCCCGCCTCGTATTCCCCGCATCTGATACCCCTCCTCTCTTTCACTGCGTCTATTTCCACGCTTCTTTCTCTGCCTCTCTTTCCCTACATCTCTTTTCCGCCCTCTGATACCCCGCCTCTGATTCCCCGCCTCTGATTCCCCGCCTCTGATTCCCCGCCTCTGATTCCCCGCCTCTGATTCCCCGCCTCTGATTCCCCGCCTCTGATTCCCCGCCTCTGATTCCCCGCCTCTGATTCCCCGCCTATGATTCCCCGCCTCTGATTCCCCGCCTCTGATTCCCCGCCTCTGATTCCCCGCCTTTGATTCCCCGCCTCTGATTCCCCGCCTCTGATTCCCCGCCTCTGATTCCCCGCCTCTGATTCCCCGCCTCTGATTCCCCGACTCTGATTCCCCGACTCCGATTCCCTGCTTCAGTCCCTGGCTCTTTCCCCGCCTCTCCATTCCCACATCTCTCTTCCCACCTGTGAATCCCCGCCTTTGAATCCCCGCCTGATTCCCCGCCTCAGATTCCCCACCTCAGATTCCCCGTCTCTGATTCCACGCCTCTGATTCCACGCCTCTGATTCCCCGCCTCTGATTCCCCGCCTCTGATTCCCCGCCTCGGATTCCCCACATCTGATACCCCGCCTCTCTTTCCCTGCGTCTATTTCCGCGTCTCTTTCCCTGCCTCTCTTTCCCCACATCTCTTTTCCGCCCTCTGATTCCCCGCTTCTGATTCCCCGCCTCTGATTCTCCGCCTCTGATTCCCCGCCTCTGATTCCCCACCTCTGATTCCCCGCCCCTGATTCCCCGCCTCTGATTCCCCACCCCTGATTCCCCGCCTCTCTTGCCCTGCCACTATTTTTGTGCCTCCTTCTCTGCCTCTCTTTTCCCACATCTCTTTCCCCGCCTCTGATTCCCCGCCTCTGATTCCCCGCCTCTGATTCCCCGCCTCTGATTCCCCACCCCTGATTCCCCGCCTCTCTTGCCCTGCCACTATTTTTGTGCCTCCTTCTCTGCCTCTCTTTTCCCACATTTCTTTCCCAGCCTATGATTCCCTGCCTCAGATTCCCCGCCTCTGATTTCCCACCTCTCTTTCCGTGCCTCTTTCCCCGCCTCTCTTTCCTTGCCTCCTTCCCTGCCTCTCTTTCTCCACTCTTTCCCCACCTCTGATTCCCCGCCTCAGATCCCCCACATCTGATACCCTGCCTCTCTTTCCCTGCGTCTATTTCCGCGCCTCTTTCTCTGCCTCTCTTTCCCCACATCTCTTTTCCGCCCTCTGATTCTCCGCTTCTGATTCCCCACCTCCGTTTCTCCGACTCTGATTCCCTGCCTCTGTTTCCCTACCTCCGATTCCCTGTTTCAGCGTCTCTGCCTCTTTCCCGGCTTCTATTTCCCCACATCTCTTTTCCCCCCTCTGATTCACCCCCTTTGAATCTCAGCCTTTGATTCACCACCTCAGATTCCTTACCTGTAATTCCCCGCCTCTGATTCCCCGCCTATGATTCCCCGCCTCTGATTCCCCCCCTCTGAATCCCCGCCTCTGATTCCCCGCCTCTGATTCCCCACCTCTATTTCCTTGCCTCTTTCCCTGCCTCTCTTTCCCCACATCTCTTTTCCGCCCTCTGATTCCCCGCCTCTGATTCCCCGCCTCTGATTCCCCGCCTCTGATTTCCCGCCTCTGATTCCCCGCCTCTGATTCCCCGCCTCTGATTCCCCGCCTCTGATTCCCCGCCTCTGATTCCCCGCCTCTGATTCCCCGCCTCTGATTCCCCGCCTCTGATTCCATGCCTCTGAAACCACGACTCTGATTCCCCGCCTCTGATCCCTCGCCTCTGATTCTCCTCCTCTGAATCACCGCCTCTGATTCCCCGCCTCAGATTCCCCGCCTCTGTTTCCACGCCTCTGATTCCCCGCCTCTGATTCCCCGCTTCTGATTCCACGCCTCCATTTTTCCGACTCTGATTCCCTTCCTCTGTTTCCCTGCCTCCGATTCCCTGCTTCAGAGTCCCTGACTCTTTCCCTGCCCTTCTTTCCCCACATCTCTTTTCCCCCCTCTGATTCACCCTCATTTAATTTCAGCCTCTGATTCTCCGCCTCTGATTCCCCGCCTCTGATTCCCCGCCTCTGATTCCCCGACTCTGATTCCCCGACTCTGATTCCCCGACTCCGATTCCCTGACTCTGATTCCCCGCCTCTGATTCCCCGCCTCTGATTCCCCGCCTCTGATTCCCCGCCTCTGATTCCCCGCCTCTGATTACCCGCCTCTGATTCCCCGCATCTGCTTCCCCGCCTCTGATTCCCCGCCTCTGATTCCCCGCCTCTGATTCCCCGCCTCTGATTCCCCGCCTCTCTTTCCCTGCCACTATTTTCGTGCCTCCTTCTCTGCCTCTCTTTTCCCACATCTCTTTCCCCGCCTCTGATTCCCCACCTCAGATTCCCCACCTCATATAATACGACTCTGATTCTCCGCTTCTGATTCCCCGCCTCCATTTCTCCGACTTTGATTCCCTTCCTCTGTTTCCCTGCCTCTGATTCCCTGCCTCCGATTCCCTGCTTCAGAGTCCCTGGCTCTTTCCCTGGCTCTTTCCCTGCCCTTCTTTCCCCACATCTCTTTTCCCCCCTCTTATTCACCCTCTTTTAATTTCAGCCTCTGATTCCCCGCCTCTGGTTCCCCGCCTCTGGTTCCCCGCCTCTGATTGCCCGCCTCTGATTCCCCGCCTCTGATTCCCCGCCTCTGATTCCCCGACTCCGATTCCCTGCTTCAGAGTCTCTGACTCTTTCCCCGCCTCCCTTTCGCCGCCTCTCTTTTCCCACATCTCTTTCCCCGCCTCTGATTCCCCACATCTGATACCCCGCCTCTCTTTCCCTGCGTCTATTTCCGCGCCTCTTTCCCTGCCTCTCTTTCCCCACATCTCTTTTCCGCCCTCTGATTCCCCGCCTCTGATTCCCCAGCTCTGATTCCCCGCCTCTGATTCCCGGCATCCGATTCCCTGCCTCTGAAACCACGACTCTGATTCCCCGCCTCTGATTCCTCGCCTCTGATTCCCCGCCTCAGATTCTCCACCTCAAATTCCCCGCTTCTGATACCACGACTCTGATTCCCCGCCTCTGATTCCCCGCCTCTCATTTCCCACCTCTCTTTCCGTGCCTCTTTCCCCGCCTCTCTTTCCTTGCCTCTTTCCCTGCCTCTCTTTCTCCACATCTCTTTCCCCACCTCTGATTCCCCGCCTCGGATCCCCCACATCTGATACCCCGCCTCTCTTTCCCTGCGTCTATTTCCACGCCTCTTTCTCTGCCTCTCTTTCCCCACATCTCTTTTCCGCCCTCTGATTCCACGCCTCTGATTCCCCGCCTCTGATTCCCCGCCTCTGATTCCCTGCCTCTCTTTCCCTGCCACTATTTTCGTGCCTCCTTCTCTGCCTCTCTTTTCCCACATCTCATTTCCGCCCTCTGATTCCCCACCTCTGATTCTACGCCGCCTTTTCCCCGCCTCTGATACACCTCCTCTGAGTCCAAGCCTCTGATTCCCCGCCTCTGATTCCCCGCCTCTGATTCCCCGCCTCTGATTCTCCTCCTCTGATTCCACGACTCTGATTCCCTGCCTCTGATTCTCCTCCTCTGATTCTCCTCCTCTGATTCCCCGCCTCTGATTCCACGACTCTGATTCCCCGACTCCGATTCCCCACCTTAGATTCCCCGCCTCTGATTCCCCGCCTCTGATTCCCCGCCTCTGATTCCTTGCCTCGGATTGCACACATCTGATACCCCGTCTCTCTTTCTCTGCCTCTCTTTCCCCACATCTCTTTTCCGTCCTCTGATTCCCCGCTTCTGATTCCCCGCTTCTGATTCCCCGCCTCCATTTCCCCGACTCTGATTCCCCGACTCTGATTCCCCGACTCTGATTCCCCGACTCCGATTCCCTGCTTCAGAGTCTCTGACTCTTTCCCCGCCTCCCTTTCGCCGCCTCTCTTTTCCCACATCTCTATTCCCCCATCTGATTCCCCGCTTCTGATTCCCCGCCTCTGATTCCCCGCCTCTGATTCCCCGCCTCTGATTCCCCGCCTCTGATTCCCCGCCTCTGATTCCCCGCCTCTGATTCCCTGCCTCTCTTTCCCTGCCACTATTTTCGTGCCTCCTTCTCTGCCTCTCTTTTCCCACACCTCATTTCTGCCCTCTTGATTCCCCACCTCTGATTCCACGCCGCCTTTTCTCCGCCTCTGATACACCTCCTCTGAGTCCAAGCCTCTGATTCCCCGCCTCGGATTCCCCGCATCTGATACCCCTCCTCTCTTTCACTGCGTCTATTTCCACGCCTCTTTCTCTGCCTCTCTTTCCCCACATCTCTTTTCTGCCCTCTGATTCCCCACCTCTGATTCCACGCCTCCGTTCCTCTGCCTCTGATACCCCGCCTCTGATACCCCGCCTCTGATACCCCGCCTCTGATTCCCCGCCTCTGATACCCCGCCTCTGATACCCCGCCTCTGATTCCCCGCCTCTGATTCCCCGCCTCTGATTCCCCGACTCTGATTCCCCGCCTCTGATTCCCTGCCTCTGGTTCCACGACTCTGATTCCCCGACTCCGATTCCCCGCCTCTGATTCCACGCCTCCGTTCCTCTGCCTCTGATACCCCGCCTCTGATACCCCGCCTCTGATACCCCGCCTCTGATTCCCCGCCTCTGATACCCCGCCTCTGATACCCCGCCTCTGATTCCCCGCCTCTGATACCCCGCCTCTGATACCCCGCCTCTGATACCCCGCCTCTGATACCCCGCCTCTGATTCCCCGCCTCTGATTCCCCGCCTCTGATTCCCCGACTCTGATTCCCAGCCTCTGATTCCCTGCCTCTGGTTCCACGACTCTGATTCCCCGACTTCGATTCCCCGCCTCTGATTCCACGCCTCTGATTCCCCGCCTCTGATTCCCCGCCTCTGATTCCTTGCCTCGGATTGCACACATCTGATAACCCGCCTCTCTTTCTCTGCCTCTCTTTCGCCACATCTCTTTTCCGTCCTCTGATTCCCCGCCTCTGGTTCCCCGCCTCTGATTCCCCGCCTCTCTTTCCCTGCCACTGTTTTCGTGCCTCTTTCTCTGCCTCTCTTTTCCCACATCTCATTTCCGCCCACTGATTCCCCGCCTCTGATTCCCCGCCTCTGATTCCCCGCCTCTGATTCCCCGCCTCTGATTCCCCGCCTCTGATTCCCCGCCTCTGATTCTCCGCCTCTGATTTCCTGCCTCTGATTCCCCGCCTCTGATTCCCCGCCTCCATTTCTCCGACTCCGATTCCCTGCTTCAGAGTCTCTGACTCTTTCCCCGCCTCCCTTTCGCCGCCTCTCTTTTCCCACATCTCTATTCCCCCCTCTGATTCCCCGCGTCTGATTCCCCGCCTCTGCTTCCCCGCCTCTGATTCCCCGCCTCTGATTCCCCGCCTCTGATTCCCCGCCTCTGATTCCCCGCCTCTGATTCCCCGCCTCTGATTCCCCGCCTCTGATTCCCTGCCTCTCTTTCCCTGCCACTATTTTCGTGCCTCATTCTCTGCCACTCTTTTCCCACATCTCTTTCCCCGCCTCTGATTCCCCGCCTCAGATTCCCCACCTCAGATAATACGACTGATTCCCCGCCTCTCATTTCCCACCTCTCTTTCCGTGCCTCTTTCCCCGCCTCTCTTACCTTGCCTCTTTCCCTGCCACTCTTTCTCCACATCTCTTTCCCCACCTCTGATTCCCCGCCTCGGATCCCCCACATCTGATACCCCGCCTCTCTTTCCCTGCGTCTATTTCCACGCCTCTTTCTCTGCCTCTCTTTCCCCACATCTCTTTTCCCCCCTCTGATTCACCCCCTTTTAATTTCAGCCTCTGATTCCCCGCCTCTGATTCCCCGCCTCTCTTTCCCTGCCACTATTTTCGTGCCTCTTTCTCTGCCTCTCTTTTCCCACATCTCATTTCCGCCCACTGATTCCCCGCCTCTGATTCCCCGCCTCTGATTCCCCGCCTCTGATTCTCTGCCTCTGATTCCCCGCCTCTGATTCCCCGCCTCTGATTCCCCGCCTCTGATTCCCCGCCTCTGATTCCCCGCCTCTGATTCCCCGCCTCTGATTCCCCGCCTCTGATTCCCCGCCTCTGATTCCCCGCCTCTGATTCCCCGACTCCGATTCCCTGCTTCAGAGTCTCTGACTCTTTCCCCGCCTCCCTTTCGCCGCCTCTCTTTTCCCACATCTCTATTCCCCCCTCTGATTCCAGGCCTCTGATTCCCCGACTCAGATTCCCCACCTCAGATTCCCTGCCTCAGATTCCCTGCCTCTGATTCCCCCCCTCTGATTCCCTGCCTCTGAATCCCCACCTCTGATTCCCCGCCTCTATTTCCTTGCCTCTTTCCCTGCCTCTCTTTCCCCACATCTCTTTCCCCGCCTTGAATTCCCCACATCTGATACCCCGCCTCTCTTTCCCTGCGTCTATTTCCGCGCCTCTTTCCCTGCCTCTCTTTCCCCACATCTATTTTCCGCCCTCTGATTCCCCGCTTCTGATTCCCCGCCTCCGTTCTCCGACGCTGTTTACCTGCCTCCGATTACCTGCTTCAGAGTCCCTGGCTCCTTCCATGCCTCTCTTTCCCTACATATCTTTTCCCCCTTCTGATTCTCCCCCTTTGAATCTCAGCCTCGGATTCCCCACCTCAGATTCCCCACATCAGATTCCCTGCCTCAGAATCCCCACCTCAGATTCCCCGCCTCTGATTCCCCGCCTCTGATTCCCCGCCTCTGCTTCCCCGCCTCTGATTCCCCGCTTCTGATTTCCCGCCTATATTTCTCCGACTCTGATTCCCTGCCTCGGATTGCAAACATCTGATACCCCGCGTCTCTTTCTCTGCCTCTCTTTCCCCACATCTCTTTTCCGTCCTCTGATTCCCCGCTTCTGATTCCCCGCTTCTGATTCCCCGCCTCTGATTCTCCTCCTCTGATTCGCCGCCTCTGATTCCCCAACTCTGATTCCCCTACTCCGATTCCCTGCTTCAGAGTCCCTGGCTCTTTCCCTGCCCTTCTTTCCCCACATCTCTATTCCCCCCTCTGAATCACCGCCTCTGATTCCCCGCCTCAGATTCCCCACCTCAGATTCCCCGCATCTGATTCCACGCCTCTGATTCCCCGCCTCTGATTCCCTGCCTCGGATTGCAAACATCTGATACCCCGCGTCTCTTTCTCTGCCTCTCTTTCCCCACATCTCTTTTCCGTCCTCTGATTCCCCGCTTCTGATTCCCCGCTTCTGATTCCCCGCCTCTGATTCTCCTCCTCTGATTCGCCGCCTCTGATTCCCCAACTCTGATTCCCCTACTCCGATTCCCTGCTTCAGAGTCCCTGGCTCTTTCCCTGCCCTTCTTTGCCCACATCTCTTTTCCCCCCTCTGATTCACCCCCTTTTAATTTCAGCCTCTGATTCCCCGCCTCTGATTCCCCGCCTCTGATTCCCCGCCTCTGATTCCCCGCCTCTGATTCCCCGCCTCTCTTTCCCTGCCACTATTTTCGTGCCTCTTTCGCTGCCTCTCTTTTCCCACATCTCATTTCCGCCCACTGATTCCCCGCCTCTGATTCCCCGCCTCTGATTCCCCGCCTCTGATTCTCTGCCTCTAATTCCCCGCCTCTGATTCCCCGACTCTGATTCCCCGACTCTGATTCCCCGACTCTGATTCCCCGACTCCGATTCCCTGCTTCAGAGTCTCTGACTCTTTCCCCGCCTCCCTTTCGCCGCCTCTCTTTTCCCACATCTCCATTCCCCCCTCTGATTCCACGCCTCTGATTCCCTGCCTCTGAATCCCCACCTCTGATTCCCCGCCTCTATTTCCTTGCCTCTTTCCCTGCCTCTCTTTCCCCACATCTCTTTCCCCGCCTTGAATTCCCCACATCTGATACCCCGCCTCTCTTTCCCTGCGTCTATTTCTGCGCCTCTTTCCCTGCCTCTCTTTCCCCACATCTCTTTTCCGCCCTCTGATTCCCCGCTTCTGATTCCCCGCCTCCGTTCTCCGACTCTGTTTACCTGCCTCCGATTACCTGCTTCAGAGTCCCTGGCTCTTTCCATGCCTCTCTTTCCCTACATATCTTTTCCCCCTTCTGCAACCTCCGATTCCCCGCCTCTGCTTCCCCGCCTCTGATTCCCCGCCTCTGATTCCCCGCCTATATTTCTCCGACTCTGATTCCCTTCCTCTGTTTCCCTGCCTCCGATTCCCTGCTTCAGAGTCCCTGGCTCTTTCCCTGGCTCTTTCCCTGCCTTTCTTTCCCCACATCTCTTTTCCCCCCTTTGATTCACCCCCTTTTAATTTCAGCCTCTGATTCCCCGCCTGTGGTTCCCCGCCTCTGATTCCCCGCCTCTGATTCCCCGCCTCTGATTTCCCGCCTCTGATTCCCCGCCTCTGATTCCCCGCCTCTGATTCCCCCCCTCTGAATCCCCGCCTCTCTTTCCCTGCGTCTATTTCCGCGCCTCTTTCCCTGCCTCTCTTTCCCCACATCTCTTTTCCTGCCTCTGATTCCCCACCTCGGATTCCACGCCTCTGATTCCCCGCCTCAGATTCTCCACCTCTGATTCCCCGCCTCTCATTTCCCACCTCTCTTTCCGTGCCTCTTTCCCCGCCTCTCTTTCCTTGCCTCTTTCCCTGCCTCTCTTTCTCCACATCTCTTTCCCCACCTCTGATTCCCCGCCTAGGATCCCCCATATCTGATACCCCGCCTCTCTTTCCCTGCGTCTATTTCCACGCCTCATTCTCTGCCTCTCTTTCCCCACATCTCTTTTCCGCCCTCTGATTCCCCGCCTCTGATTCCCTGCCTCTGATTCCCTGCCTCTGATTCCCCGCCTCTGCTTCCCCGCCTCTGCTTCCCCGCCTCTGATTCCCCGCCTCTGATTCCTTGCCTCGGATTGCACACATCTGATACCCCGCCTCTCTTTCTCTGCCTCTCTTTCCCCACATCTCTTTTCCGTCCTCTGATTCCCCGCTTCTGATTCCCCGTTTCTGATTCCCCGCCTCCATTTCTCCGACTCTGATTCCCTTCCTCTGTTTCCCTGCCACCGATTCCCTGCCTCCGATTCCCTGCTTCAGAGTCCCTGGCTCTTTCCCTGGCTCTTTCCCTGCCCTTCTTTCCCCACATCTCTTTTCCCCCCTCTGATTCACACTCTTTTAATTTCAGCCTCGAAAAGAAAAAGTGTATATCATGGCTATTGTGATTTATGGTGTGAAAAATAAAAAATTTAAAAAAAAAAAAAAAAAAAAAAAAAAAAAAAAAATTCAGCCTCTGATTCCCCGCCTCTGGTTCCCCGCCTGTGATTCCCCGCCTCTGATTCCCCGCCTCTCTTTCCCTGCCACTATTTTCGTGCCTCTTTCTCTGCCTCTCTTTTCCCACATCTCATTTCCGCCCACTGATTCCCCGCCTCTGATTCCCCGCCTCTGATTCCCCGCCTCTGATTCTCCGCCTCTGATTCCCTGCCTCTGATTCCCTGCCTCTGATTCCCCGCCTCTGATTCCCCGCCTCCATTTCTCCGACTCCGATTCCCTGCTTCAGAGTCTCTGACTCTTTCCCCGCCTCCCTTTCGCCGCCTCTCTTTTCCCACATCTCTATTCCCCCCTCTGATTCCCCGCCTCTGATTCCCCGCCTCTGCTTCCCCGCCTCTGATTCCCCGCCTCTGATTCCCCGCCTCTGATTCCCCGCCTCTGATTCCCTGCCTCTCTTTCCCTGCCACTATTTTCGTGCCTCATTCTCTGCCTCTCTTTTCCCACATCTCTTTCCCCGCCTCTGATTCCCCGCCTCAGATTCCCCACCTCAGATAATACGACTCTGATTCCCCGCCTCTCATTTCCCACCTCTCTTTCCGTGCCTCTTTCCCCGCCTCTCTTACCTTGCCTCTTTCCCCGCCTCTCTTACCTTGCCTCTTTCCCTGCCTCTCTTTCTCCACATCTCTTTCCCCACCTCTGATTCCCCGCCTCGGATCCCCCACATCTGATACCCCGCCTCTCTTTCCCTGCGTCTATTTCCACGCCTCTTTCTCTGCCTCTCTTTCCCCACATCTCTTTTCCCCCCTCTGATTCACCCCCTTTTAATTTCAGCCTCTGATTCCCCGCCTCTGATTCCCCGCCTCTGATTCCCCGCCTCTGATTCCCCGCCTCTGATTCCCCGCCTCTCTTTCCCTGCCACTATTTTCGTGCCTCTTTCTCTGCCTCTCTTTTCCCACATCTCATTTCCGCCCACTGATTCCCCGCCTCTGATTCCCCGCCTCTGATTCCCCGCCTCTGATTCTCTGCCTCTGATTCCCCGCCTCTGATTCCCCGCCTCTGATTCCCCGCCTCTGATTCCCCGCCTCTGATTCCCCACCTCTGATTCCCCGCCTCTGATTCCCCACCTCTGATTCCCCGACTCCGATTCCCTGCTTCAGAGTCTCTGACTCTTTCCCCGCCTCCCTTTCGCCGCCTCTCTTTTCCCACATCTCTATTCCCCCCTCTGATTCCACGCCTCTGATTCCCCGACTCAGATTCCCCACCTCAGATTCCCTGCCTCACATTCCCTGCCTCTGATTCCCCCCCTCTGATTCCCTGCCTCTGAATCCCCACCTCTGATTCCCCGCCTCTATTTCCTTGCCTCTTTCCCTGCCTCTCTTTCCCCACATCTCTTTCCCCGCCTTGAATTCCCCACATCTGATACCCCGCCTCTCTTTCCCTGCGTCTATTTCCGCGCCTCTTTCCCTGCCTCTCTTTCCCCACATCTATTTTCCGCCCTCTGATTCCCCGCTTCTGATTCCCCGCCTCCGTTCTCCGACGCTGTTTACCTGCCTCCGATTACCTGCTTCAGAGTCCCTGGCTCCTTCCATGCCTCTCTTTCCCTACATATCTTTTCCCCCTTCTGATTCTCCCCCTTTGAATCTCAGCCTCGGATTCCCCACCTCAGATTCCCCACCTCAGATTCCCTGCCTCAGAATCCCCACCTCAGATTCCCCGCCTCTGATTCCCCGCCTCTGATTCCCTGCCTCTGCTTCCCCGCCTCTGATTCCCCGCTTCTGATTCCCCGCCTATATTTCTCCGACTCTGATTCCCTTCCTCTGTTTCCCTGCCTCCGATTCCCTGCTTCAGAGTCCCTGGCTCTTTCCCTGGCTCTTTCCCTGCCCTTGTTTCCCCACATCTCTTTTCCCCCCTCTGATTCACCCCCTTTTAATTTCAGCCTCTGATTCCCCGCCTGTGGTTCCCCGCCTCTGATTCCCCGCCTCTCTTTCCCTGCCACTATTTTCGTGCCTCTTTCTCTGCCTCTCTTTTCCCACATCTCATTTCCGCCCACTGATTCCCCGCCTCTGATTCCCCGCCTCTGATTCCCCGCCTCTGATTCCCCGCCTCTGAAACCACGACTCTGATTCCCCGCCTCTGATTCCTCGCCTCTGATTTCCCGCCTCTCTTTCCGTGCCTCTTTCCCGGCCTCTCTTTCCCCACATCTCTTTTCCTGCCTCTGATTCCCCGCCTCGGATTCCACGCCTCTCATTTCCCACCTCTCTTTCCGTGCCTCTTTCCCCGCCTCTCTTTCCTTGCCTCTTTCCCTGCCTCTCTTTCTCCACATCTCTTTCCCCACCTCTGATTCCCCGCCTCGGATCCCCCACATCTGATACCCTGCCTCTCTTTCCCTGCGTCTATTTCCACGCCTCTTTCTCTGCCTCTCTTTCCCCACATCTCTTTTCCGCCCTCTGATTCCCCGCCTCTGATTCCCCGCCTCTGATTCCCTGCCTCTGATTCCCCGCCTCTGATTCCCCACCTCTGATTTCCCGCCTCTCTTTCCGTGCCTCTTTCCCGGCCTCTCTTTCCCCACATCTCTTTTCCTGCCTCTGATTCCCCGCCTCTGATTCCCCGCCTCTGATTCCCCGCCTCTGATTCCCCGCCTCTGATTCCCCGCCTCTGATTCTCCGCCTCTGATTCCCTGCCTCTGATTCCCCGCCTCTGATTCCCCGCCTCCATTTCTCCGACTCCGATTCCCTGCTTCAGAGTCTCTGACTCTTTCCCCGCCTCCCTTTCGCCGCCTCTCTTTTCCCACATCTCTATTCCCCCCTCTGATTCCCCGCCTCTGATTCCCCGCCTCTGCTTCCCCGCCTCTGATTCCCCGCCTCTGATTCCCCGCCTCTGATTCCCCGCCTCTGATTCCCCGCCTCTGATTCCCCGCCTCTGATTCCCCGCCTCTGATTCCCCGCCTCTGATTCCCCGCCTCTGATTCCCTGCCTCTCTTTCCCTGCCACTATTTTCGTGCCTCATTCTCTGCCTCTCTTTTCCCACATCTCTTTCCCCGCCTCTGATTCCCCGCCTCAGATTCCCCACCTCAGATAATACGACTCAGATTCCCCGCCTCTCATTTCCCACCTCTCTTTCCGTGCCTCTTTCCCCGCCTCTCTTTCCTTGCCTCTTTCCCTGCCTCTCTTTCTCCACATCTCTTTCCCCACCTCTGATTCCCCGCCTCGGATCCCCCACATCTGATACCCCGCCTCTCTTTCCCTGCGTCTATTTCCACGCCTCTTTCTCTGCCTCTCTTTCCCCACATCTCTTTTCCGCCCTCTGATTTCCCGCCTCTGATTCCCCGCCTCTGATTCCCTGCCTCTCTTTCCCTGCCACTATTTTCGTGCCTCCTTCTCTGCCACTCTTTTCCCACATCTCATTTCCGCCCTCTGATTCCCCGCCTCTGCTTCCCCGCCTCTGATTCCCCGCCTCTGATTCCCCGCCTCCATTTCTCCCACTCTGATTCCCTTCCTCTGTTTCCCTGCCTCCGATTCCCTGCTTCAGAGTCCCTGGCTCTTTCCCTGGCTCTTTCCCTGCCCTTCTTTCCCCACATCTCTTTTCCCCCCTCTGATTCACCACCTTTTAATTTCAGCCTCTGATTCCCCGCCTGTGGTTCCCGGCCTCTGATTCCCCGCCTCTCTTTCCCTGCCACTATTTTCGTGCCTCTTTCTCTGCCTCTCTTTTCCCACATCTCATTTCCGCCCACTGATTCCCCGCCTCTGATTCCCCGCCTCTGATTCTCCGCCTCTGATTCCCCGCCTCTGATTCCCCGCCCCTGATTCCCCGCCTCTCTTTCCCTGCCACTATTTTTGTGCCTCTTTCCCTGCCTCTCTTTCCCCACATCTCTTTCCCCACATCTCTTTCCCCGCCTCTGATTCCCCGCCTCGGATTCCCCGCCTCGGATTCCCCGCCCCTGATTCCCCGCCTCTTTTTCCCTGCCACTATTTTTGTGCCTCTTTCCCTGCCTCTCTTTTCCCACATCTCTTTCCCCGCCTCTGATTCCCCGCCTCAGATTCCCCGCCTCTGAAACCACGACTCTGATTCCCCGCCTCTGATTCCCCGCCTCTGATTCCCCGCCTCTGATTCCCTGCCTCTGATTCCCTGCCTCTGATTCCCCGACTCTGATTCCCCGCCTCTGATTCCCCACCTCTGATTCCCCGACTCTGATTCCCCACCTCAGATTCACTGCCTCTGGATCTCCGCCTCTGATTCCCTGCCTCTGATTCCCCACCTCTATTTCCTTGCCTCTTTCCCTGCCTCTCTTTCCCCACATCTCTTTCCCCGCCTCTGATTCCCCGCCTTGAATTCCCCACATCTGATACTCCGCCTCTCTTTCCCTGCGTCTATTTCCGCGCCTCTTTCCCTGCCTCTCTTTCCCCACATCTCTTTTCCACCCTCTGATTCCCCGCTTCTGATTCCCCGCCTCCGTTTCTCCGACTCTGTTTCCCTGCCTCCGATTCCCTGCTTCAGAGTCCCTGGCTCTTTCCATGCCTCTCTTTCCCCACATTTCTTTTCCCCCTTCTGATTCTCCCCCTTTCAATCTCAGCCTCTGATTTCCCACCTCAGAATCCCCACCTCAAATTCCCCGCCTCTGATTCCCCGCCTCTGCTTCCCCGCCTCTGCTTCCCCGCGTCTGCTTCCCCGCCTCTGCTTCCCCGCCTCTGCTTCCCCGCCTCTGATTCCCCGCCTCTGATTCCCCGCCTCTGATTTCCCGCCTCTGTTTCCCCGCCTCTGATTCCCCGCCTCTGATTCCCCGCCTCTGATTCCCCGCCTCTGATTCCCCGCCTCTGATTCCCCGCCTCTGATTCCCTGCCTCTCTTTCCCTGCCACTATTTTCGTGCCTCCTTCTCTGCCTCTCTTTTCCCACATCTCTTTCCCCGCCTCTGATTCCCTGCCTCCGATTCCCCGCCTCAGATAATACGACTCTGATTCCCCGCCTCTGATTCCCCGCCTGTGATTCACCGCCTCTGATTTCCTGCCTCTCTTTCCGTGCCTCTTTCCCGGCCTCTCTTTCCCCACATCTCTTTTCCTGCCTCTGATGCCCCGCCTCGGATTCCACGCCTCTGATTCCCCGCCTCAGATTTTCCACCTCAGATTCCCGACATCTGATACCCCGCCTCTCTTTCCCTGCGTCTATTTCCGCGCCTCTTTCCCCGCCTCTCTTTTCCCACATCTCTTTCCCCGCCTCTGATTCCCCGCCTCTGATTCCCCGCCTCTCATTTCCCACCTCTCTTTCCGTGCCTCTTTCCCCACCTCTCTTTCCTTGCCTCTTTCCCAGCCTCTCTTTCTCCACATCTCTTTCCCCACCTCTGATTCCCCGCCTCGGATCCCCCACATCTGATACCCCGCCTCTCTTTCCCTGCGTCTATTTCCACGCCTCTTTCTCTGCCTCTCTTTCCCCACATCTCTTTTCCGCCCTCTGATTCCCCGCCTCTGATTTCCCGCCTCTGATTCCCCGCCTCTGATTCCCTGCCTCTCTTTCCCTGCCACTATTTTCGTGCCTCCTTATCTGCCTCTCTTTTCCCACATCTCATTTCCGCCCTCTGATTCCCCACCTTTGATTCCACGCCGCCTTTTCTCCGCCTCTGATACACCTCCTCTGAGTCCAAGCCTCTGATTCCCCGCCTCTGATTCCCCGCCTCTGATTCCCCACCTCTGATTTCCCACCTCTCTTTCCGTGCCTCTTTCCCGGCCTCTCTTTCCCCACATCTCTTTTCCTGCCTCTGATTCCCTGCCTCGGATTCCCCGCATCTGATACCCCTCCTCTCTTTCACTGCGTCTATTTCCACGCCTCTTTCTCTGCCTCTCTTTCCCCACATCTCTATTCCCCCCTCTGATTCCCCGCCTCTGATTCCCCGCCTCTGATTCCCCGCCTCTGATTCCCCGACTCTGATTCCCCGACTCTGATTCCCCGCCTCTGATTCCACGACTCTGATTCCCCGACTCTGATTCCTTGCCTCGGATTGCACACATCTGATACCCCGTCTCTCTTTCTCTGCCTCTCTTTCCCCACATCTCTTTTCCGTCCTCTGATTCCCCGCTTCTGATTCCCCGCTTCTGATTCCCCGCCTCCATTTCTCCGACTCTGATTCCCTTCCTCTGTTTCCCTGCCACCGATTCCCTGCCTCCGATTCCCTGCTTCAGAGTCCCTGGCTCTTTCCCTGGCTCTTTCCCTGCCCTTCTTTCCCCACATCTCTTTTCCCCCCTCTGATTCACCCTCTTTTAATTTCAGTCTCTGATTCCCCGCCTCTGGTTCCCCGCCTGTGATTCCCCGCCTCTGATTCCCTGCCACTATTTTCGTGCCTCTCTTTTCCCACATCTCTATTCCCCCCTCTGATTCCCCGCCTCTGATTCCCCGCCTCTGATTCCCCGCCTCTGATTCCCCGCCTCTGATTCCCCGCCTCTGATTCCCCGACTCTGATTCCCCGCCTCTCTTTCCCCGCCTCTCTTTCCCTGCCACTATTTTCGTGCCTCCTTCTCTGCCTCTCTTTTCCCACATCTCTTTTCCGCCCTCTGATTCCCCGCCTCTGATTCACCGCCTCTGATTCCCTGCCTCTCTTTCCCTGCCACTATTTTCGTGCCTCCTTCTCTGCCTCTCTTTTCCCACATCTCATTTCCGCCCTCTGATTCCCCACCTCTGATTCCACGCCGCCTTTTCTCCGCCTCTGATACACCTCCTCTGAGTCCAAGCCTCTGATTCCCCGCGTCTTATTCCCTGCCTCTGATTCCCTGCCTCTGATTCCACATCTCTGATTCACCACCTCTGATTCCCCGCGTCTGATTCCCCGCCTCTGATTCCCCATCTCTGATTCCTCACCTCTGATTCCCTTCCTCTGATTCCCAACCTCTGATTCCCCACCTCTGATTTCCCATATTGATTCCCTGCGTCTGATTCCCCGCCTCTGATTCCCCGCCTCTGATTCCCCGCCTCTGATTCCCCGCCTCTGATTCCCCACCTCTGATTTCCTGCCTCTCTTTCCGTGCCTCTCTCCCGGACTCTCTTTCCCCACATCTCTTTTCCTGCCTCTGATTCCCCGCCTCGGATTCCCCGCATCTGATACCCCTCCTCTCTTTCACTGCGTCTATTTCCACGCCTCTTTCTCTGCCTCTCTTTCCCCACATCTCTTTTCTGCCCTCTGATTCCCCACCTCTGATTCCATGCCTCCGTTCCTCTGCCTCTGATACCCCGCCTCTGATACCCCGCCTCTGATTCCCCGCCTCTGATTCCCCGCCTCTGATTCCCCGCCTCTGATTCCCCGCCTCTGATTCCCCGCCTCTGATTCCCCGCCTCTGATTCCCCGCCTCTGATTCCCCGCCTCTGATTCCACGCCTCTGATTCCCCGCCTCTGATTCCTTGCCTCGGATTGCACACATCTGATAACCCGCCTCTCTTTCTCTGCCTCTCTTTCGCCACATCTCTTTTCCGTCCTCTGATTCCCCGCTTCTGATTCCTCGCTTCTGATTCCCCGCCTCCATTTCTCCGACTCTGATTCCCTTCCTCTGTTTTCCTGCCTCCGATTCCCTGCCTCCGATTCCCTGCTTCAGAGTCCCTGGCTCTTTCCCTGGCTCTTTCCCTGCCCTTCTTTCCCCACATCTCTTTTCCCCCCTCTGATTCACCCTCTTTTAATTTCAGCCTCTGATTCCCCGCCTCTGGTTCCCCGCCTGTGATTCCCCGCCTCTGATTCCCCGCCTCTCTTTCCCTGCCACTATTTTCGTGCCTCTTTCTCTGCCTCTCTTTTCCCACATCTCATTTCCGCCCACTGATTCCCCGCCTCTGATTCCCCGCCTCTGATTCCCCGCCTCTGATTCCCCGCCTCTGATTCCCCGCCTCTGATTCCCCGCCTCTGATTCCCCGCCTCTGATTCCCCGCCTCTGATTCCCCGCCTCTGATTCCCCGCCTCTGATTCTCCGCCTCTGATTCCCCGCCTCTGATTCCCCGCCTCTGATTCCCCGACTCTGATTCCCCGACTCCGATTCCCTGCTTCAGAGTCTCTGACTCTTTCCCCGCCTCCCTTTCGCCGCCTCTCTTTTCCCACATCTCTATTCCCCCCTCTGATTCCCTGCCTCTGATTCCCCTCATCTGATTCCCTGCCTCTGAATCCCCACCTCTGATTCCCCGCCTCTATTTCCTTGCCTCTTTCCCTGCCTCTCTTTCCCCACATCTCTTTCCCCGCCTTGAATTCCCCACATCTGATACCCCGCCTCTCTTTCCCTGCGTCTATTTCCGCGCCTCTTTCCCTGCCTCTCTTTCCCCACATCTCTTTTCCGCCCTCTGATTCCCCGCTTCTGATTCCCCGCCTCCGTTCTCCGACTCTGTTTCCCTGCCTCCGATTCCCTGCTTCAGAGTCCCTGGCTCTTTCCATGCCTCTCTTTCCCTACATATCTTTTCCCCCTTCTGATTCTCTCCCTTTGAATCTCATCCTCGGATTCCCCACCTCAGATTCCCCACCTCAGATTCCCTGCCTCAGAATCCCCACCTCAGATTCCCCGCCTCTGATTCCCCGCCTCTGATTCCCCGCCTCTGCTTCCCCGCCTCTGATTCCCCGCCTCTGATTCCCCGCCTCCATTTCTCCCACTCTGATTCCCTTCCTCTGTTTCCCTGCCTCCGATTCCCTGCTTCAGAGTCCCTGGCTCTTTCCCTGGCTCTTTCCCTGCCCTTCTTTCCCCACATCTCTTTTCCCCCCTCTGATTCACCCCCTTTTAATTTCAGCCTCTGATTCCCCGCCTGTGGTTCCCCGCCTCTGATTCCCCGCCTCTCTTTCCCTGCCACTATTTTCGTGCCTCTTTCTCTGCCTCTCTTTTCCCACATCTCATTTCCGCCCACTGATTCCCCGCCTCTGATTCCCCGCCTCTGATTCTCCGCCTCTGATTCCCCGCCTCTGATTCCCCGCCTCTGATTCCCCGCCTCTGATTCCCCGACTCTGATTCCCCGACACTGATTCCCCGACTCTGATTCCCCGACTCTGATTCCCCGACTCCGATTCCCTGTTTCAGAGTCTCTGACTCTTTCCCCGCCTCCCTTTCGCCGCCTCTCTTTTCCCACATCTCTATTCCCCCCTCTGATTCCCTGCCTCTGGATCTCCGCCTCTGATTCCCTGCCTCTGATTCCCCACCTCTATTTCCTTGCCTCTTTCCCTGCCTCTCTTTCCCCACATCTCTTTCCCCACATCTCTTTCCCCGCCTCTGATTCCCCGCCTTGAATTCCCCACATCTGATACTCCGCCTCTCTTTCCCTGCGTCTATTTCCGCGCCTCTTTCCCTGCCTCTCTTTCCCCACATCTCTTTTCCACCCTCTGATTCCCCGCTTCTGATTCCCCGCCTCCGTTTCTCCGACTCTGTTTCCCTGCCTCCGATTCCCTGCTTCAGAGTCCCTGGCTCTTTCCATGCCTCTCTTTCCCCACATTTCTTTTCCCCCTTCTGATTCTCCCCCTTTCAATCTCAGCCTCTGATTTCCCACCTCAGAATCCCCACCTCAAATTCCACGCCTCTGATTCCCCGACTCTGATTCCCCGCCTCTGCTTCCCCGCCTCTGCTTCCCCGCCTCTGATTCCCCGCCTCTGATTGCCCGCCTCTGATTTCCTGCCTCTGATTCCCCGCCTCTGATTCCCCGCCTCTGATTCCCCGCCTCTGATTCCCCGCCTCTGATTCCCCGCCTCTGATTCCCCGCCTCTGATTCCCCGCCTCTCTTTCCCTGCCACTATTTTCGTGCCTCCTTCTCTGCCTCTCTTTTCCCACATCTCTTTCCCCGCCTCTGATTCCCTGCCTCCGATTCCCCGCCTCAGATAATACGACTCTGATTCCCCGCCTCGGATTCCACGCCTCTGATTCCCCGCCTCAGATTTTCCACTTCAGATTCCCCACATCTGATACCCCGCCTCTCTTTCCCTGCGTCTATTTCCGCGCCTCTTTCCCTGCCTCTCTTTCCCCACATCTCTTTCCCCGCCTCTGATTCCCCGCCTCGGATTCCCCACATCTGATACCCCGCCTCTCTTTCCCTGCGTCTATTTCCGCGCCTCTTTCCCTGCCTCTCTTTTCCCACATCTCTTTCCCCGCCTCTGATTCCCCGCCTCAGATTCCCCGCCTCTGATACCATGACTCTGATTCCCCGCCTCTGATTCCCCGCCTCTGATTCCACGCATCTGATTCCCCGCCTCTCATTCCCCGCCCCTGATTCCCCGCCTCTCTTTCCCTGCCACTATTTTTGTGCCTCTTTCCCTGCCTCTGTTTTCCCACATCTCTTTCCCCGCCTCTGATTCCCCGCCTCAGATTCCCCGCCTCTGAAACCACGACTCTGATTCCCCGCCTCTGATTCCCCGCCTCTGATTCCCCGCCTCTGATTCCCTGCCTCTGATTCCCTGCCTCTGATTCCCCGACTCTGATTCCCCGCCTCTGATTCCCCACCTCTGATTCCCCGACTCTGATTCCCTGACACTGATTCCCCGACTCTGATTCCCCGACTCTGATTCCCCGACTCAGATTCCCTGTTTCAGAGTCTCTGACTCTTTCCCCGCCTCCCTTTCGCCGCCTCTCTTTTCCCACATCTCTATTCCCCCCTCTGATTCCACGCCTCTGATTCCCCGCCTCAGATTCGCCGCCTCAGATTCCCTGCCTCTGGATCTCCGCCTCTGATTCCCTGCCTCTGATTCCCCACCTCTATTTCCTTGCCTCTTTCCCTGCCTCTCTTTCCCCACATCTCTTTCCCCGCCTCTGATTCCCCGCCTTGAATTCCCCACATCTGATACTCCGCCTCTCTTTCCCTGCGTCTATTTCCGCGCCTCTTTCCCTGCCTCTCTTTCCCCACATCTCTTTTCCACCCTCTGATTCCCCGCTTCTGATTCCCCGCCTCCGTTTCTCCGACTCTGTTTCCCTGCCTCCGATTCCCTGCTTCAGAATCCCTGGCTCTTTCCATGCCTCTCTTTCCCCACATTTCTTTTCCCCCTTCTGATTCTCCCCCTTTCAATCTCAGCCTCTGATTTCCCACCTCAGAATCCCCACCTCAAATTCCCCGCCTCTGATTCCCCGCCTCTGCTTCCCCGCCTCTGCTTCCCCGCGTCTGCTTCCCCGCCTCTGCTTCCCCGCCTCTGCTTCCCCGCCTCTGATTCCCCGCCTCTGATTCCCCGCCTCTGATTTCCCGCCTCTGTTTCCCCGCCTCTGATTCCCCGCCTCTGATTCCCCGCCTCTGATTCCCCGCCTCTGATTCCCCGCCTCTGATTCCCCGCCTCTGATTCCCCGCCTCTGATTCCCTGCCTCTCTTTCCCTGCCACTATTTTCGTGCCTCCTTCTCTGCCTCTCTTTTCCCACATCTCTTTCCCCGCCTCTGATTCCCTGCCTCCGATTCCCCGCCTCAGATAATACGACTCTGATTCCCCGCCTCTGATTCCCCGCCTGTGATTCACCGCCTCTGATTTCCTGCCTCTCTTTCCGTGCCTCTTTCCCGGCCTCTCTTTCCCCACATCTCTTTTCCTGCCTCTGATGCCCCGCCTCTGATTCCCCGCCTCTGATTCCCCGCCTCTGATACCATGACTCTGATTCCCCGCCTCTGATTCCCCGCCTCTGATACCACGACTCTGATTCCCCGCCTCTCATTTCCCACCTCTCTTTCCGTGCCTCTTTCCCCGCCTCTCTTTCCTTGCCTCTTTCCCTGCCTCTCTTTCTCCACATCTCTTTCCCCACCTCTGATTCCCCGCCTCGGATCCCCCACATCTGATACCCTGCCTCTCTTTCCCTGCGTCTATTTCCACGCCTCTTTCTCTGCCTCTCTTTCCCCACATCTCTTTTCCGCCCTCTGATTCCCCGCCTCTGATTCCCCGCCTCTGATTCCCCGCCTCTGATTCCCCGCCTCTGATTCCCCACCTCTGATTTCCCGCCTCTCTTTCCGTGCCTCTCCCCGGATTCTCTTTCCCCACATCTCTTTTCCTGCCTCTGATTCCCCGCCTCGGATTCCCCGCATCTGATACCCCTCCTCTCTTTCACTGCGTCTATTTCCACGCCTCTTTCTCTGCCTCTCTTTCCCCACATCTCTTTTCTGCCCTCTGATTCCCCACCTCTGATTCCACGCCTCTGATTCCCCGCCTCTGATTCCCCGCCTCTGATTCCCCGCCTCTGATTCCCC